>NC_089587.1:3092544-3409680 GCF_019320115.1 Miscanthus floridulus
AAGCTTTCTCTTGTGGTCATTTGTTAGATAAAAACACTGATCATGTATAGGATGAGTAACCTGCCAAAAAGGGATAGCTCTTCAGCATGAAATTGGATGCCAGATGGTACAACATACGTTTGTGGCCAAATAACAAGTCTGGTTACCTGCTTCACTGGCTCAAAGTTACAATGCCTAAACTCATCTGCATGCTTCATTAGATAATCATGCAGTTTGCTCACATCTTCCCATCGGAAAATATCCCACAATGCACCACCCTCTTCTTGGTTTCCATCTACAGATGGGGCGTCATCTTCTGATTCAGGAGCCACGGTAATTCGTCCGGTCACATTTCCCTCTTCCTTGGTAGAGAGACTCTTCATTTCTAAAAGATGCTTCTTCTTTTCCACTGCTGCAATCCTTTTTGCTTTGAGTTTTATTTCATCAGTATGTGTGAGGATATTGACCTGTTCAAGAAAAAGAAATAGAAAATAAAAATTATGTGTGATGATATTGACCAGTTCAAGCAATAGGAATTAGAAAGTGGCATGACACAGATGAAACTTAACCAATAAACAAAAGAATAATAGAAAAAGAATCACCAATCAACAGAAATGAAACCAGGAACATTAAGCTGGCAGATATATATTCTTGATAACTGAGACATTGTATCTAGATTTTCCAGAACTATGGTCAGCCAAAACTGCCACTAATTATAACTGGCATTAAGCCATTACAATAACAGATGCAGCTACAACAACACCAAATTCAGGACTTCAAGCAGTTATTGCCTAAACTAGTGTTGTAGCTCTGTAAAATTCAAATGTTGTTAAGTCCTTAACAAGGCAAGTCTTTATTGTTGAGTTGCATATCAATGCCAAGAAGCATAGGAAAAACTGTATATTTACCGCATCAGACATATCGCAGTGAAGCTTGGTGACAGAATCACCAATTCCCAACTCTTTGGAAACACCATATGCAATATAAGTCTTTGGACCAAGGTCTGGCTTATTAATACCCTCGGGAAGCTTTACTGCCAGATTAAGAGGGCCACATTTAGGATCTGTGTAATCGCGAAATGGCAACGCAGACATAAACTCTGCACCATGTCTAGGCAGCCGCTCCTCAAAAGAACGATGTGGTGGCCAATCTTTAAGCTTAAGTAACAGGGGCAAATCGTCTGGACCAACAAGCCCACGTGAATACCCCGTAAAAAACATATGAATGTTTACATCAACCTGCATTCAGAGTACATGAAAGTAACATTAGTTTTTAGAAGTTTCATTTTGGAAAGTCGTATCATTTCCAGCTAATAACAGTCACGAGAATATTACAAACCTCACACCAACCCAAGCATTCAAGAGCAAGAACTGAGAGCCTCTCAACTTTGTCTCTCTTCTCTCGTAAGGCACGCCACATAACCATCGGTTCCCAGCTTAATCCAGAAGTCAACGCAAGCGTATCACGGACAATTACAGGTTCACCCTTCAACCAGTGCTCCTGGAAATGATCTAAACTTCCATTTTGGACATCTGTAGCGGTTGGGCAATATATGTAGTTATCACAGGAATTCTCCCTGCGAGCTGATTTCCGCGATATACCATCATCCATGTCACCGGATTCAGTGAAGCAGGAACATTTTGATCCTTCCATCTTCACCTTCGAGCCATTATTTACCGCTGAATTGGCTTTCTCCAGTAATTCAGCCATAAACTTCTCTTCAAACAAGCACTTAAGTTCAAGAAGAGAGCTCCCACAACCACCAAATGCATTTGGTGGGCAAGGTATGGTTCCATCATTATTCACAGTCCACTGTCTCAAGCTAGAAGTGCTGTTGTCAGCAGGAACTACATTATCTATCAACATGCCATTATGTCCATCAGATGGCCCTTTACATACAATTTTATCATGACTAACTCCCAAATGCAAATCTTCCTTGCCTCCACCATCAGCCTTGGTACCATTACCAGGAACAAGGCCTCGACGAAGCTCCTGGCAGCACCGGAGACACAGATCGTAGTTACATTTATTGCAGGTTCTGTGGAAGTCAACAATAGATGTCCTACAGTTGTTGCTGTTACAAATACAACAAGGAATTAGATGCTTATAAAACCAATAATTTGCATATGCTTTGTAAGTAAAGCCACACTGACCAGTATATCCGTTCATTTTTTCCACAAATGGTCAGAGGGACCTCCAGTTTGCCTGCTTCAATCCCTACTAATATAGCAAAATTAGCAAGAGAACCAAAAATATCAATGACTAATGAGTAGAAGCCATGCACGTAAACTAGAAATCCAAATGCTGACGTTGCAATCATACTACCTTTAGTTGCAGCCTCGACACTTTTCTCTTGCATCTGCTCGTGGTGGAGTTCTTTCAGCCAAGGGAGCAGAAAGTGCACAGTACGCAGTGAGAATTTAATTTCATCTTCTTTGGACACCTTCCAGTTGACATTCTGATGAAAATTAAGGAGCAGGTGAACATCTAAAGCATACAGCCAACATGACTTGAATTGGAAATATAAAGATAGCGAAGGCATACCTCTTCCTTTTTTACTTTGGCTCGCAGACAAGCCTTGCAATTGCAAATATTACGACAAAACGGGCACTTATTCGCAAAATCATCCTCTGATAAATTTGGATACCTGTTAAAATCACGCCATGAACACAAGAAGTGGACATTAATAACAAAAAAAAAAGTAGAAGAAATGCAATAACATTGTGACTTGTGAGAAAAGAAGCATAATGGACAAGACAAGAGTCATGGATCTAGAAAGCAAAAATGAAAATGCAACGTCACAGCATGAATGCTTTAGAAGGGGGCATACCAGCGTGTGATGCATGGCACACAGTATCTCCTCCTATAATATTTGCAGCCCTGGCACCTTACAACTCTTCCTTTGTCGTTTCTCTGGCACTGATGACACATATCCGAAGTACCATCCGTCTTTTTTGTACTCTGCCAGTTCCAGTAACCAACATACATCATGCATGTACATATAGTTAGATTTATAATTTCAAATAAAACAAGAAAACACGGAGTGCACATATTTGCCAAATCAAAGCGTAACGGACACTCGGACTTGACAGCGTTTGAAAAACAAAGCGCAAGCTGCAATAGTAGCATCTAATAAAAAATACCAACAAGACCATAACTACACTCAAAACACATAGAGACCCTATTTGTTCAAAATCCCACCTTAGGCTGCACTGTCACAGGAACATTCGGCCTGTCACGAAGACGCTTGAAATCATATTGGAGAGAAGATAGGTCAGCAACAGGATCCCTCTTTTGCTTCCGTGCAGGTCTCGGGGCTTCCACACTCCCTTGATCTCCATTCTCCTAGAGAAAAATGAAATTGAAGAGCATAGGCAATGTTTAGGATCTGTGTTCAATTCCTTTTTAGGGAAGGAAAATAAACATAGAAGGAAAGAGCACTGACAGTAGCAGAATCCTGCGGTTGAAGCATCTCGTCCTCACCCTTGATTTCACCGTTATCCTGAAACCCGAGCCAAAACGACCAATAAGCATATCACAGAAATCAAGTCACTGCATGCCCTCTTCAATTAAATAATTGTTGTCACTGAATTAATGTTTTTTTTTGAAGGAGCACAAGCAAAGCTCAGGTATGAAGGAAAAAAAGAGAGTACTAGTACATTCAAAGAAGCAAAGGCAATGAAAGTTCCGGCAATGAAACAGCTGGACCTGATGGAATGGAAAATAAACATCGAAGGAAAGAGCACTGACATTAGCAGAATCCTGCGGTTGAAGCATCTCGTCGCCGCCCTTGCTTTCACCGTTATCCTGAAACCCGAGCCAAAACGACCAATAAGCACATCGCAGAAATCAAATCACTGTATGCCCTCTTCAATTAAATAAGAGTTGTCACTGGATTATTTTTTTAAAAGGAGCAAATGCAAAGCTCAGGTTCTTTATGCAAGAAAAAAAAAGAGCACCAGTAGAACATTCAAAGAAGCACAAGCCAGGAAAACCTGACGGGCTAAGCCAAAAGGGCAAGGGGGAGATGCAAATTTGACAAGCGAAGACATTGGGAAGGGGGAAATCAAAGGGGTTGCTTGAATCCCAATCGAAGGAGCCGAATGGTCGCAGACGCGAAGACCGCAGCAATGGCAACGGGGAGCCCCCCGTGCCTCCGCATCCATGCTTTTGTAAGTAACTAGAGCGAGGCCGAGACAAAGGACGCGCGGCGATGCAAAGCAGCGCAGGGAGCAAGCAGCTGGTGGGAGGGGGAATTAGCCGGAACCAAATCCGGACGAGCTAGCTCATCTCCCCGTCCACGCAGAGCGGCAGCGCGATTGAAGGGAAGCAGGAACCGGGTGCTGGAGGAGGGGAAGCGGAGACCTAGCTTAGCAAGTGCTGTGTCGCGTCGAATACCTCGGTGGCGTGCGCGGAGTCCTCGGCGACGGGGACCTTCCTTGGCCTCCCGCGCCCGCGTCCGCGGCCTCGGCCTCGCTTGGGCGGCATCGGAACCGGCGGCGGCGGATGCGGAATCGCGGGGAACTGGGTACGGCGCGGGCGGAGTCGAAAGTCGAAACGGGACGGGGACGGGGACGGGGACGGGGATGGGGTGTGGTTGCGTTATATGACTCGGTGGGTCGACGCGACGGCCCCCACGCGTCATGGACACGCGGGGTGGGGCGGTGGGCCGCCGCCTCGGCTCCGGATGGGCCCAGCGGGCAGTGAGGCGCGCACGTGTGCCGAGGAAAGGGGAGGAGGAGGAAAGGGTCTGTTCGGGCCCGCGGTTTTTCCCGTGGGCGGGTTACTTTTTGAATCGCCGCGCGGGTAAAGGCGGTGGTGAAACCTGAAACTGGAGGCAGGCTTTGGCGGTAAGAAAGAAAGGAAAATTTACTGTGGGATCGTCGCGACTCTAGCGGGCCAGCGGGGCTCAGATTCGTTCGGTGGGGGCCCGATACGGCCCAGTGTGGAGCTTCGCGCTGACAGGCCGACCACCAAATCGACTGGACCACCAGCCTTTTGGCAGCCCAAAGCCTTCCTGACTGACATCGTGCTCAAGTGTAGGTGTAGCAGCGTACTCCTACCCATGTGAGTAGCAGACGCGTTCCTGATCCGGTGATCCCTCTGCCATACTAGGTCCCACGTCACCAACCGATGTGTTTCATTTCATCCAAAAAAAAAAACAAGAGTCACCAACCGATGCCGATGCAGCTCCAAACACACACGTCCACTTGCTCTCACCTCACCTGTTGACAGCGACAATGTGCTGCATTTTTCTCATAATAAGAGATCAGATCCTGATACCACACAACACACAGTAATAAGCACATACACTGACAGCATCTTGCATGGACATATGCCACCTCACAAGGACACACCAGGACAGCGTTTCAACTCCAGGGATTCAACACCTCAATCAATGGAAGCAAGCAATTGCACTACCAAACAATCATAGGTATTCTCATCACTCACCAGTCCACAACAATGACAATATCATCTTCTCAAGGTACAACAGCACCCAGTTAATAATAATCGCGAGAAAAAAAAACAAATTTAACTCGAAAATAACCCCAAGACAATAACAGTAGTGCAGTGCCACACATACACCAACAGCAAACACAATCATCATCACCTTCCTAACAATAATAATAACCTAACACATCTTTACACGTGCTTTCTTGCCTTTCCCTTTCCCTTTCCTCCTTTATGTTACAAAGGCCACCGCCGCCTGGCGATGATGACCGACGATGTAGCTCCTCAACTCCTGAACCCAAAGTTTGACCACCTCCTCCCGGCCTCCTTCTTCGCCCGCTGCGAGTTGGTCACGAACAGGTTCTCCAGCGACTTCTGCTTCCGGTTCCGCGACCGCCCCGCCTCTTTCAGGAGCTCTGCCAGCCGCTTCTTCTCGTCCTCCACATCCGGGTTCGCCGTGCCAAGCTTCTCTTCCCTCACCTTCAGCACGTGCTCCAGGATCTCAATCGCATCCTCCACTCTGAACGTATCATAGTCGGGAATATATGCAGATGCACATTAGTAGCTGCGACATGGATGGATCATCCAGTAAGAATAACTATTTTCAGAGGTATAAGAACTACAACTACATACAAGCATGGCAGAGCCTCAATTACACTGTCCTGCTGCAAATACCTCTGTTACTAGTTTCGAAAGCATCAATAAATGGGTACAGACCTGCCTACTTAAGAAAGCATGAATAAATGGGCACAGGCCTATACTAAACATACATCCTGTTTTGCTACTTCTGCAACTATACAAAAGTTGGGTACACAACATGCGGACTATGGCATTGCATTGGCATGCCAAAAATGATCATCTGGTAAGTAACTCATCAACCAATCTAGATACTAGTTTTACCCAATCCAAATCAAAGCAAGCTTACACAGGATAATCAAAAGGAGCTCAACCCACAACACCATCCAGCACCCACAACAAACCCACACAACCATTCAGCAAAGGATTACACTTAACAAATTTAACCCTTCAGATAGCAAGAAAAATCTCAGCACCAGCCACTTCTTAGTTCTTACTGTTGTAAATGGTGAGGCACGTACAGATATACCATTATGGGCTTACCAATGACACCTAGAGATCCTAAATGGGTGGTTGTTTAACAGATACAGAGTATGTAACCACATCACAGGCAGAGATATGTGCATGAAATTCTGAATAAAATGACTAAAGATTGCAGGAGAACAGGTTATCTATGCGTACCTTCCCATGGCATCATAGATTGCAGCAAGGTTGCTGTACACACCAAGAGTATCAGGATGAGAAGCGCCACACTCCTGCTCCAGAACTGCCCTTGCCTCCTCAAACAACTGTGCAGCCTCATCTATCTTGAACAGCTGCACGCAAGCTAGCCCCATCTGGTTCAACAGAACGCCGAAAAATGCCGATTTCCTCTCACCACTGGCCCTCAACTTGGCAACCGCGCTCTCAAATGAGTTCCTCGAATCTGCATACCTCCCCACCATGTAGTACAGAACACCCATCTGTGCCTCAATACCAGCAACGGTGCTCCACTGCCCCGGTGAGTCCTCGAGCAACTTGAGCGCCCTCTGAAGAAGCTTTAGGGCCTCATCGAGATCGCCAAGCGCCTCATAGATGGCGGCAATCTCCATCAAACCTCCCGCAATCTCATCAGGGGCAGCACCAGGCGCGGGCTTGGCATAGACACGCAGGGCGTTCTCGCAGAACGATTTAGACTCGCGCAGCCTGCCTGTCCGGTGGTAAAGGTCAGCAAGGCGGACGTAGACCGACGCAACCGTAGGATGGTCGTCGCCACGAGCCGATTTGAGAACAGTCAGCGCCTTCTGGTAGGAGAAGACGGCCTCGTCGAAGCGGGCGAGGGCGAGGTAGGTGTTGCCTATGGCGACGTCGATGGTGGCAACCTCGATGTCACGGCCGTTGGCAACCATGGTCATGGAGGCAAGCACGAGGTGCTCGAGGGCACCGTCGTAGTCGCCCTTGGCGTCCAGGATGAGGGCCATCAGGCGGCGGTCCGAGGCCTCCTCGAGGGATGCCGGAGCGCTGTGCTCCCGGTGGATCTCGAGGGCTTTGCGGCATAGCTTCTCTGCCTCGTCGAACTGCAGAGCTTGCACATGCGCTTCCGCTAGGTACCTGCTCATCAGTCAGTTTTGAGAAGTAGCAAAATTGTCATGCTTCGTCCCTTGTAAGATTTATTGGGTGTTTGCATGCAAGAAATCGGTTTTTAACGCCAGTTCTGTCGAGATCCACAGTTTTCTGTAACGACTAACGATCAACGATGGGGAAAAATATCAGTTCTTTGGCTTTATCGAGGTTGGATTGGAGGTACTAGTAAAAAAAGAAAAAATGGCGCCTTTATGGAGATTGGGAGAGACGAGATCCAGATCGAGAAGCAGCGAAGGGGGGATTGATGATCACCTGCAGGTCTCGGCGACGCGGGGGTCGCGCTCGCCGAGCGCAGCCATCTGGATCTCGAGGCCCTTGCCATAGCAGGCGATGGACTCGTCCATGCGGCCAAGCATGGCGTGCGTGTCGCCGAGCTGCATCCAGCCGGAGAAGGCGGCGAGGGACCACTCCTCGCCCCTCTGGTCGGGCTCCGCACGCTGCTGCTGCTGGTCGTCGCCGCCGGCCGCAGCGGCCCCATCCTCGCCCTCCCCCTCCCCCTTGGCAGCAGGGGCAGGCGGCGTGACGACGGCGACGGCGCGCTCGAGGACGGGGATGGCGTCGGCGTGGCGACCGAGTCCACAGTGGATGGCGGCGGCGACGTGGAGGCTCATGGCGAGCTCGAGCTCGGCGCCCTCGCCGCGCCGCTCGAGCGCCCTGGCGGCGCGCTCGGCGAACTCGAGCGCGCGCGCGGCCCCGCCGCCCTCCCCCGACACCATGGCGTCGCGCGCCTGCTTGAGGAGGAACGGGCCCAGATCTGGGTTGTCGAGCGAGTCGTCGGCGTCGGCGGGGAAGGCCGTGGGGGACGGCGAGGGCTTCCGCGGCTTGACGCGCGACGAGGCGGAGGGAGACGGGGACGGCGGCGCGCGGCGGGGGAGCGGCGATGAGAGACGCCGTGGAGGCGGCGCCGCCGTTGGGGGCGAGTTGTCGGAGGCCGCGAGGCCCGGCATGGCCGGCGGCGGGCGGGAGGAGTTTGGTGGCTGGCTCCTGGGTGGGGTGGGGAGGGGAGGGGAGGGGAGAAGACGGACAGCTGCTACCTTGGTGGATGGTGGTGGTGGAGACTGGAGGACTGGAGATGGAGCGGAGGGGGTGTCGTCTCGGGGAGGGGGAGGGGAGGGAAGCTAGGCAGGAGCCAGCACAGCAGGGAGGGGGTGGGCGTGAGCTGAGGCTGTCCGTGATGGTGGCCACCGGGATCGGGAGGGGATCACGTTGGCATCAGATGTGCCGGCGCGTCTCTCTCGCCTCGGGTCTGCCGTGACGCGGACGCCCGGATTGCCTGGCGTCATAACGACTGCGCGGCGACGGCGACGGCCACCATGAATAAATGAAATTAATTAATGGAGGGGTCGTTAGCGTGCTTTGGTTAATGAATGAACGTAAGGTATGGTGTGATTAAGCTGCCCGTTAATGGCTCAAACCTGCCTGCCATGCCATGCAAAGGCAGCGCATACAACAGGAGGAGGACCTCTAGTATTAAGATCATGGCCTAGCACTAGCAGGCAACGATCTATGAGCATACATCAGAGGAAAAATATTGAAAAATATTCAGCATGTTCGTTTCGGCTAAAACGATCGTGGATTATTACTGCTGACTGATTTAGTGTGGGAGAAAAATATTATTCTGGATTATAATTCACGATCATTTACGACCAAACGAACATGCTGATTACTAAGCCCCCTAATTTCCCCGATGATCGGCGAGATACATTATCGCTGTCGCTCCCCATCTCCCAAAACTTCACCAATTCTTGGCTGTCTGTTTCACACTGAATTCTTTGGACGCCTAAATCACGAGCATGTATGACGCCTTCTTTAAACGTTGTGGCTTCCATCGTTAAAGCATCTGGCCATACTGCATGCCACTTCGGAAGATCCTGGTCTGATCCAGGATCACAGCTCCGGTTGCCCCTTGGCCGCAGGCCGGGTAGTAAGCACCATCAAAATTGCGCTTAAACCATCCTTCAGGAGGCATTCTCCACTTCGGCTTAGTCACAGTCACAGCTGGCTGTCGTGGAGGCCGAGCCAATAGTCTCTTGGATGTTTTATTAGTCTTCTACATTAGGCGTCTTTGGATTGCAAGAAGAATTCGTGTTTCCTGCAAAAATGAATTGATTCTTAAAATTCGTTCAGGAGGGGCCTTATATTTGAGACCGTTGAGGTTCGTTTCGCTGATAAGGCAGGCTAAAAAGTACTATTTGCTTATTTGTTGTGAGAGAAAAAACAATGTACCATATATGATGATGATGATTTAAGGGTCTGCAACCTGCTGGCTGTGCAGAAGGTCGGATTAATACTCTGTCGATGCGGGACCCACGGGATACCCCTCAAGGAAGAGAGAAGATCTAGTCTAACTAGTATTCTTTCCATGTAATTTAGTAGTGGTATTATTCTGTAATCCTACTAGGAACTCTCATTGTAAACCGACTAGAACTCTGGCCTCCTAACTATATAAAGCAGGGCGGAGTTCCTGGAGAAGGGAGTTAGAGACAACACTTTACAATCAATCCAACGCAAAGGCTAACGCCGACCGGACGTAGGGCTATTACTCGATCACAGTCGAGGGCCTGAACCGAGATAAATCGACTGTCTCTTGCGTTTACTATAGAGTTCTGCATATGCTGAAGCCCGAACAAACTGCTCCGGGTACCCCCGTGGCAGGCTATCGGTGGTGAAACATCGACAGCTGGCGCGCCAGGTAGGGGCTTTCGACGAATTTGCATCCGAGAGCTCGATGGACCTCGACAACATGATCTTCTCGACGGGATCAACCTTCATCTTCGGTTCATGGATCTGCGAGGCAGACGACGATGGCAAGCTCCAAAGCCGTCTCCTCGAAGATTCGGATCACCATGAAGACCTTTCTATTTCGGCGACTACGACAAATCAACTCACCGGAAGATTCGCGTAGCTCGTGGTGTCCGATCCAACTCAGATTTTGCGGCTTTGCGCATCCGACTCAAACTCGGGCTCCGCATCCAAGATGGAGTCTTACCCGAGTTCTTTCGAGAAACCAAGTCCTTTTTCGGCAGGGTTCCAGAACGCGGCCTCGGCCTATCAAGAATACAACTCGGAGTACACTCAGAGTCCTTTCAAGAAGTCAGGTCCTTTTCCGTTCGGACTCCATAACATGGCAAAATCTTATCAGGCATGGCCCGAAGAATCCCTCGATCCGGTGCTTAGAATGCCACTAAATAGGAGCTCAGGAAGGTCTCGTACTAACTATAACATCTCAAGACTGCATCGTCCACTGGCCAGGTTCTGTTCCTGAGGATAGCGGTACCCGGCTAGTCGGTACGACGACAACAACAATTCTACCCTACTAAGAAGGAGACTCGATCTGTGACCTTGAAGCCTCTACTAAAGTTGTCAACGACTACAACAGTGTGGAAACCGACGCCGATAACAGAACAATTCACGCACGAGAAGTATTCATGGTTTGACGTCCTCGATCACCATTGGTCCCCCCAGAAGCATCCGACATCAAGTCATCGGATGAATCTGAGTCCAACATATCACCCTTTATCCAGGGGCATGATGGTGAGATCGAGAATCAGAAGCAAGCCAGAGAAAGAAGAAACAAATTAAAACAAGGACGCCAACACCGTGCTAGGCAGCGCAAGGAAGCTTGGATCAGATATGAATCAGATCTGGCTGAGTACAATAGAAGAAAATCAGAGCAAAAAGTCAAAGAAAGACGCGCGGCGAATACACCCTACAATAGAATCCGAGAAGCACTAGAAGAACTTTGAGCGACCTCACATCCCAGTGAAAGACAGGAACATCTCTAGGGCCTTCTCCGGTCAATAGCCCTAAGGACACACGATGGAAGGACCCGCTCAAGACTACCTACCAGGTCAACATCTCATGGGCAAGAAGATCAAAATCAAAGGAAGTCCGCTTTCAAGAGACTCGGACCAAGTGGAAGTCACAATAGAGAAAGTAGAAGGGACCATACTCAGAACTACCGAGTCGAACAACCAAGAAAGATCAGAAGCAAAGTACCTATTCAGACAGCCCCACAGAACTACTCTCACCAAGACAACAGTTGGCTAGAAGGAGGTGCTGAATCAGAATACACAGAAGCCGGAACGCACGATAGATTCCTCTGTTTTGCAAATATACTTGCTTCAATACGACTACCTCATAAGTTCAAGTCGTCCAACCACTCTAAATATGATGGTAAGACCGAACCAAGGCAGTGGCTCAGGATTTACTCACAGTCGATTGAACTAGCCGGAGAAGACGATGACATCAAGACCTTATTCTTTCCCATGGCCCTAGAAACCATGCCCCTCTAATGGTTTGATAAATTAAATCCAGGGTCAATCAGAAATTGAGAGGACTTGCAAAGAGTTTTCTGTAAAAATTTTGTGGGTATCATTACGCACCCCATCACCCACGCAGAAATAAAAGGACTCAAGCAGAAAGGAGGCAAAAGTCTCAGAAATTACTATCGATGATTTGGCGAACTACGTGCTCAAGTACATGACATCACCGAACAAGAAGTAATCAAAGCTTTCTCTCACGGAATCATGGCTAGGTGTGATTTTCTTTAGGGTGCCAGATGCAATGCATGTTTTCAATGTCGTCTAGTCATGACTCCATGAGAGAAAGCTTCGATTACTTCTTGTTCGGTGTCCTAAAATTGCCACCTAGTCATGATTCTGTGAGAGAAAGCTTCGATTACTTCTTGTTCGGTGATGTCATGTACTTGAGCACGTAGTTCGCCAAATCGTCGATAGTAATTTCTGAGACTTTCGTCTCCTTTTTGCCTGAGTCCTTTTAATTCTGCGTGGGTGACAGGGTGCGTACGAAGACAAGGGATTCAAAAAATCCAGGGGGACAGTAGCAGTGATCTTCGCTAGGGCCCTAGATTCTAGAAGCAAACATCATAAAAAGCTAGCTCTACGAACTATCATGGCACAAGAATCGGCTACTCCAAGATATCTCAATTGGTCACAGCATCCAATCCAGTTTTCAAGAGAAGACCAATAGACTAGCGTAGCAAACGTAGGACATTACCCACTGGTTCTAGATCCAACTATCGTCGGTATGACTATCACAAAAGTACTAATCGATGGGGGAGCCAGACTCAACATCATTTTTTCAGAAACGCTAAGGAAAATAGGACTACAACTCGCCAGGATGATTACACCAACGAGCACCCCTTTTTATGGGATAGTACCCAGCAAGGCAGTCATGCCACTTGGACAAATCACTCTACCGGTTACTTTTGGAACTCCCTCAAACTACCGAGCAGAGTTCATCAAGTTTGAAGTTGCAGACTTCGATTCATCATATCACGCAATCCTCGGGCGCCCAGCACTAGTAAAATTCATGGCGATACCACATTACCTGTACCTATTGCTTAAGATGTCAGGGCCTAACGGTGTTCTTTTCCTCCGAAGTGATTTGAGGCGAGCTTTTGACTGCGACGTTTAGGTAATTCAAATTGCAGCCAAAGCACAAGCCGCCAATGATAGAAAAGAAATAGCCACTATTACCGTAGAAATGAGCCCAGAAGAACTAGAGATACCGGCTAAAAAGCCCAGCATCCTCACACCACCAAAAGAAGTCGATGTCAAGCAAATCGATCTGGGCACCGGTGATCCCTCCAAAACGGCAACCATCAGCGCCCACCTCTCGGTAAAATAGGAACTCGCGCTCACCAACTTTCTTCAGGACAATAAAAATATCTTCGCTTGGAAGCAGCCCGACATGTCAGGTGTCCCAAGAGAGTTGGCTGAGCACAGAATCGATATCAATGAAGGCTCCAAGCCTGTGAAGTAACGGCTACGACGATTCTTACTCGACAAGAAGGCAATAATTAAAAAAGAAATCATAAAGCTAATGGCAGCCGGATTCATCAGAGAAATCCTTCATCCAGATTGGCTAGCAAACCCAGTTCTAGTACAAAAAAGAATACGGACGAGTGGCGCATATGCGTCGACTACATAGATCTCAACAAACACTGCCCGAAAGATCCATTCAGGCTACCACGCATTGATCAAATAGTTGATTCAACAACAGAATCTACCCTATTATTCTTTTTTGATTGCTATTCAGGATATCACCAGATCGCATAAAAGGAACAAGACCAGAGCAAGACATCTTTCATCATTCCGTTCGGTGCCTACTGCTACAAGACCATGTCGTTTGAACTCAAGAATGCTGGAGCCACTTACCAAAAAGTTATCCAAACGTGCCTTGGTGAACAGATCGGTGAAAACATAGAGGCATACGTGGATGACGTAGTAGTAAAAACAAAGAACCTGGACATACTAATTGAAGACTTAAAGCAAACATTCAAAAACCTGAAAAGGTGGAGGTGGAAATCGAACCCAAACAAGTGTGTATTCGGAGTTTCTTCAGGACAACTACTCGGATTCTTGGTTAGTCATTGTGGAATCGAAGCCAGCGCCAAGCAAATTTGAGCCATAATAGAGATGGACCCTCATCGAAATATCAAAGATGTGCAGAAACTAACAGGCTACATGGCGGCCCTCAATCGTTTCATATCAAGACTCGATGAAAAAGGGTTACCTTTCTTTAAACTATTAAAGAAGACAGACAAGTTCGAGTGGACAGAAGAAACCAACGAAGCTTTCAAAAGACTTAAGGCATACCTCACCTCCTCGCCCGTTCTCACACCTCCAAAGAAATACGAAGACATGATGATGTACATTGCGGCAACTTCTACTGTGATCAGCACAGCGATAGTCGTAGAAAGAGAACAAGAAGGGTGCGTATATAAAGTACAACGCCCCGTATACTACATCAGCGAAGTACTATCAGAATAAAAAATCTAGTACCCACATGTGCAAAAACTACTCTACGCCCTCCTGATCACTTCACACAAGTTTCGCCACTATTTTGAAAGCCACAAGATTACCGTGGTGACAGATTTCCTACTCGGAGACATCCTACACAATAGAGACGCAATAGGGCACATATCTAAGTGGACAGTTGAACTTGGTGCTCTCAATATTGATTTCACCCCATGGAGGGCAATTAAATCTCAAGCCCTTGCCGATTTTATTGCTGAGTGGATAGAAATTCAACAACCTATGTTAAATACCATCCTTGACCATTGGAACATGTACTTTGATGGATCGCTCAAGCTAGACGGAGCCGGTGCAGGCGTTCTCTTCATTTCTCCAGACGGAAAACAACTTAAGTATGTCCTTCAGATATTATGGCAAGCTACAAACAATGAAGCAGAATACGAAGCCCTCATTCACGGGCTCCAAGTAGCAATTACCCTCGGAATCAAGCGATTACTCGTATACGATGATTCGGCAGTAGTCATCAACCAAGTCAACAAAGATTGGAACTGCACCAAAGAAAATATGGGCGCTTACTGTGCTGAAATACGAAAACTCAAAAAACATTTTCAAGGATTGGAAATTCTACATGTCCCGCGTGATTCTAATATTGCGGCAGACGTCCTCGCCAAGCTCAGATCGGACAGGGCGATGGTCCCACCCGACGTATTCATAAAGGAGTTATCAGCTCCCTCTATCAAACAATCCAGTGAGATAACTCCTGAACTCCCAGCTAAAGGCACCCAGATTTTGGTAATCACCATCTCATAGACCCAGGTTTTTATTGATTATATCAAAGAGAATAAGTTACCAGTAGAAAAAGAGGAGGCTACCCGGGTTGTTCGCAGAAGCAAGAACTACGTCCTAGTAGGGGACAAGCTGTATAGAAGACCCATATCATTAGGAGTACTCCTAAAATGTGTCTCATTTAAAAAAGGCAAAGAGATCTTAGACGAAATACACTAAGGTTGCTGTGGAAATCATGCCGCTTCAAGAACACTAGTCGGCAAAGCATTTTGCACTAGATTCTACCGGCCAACCACTTTGAAAGACGCAGAAGAACTCGTCAGAAAATGCAAAGGTTGTCAAATGTTCACAAGACAAGCTCATGTACCAGCTCACAATCTCATCTACATCCCACCCACTTGGCCTTTCTCCTGCTAGGGGCTGAATCAAGTAGGACCTCTCAAGAAAGCAAAGGGCGGTTTCGAGTATATCTTTGTAGCAATTGACAAGTTCACCAAGTGGATTGAATATAAACCACTCGCAAAATACAGCGCAACCAAAGAAGTCGAGTTCATCCAAGACATTATGCACCGCTTCGGCATGCTCAATCGAATCATCATAGATTTGGGTTCTCCCTTCACAGCTATAGAATTCTAAAGTTGAGCATAGGATTGCGGCTTTGACATAGATTATGCGTCAGTCGCACATCCAGAAGCCAACAGACAGGTAGAAAGGGCTAATGGACTCATACTAGCCGGATTAAAACCAAGATTGTATGAAGAACTAGTGGACTATGGATCCAAATAGATTGAAGAATTACCTAAAGTAGTATGGGGGCTACGAACTCAAATAAGCAGAGCCACCGGATACTCACCTTTCTTCCTAGTTTACGGATCAGAAGTCGTACTACATGCCGACTTGATCTGGACGTCACCAAGGATAGAACAATATGACGAAGGAGAAGCAGAACACACCTAAAGATTAGAACTCGACAGTATAGAAGAAGTTAGAGTAAACGCTACCCTTCAATCAGCCCGATACCTCCAAGGTTTAAGACGCCACTACAACAAGAATACCCAGCCTCGATCACTCTAAATTGGAGACCTAGTGTGGCAGAACCTCCTAAGTTATAGGGCCCACATGCACCTGTCACTGTCCGACGACCTTTGACATCTATGCATATGTTTCCATTAACTTAAAAAGATTGTCGGGTGTCCTCGGGGAACCCCGAATCATCCACGATTTTCGAGCAGGATCACGTTACAGAGTCATGCAGTATTACAACATTTATTCAAATATCAAAACCAGAGTAAAAACAACAGCGGAAGTCTTACAATAACATAATTTACAAAACAGTTATTTCAAACCTTACAACTAAGTTCGATAATTATTACAAACCAAAGTAGTGGAGTGGCCATATAACATAATACAAAACACACAATGAGACTGCCCTGCCCAAGGGCCACACATTTACTTATCGTCATCGCATTGAACAACAGTCATGCAGCACGGTCCAAAGCAGACCTGCTCATGAGCCTCACCTGCAACAAGGGGTCAACGAACCCTGAGTACAAAAGTACTCAACAAGACTTAACCGAAATGAAAACTGATAAGACTCAGGAATGCAGGCTTAGGGATTCAAGGTATGGTTTTAGCAATAATCAAAGTTATTTTGCGTAAAAGCTCTTTAATAAAATTCTTTACTTCAAAGGTAAAAACTTTATAAGTACCACATATGAATCTGCCATGATCCGTAATGAGATCATGAACTTCATATCAATCTTTCTCGCAAACCTTTCTCAAGTTCCAATTATTAATACTACGATGATGAACAGTGAGTTGAGTCTCCATAACCGAGGAGCAACGACGATTCGAACCGATTATAAACCCAGCTGGGAATTCCAGACCACACGACATATGCAGGTCCCTGACCTACATATACCAACCTACCCTCGGATCCTCTAAAACAAGAACGGGTCCGCGCCACCCGAGAATACAGTACTCCACCAATCTAGCCCATAGCCACGTGGGTACACGCTATTCCTGCCATCTCTCCACTCCCAGTGCGCGAGTAGCCATTCTCGTAATAGAATTGCCAAGTTCAGGCTTACCGGAGTATGTGGTTAGTACTACAAATTCTCACCTCATGCAATTCAACAACGGACGTGCCTTAATCGACACAGGCGGAAAGAACCTGCTCACAAGACCTCCATGTCTTGTGGCTCACACACACCGAGTCCGCCCGGTCTAGATTTATTACTCCACATTCCTATATCACATGATAGCATAAGTAACCAAGGTTCCATTTAAAACTTGCAGGTGGCAGGTAATCACTCGACTTTCATCGTTCTACGCATAGCTAAGCAAAACTAGGCATATACGAGTTTAAAACTAGTAATATGGTAAATATGGAATAACAAGGGTGGTAATGCATCAATTAGGCTCTTACTTAACTCCTAATCACTTAATGCAGTAACGGAAAGCAAAAGCGAAATTAATTTGTAAAACACAAGGTAGGGTTGTATGCATCCGGGGCTTGCCTTCGTTGACGGAAAAGTCCGGCTCCTGCGACGTTTCACAAGTATTCGATCCGACCTCAACAGACGGATTAACCTCCTCAACAACTTGATTAACTACCACGTGTTCACCTTCGTTCACTACACGTAATAACAATACCATGTTTAACATGATGCGGAATACGAAACATGATGCTCGATGATGGATACAAAAATTAAGAATTTGAATACAACTTTCCTTCGCGGTACAGTTGCAAGTCAAACCAACTAAACCTTTCTCACAACACCCAAATCAATTGCCAAGGATCATTAACAACTAGTGACCCAAGGTCATCACTCAATCCAAAATTTCAAACAAAACCTAAATCATTAAAGGTTACTATTTGCTTTTATGAATTAATTATTTAATTCAAAATTATGAAATAAATCAACTTATTCTAATTGAGCTTAAAATTTTTGTAAATGTTCATTACATGATAACTAAGTGGCAAAACAAATTTCATAATTTTTGGACAAGTACATAAGCCTAGAAAAATCATGGAAAATCATTTATTAATTAATTGAGCAATTTTTATCATACCCCAAAAATATTGAAAATCAATATTTCAAATTTTTGTCACATAATATACATCATAGAGAATTCACACAAAAATTTTCATAATTTTTGGAGCTCTAAATAATTCTACACAAAAATAACAAATTACAGCACTATTCATTTAATTCTGAAAAATAGAAAATCCACTCAGAACGCTGAGTCACTAACAACCGGGTCCCACTTGTCATCTTCTACCTCGCGCTTTGACCACGACGACACGCGCGCTGACCGGCGAAAACTCACCGACGGTGAGCTCAACGGCGACGACCAAGGTACTAAAATGACCCTTACACCCCTACGCGTCGATTGGTGGCACAATCGGGACCAATTACAGCGGCGCATGAGCATGACGACGGCCATGGCGGACACGGCAGCGTGGCTGCGCTACGCCGGTGATAGGAGCTCGGTAACGATGAAACAAACAACTTGGGTAGAACCAGGAGCTCACCCCGAACACACTGGAGTCGCTGGCCAAGCCTGAGAAGCAACGGAGACACGGTTCGACGGTCACGGCGGAGCAAATTTCGACGACGGCGATGCTCCGGCGACTGCGGTGGAGAAAATGGTCAATCAACCGGGCACAAAGCACCACGGCATCGAGGCGAAGCTGAAGCAAGAGTCAGAAATAGCAGAGGCTCACCGTAACATGCTGGCCACGGCGACACGCACACCACGGTGGTGCTGCCGGCCGCGAGGAAGAAAACGATGAACGATGAGTTCACGGCGAAATCAAGCGACTAGAGCTAGCTGGCTGGGTGCGCAAGGAACTAGCAGAGCTGGGACACACTTTGCTGCGATGGCGTGAGCGCTGGTTCGACGACGAGGGCTCGCCGGAGCTGCGGCGGTGGTGACTGGAAAAACAGAGCAAGGGAGAAAAACGACGACGACGGCGTCTCGGTTCTTATAACGCGACTCAGAAGCTCAAGGAAGCTGTGCTGTGGCCTTCACCGCGCCAGCGCGACGCCAAAGACGGCCACGACCGCGCCTGGAAGCAAACCGAAGATCGCCGGCCATGTAGCTTTGGCGGTGGACACTGTTCATCCAAATTACAGAATTGCCATTCGCCAAAATTCACAAATTACTCTCAAATTTTCATAACAACTCAAAAATCTCCAAAAACAAAAGTTGTTCAAAATCAAAAGTTCTACAACTTTGCTTTTATAACCATCTTCTAATTCGGTCTAGATTTTGAAATGATCTTTTAAATTCAAATAGGGGATATTTAACGAATTACGCCTTTTTGAATTACTCAAAATTTTTCTAAACAACTTGAAAAACTCCAAAAATAAACTTTGCTTAACTCGCCAAGCTCTACACTTTTGCTTTTGGGCCCAACCCCAAAATATGCTTAGATTTTAGAATGGATTTTCAGGGTAGGGTTTAAATACTGAAAAGAGGGGGGTTTCTCGAAAAATTCAAAAATCCAAACAAACTTTGAATTTAAGTCAAGCAATACAATTCAACACATATCACACGAATACAAACTTGTTTTAGTGTATGCATCTCAAAGTTTTCACCAAATGCCAAATGCTTTGCAATGCATATGATGATATGACAGTTTTAGTATTTTAAACACCCGAGGTGTTACACCTAGTACTAAGAAGAATACAAAAAACTAACAAACGCCATAAACTACTCAGTCCATGGGAAGATCCTTTTATTGTCACAAAAGTCGCCGGACGAGGCACGTACAAGTTGATAACTGAAGATAGAAAATAAGTCAATAATACATGGCACATCAGCCAACTAAGAAGATTCTACGCATGAAAACAACTCAACGAATAATATATATACAAGCCACAAGAGATCAACGTTCATGATCAATAAAGATGATGTTCCTCGACAACATATGTCTTATTATGGCTTTCTCAAAGTTGTTTTCACTAAGCATATCAACGTTCATGATCAATAAAGATGGTGTTCCTCGACAATATATGTCTTATTATGGCTTTTCCCCAGTTGTTTTCACTGAGCATACCGGCCGAGAGCAAAAGAGCTGAAAAGATGCTTGAACCCGCCGATGAGGGTAGTTAATAAGCTAACACCCGAACCAAAAAGCAAAATGACTGAAATTATACCTGAGCATACCGACCGAGAGCAAAAGAGCTGAAAAGATGCTTGAGCCCGCCGATGAGGGTAGCTAATAAGCTAACACCCGAACCAAAAAGCAAAATGGCTGAAATTATGCCTAAGCATACCGGCCGAGAGCAAAAGAGCTGAAAAGATGCTTGAGCCCACCGATGAGGGTAGCTAATAAGCTAACACCCGAACTAAAAAAGCAAAATAGCTGAAATTATGCCTGAGCATACCGGCCGAGAGCAAAAGAGTTGAAAAGATGCTTGAGCCCGCCGATGAGGGTAGCTAATAAGCTAACACCCGAACCAAAAAGCAAAATGGCTGAAATTATGCCTGAGCATACCGGCCGTGGACAAAAAAACTGAAAAGATGCTTGAGCCTACCGATGAGGGTAGCTGATAAGCCAACACCTGAACCGATCCTAAGATGTTTTTACAACCAGGGAAAGAGCCAGATGCTGGCCACATCTCAAGTTAAGCAAAAAAGCTAAAAAGAAGAAGCTAAAGATACTTGAGATCGCTGGTCCTAAGTCTCTTCAGTACTAACAAGAACAAAAAGGTTGTCAGGACAAAGATCTACTTAACCCGAGTTGTTTACACGGCAGCCAGACAAGTACTCGACAAACCAAGAAAGTTTATCAAGACAACGATCTACGTATACTGAGTTGTTTACACGGTGCAGACGAAAGCCTGACAAGCACTTGACAAAATCAAGAAGATTTGATAAAACAACGATCTGCATATACCGAGTTGATTACACGGCGTAGATAAAAGCCATACAAACGCTGGACCTATCAAGGAGCGATTCTACAACGGATGAAACAACACGACCACCATAAACTGTGGATGCGCACCATCACCATACAACTACATCTGACAACAGCAGACTATCAGAGAATATGAAGATTTAGTTTTTTTTGAATAAAAGAACCCAGATATATGCTCGGGGGCTGCAACAGGAGAGGTTTTCAGTTCTTTGAACAACTCAGATTCAAGACCCTCTAACTCTTTGTTCCAAATAGCAAGAGGCTCGGGGCTACACTCAGTGAGTGCATTTTTTTCTTCAAAAAAGCGCACATCACTCAGAAGAATTCTTCAAGACAGGAGTTTTCAAAAACATAAGATTCAAGACCCTCCAACTTTTTGTTCCAAATAGCAAGAGGCTCGGGGGCTACACTCAGTGAGTGCACTTTTTTCTTCAAAAAAGCGCATGTCACCGAGAAGACTTCTTCAAGACAGACCACTTCAAGGCCTCAAGACAAAAAGAACCCGAACCGAGCTATATCCGAGTCCTTTTTGATAAAGAACCTGGGTATTTGCTCGGGAGCCCTTCGACGAAGAATCAGAGCACCAAATAGCAAGAGGCTCGGGGGCTACACCCAGATGGGAGTACTTTTTCTTCAAAAAAAGGTACACACCACCCGAAGATCTCACGAAGCGCTGCATGGTTTCGCTCAAGAAAGCACTCGGACGACGCTTGTTCCTACTCGGCAAGACCTGAAGGAACAAGACGAGGCTTCCAGAGCTCAACCATGAAGTGCTCGGGGGCTTGTCGATGCGGGACCCACGGGATACCCCTCAAGGAAGGAGAAGATCTAGTCTAACTAGGATTCTTTTCATGTAATCTTAATAGTTGTATTATTCTGTAATCCTACTAGAAACTCTCATTGTAAACTGACTAGGACTCTGACCTCCTGACTATATAAAGGAGGGCGGAGTTACTGGAGAAGGAAGTTAGAGACAACACTTTACAATCAATCCAACGCAAAGACTAACGCCGACTGGACGTAGGGCTATTACTCGATCACGGTCGAGGGCCCGAACAAGAATAAATCGATTATCTTTTACGTTTACCGTCGAGTTCTGTATTCGCTGAAGTCCGAACAAATTGCCCCAGATACCGCGTGGCAAGAAATCGGTAGGGAATCATCGACGTACTCCTACTGGTCGAGCTCTCCTTAGTGCTGTTTGTCTGTCTGGCGCTATAATTGAATGGATCTCGCCCCCCCCTTAGTAGCGGCAGCAGATTAGAACCACTACTATTCCAGCACAATCTTTCTGTCGAATGAATCAATTATATATACTTTTTTTTAAGAAGGAGTATCAATTTATCTATAACGTGACCAGGTGAAGTCAGCGATGGACTTAACAGAAGTAAGGCTTAGATAAAATTTATGAATTTGACTATTGTAGCACTTTCATTTTTATTTGTCAATTAGTATTCAATCATGAATTAATTAGGCTTAAAACGTTCGTCTCGCGATTTCCAACCAAACTTTGTAATTAGTTTTTTTCGTCTACATTTAATGCTCTATACACATATCGTAAAATTCAATGTAACTGCTACTATAACATTTTTTAGAAAAACTTTTTGGAACTAAACGAGGCCTAGGCAGGGGTAAACTCCGTTACAGAGATGCGCAGCAGACGCAGGTACCTCACTGGTATGGGCATCACGATTATATATATTCTATTCACGAGACAATTCCTCGTGTGCCACGTGTCTAAAAAAAAGTTGAGTGATCTCTGCTTCAACTTTTTTTTCTCTCCATGCTACTTCCGTTTCGTTATTTTAGGTTCTAACGTCGTTAAACTGTAGGTGTGAAAAGACGAAAATGGCCTTAAATATAAATATGTCATTAATTTTTTTAGCATCTTAACGACTTCGAACGAAAAAACTTAAAAATTATTTGATATGATTAATATATCTTAGAAAAATCATATTTTTTTTTGCGAAATTAAATAAAAATAATTTTTATATGATAATTATAGATCTCGACGAGATCTACAACTTTTTAGTTTTGAATTTTTTCATTTGAAGTCGTTAAGATGCTCAAAAAAAATTAATGACATATTTACACTTAAGGACATTTTCGTCTTTTCACACCGACAGTTTGACGGCGTTAGAGCCCAAACTGACGAAAGTGACATGAAAGACACGAAAAAATTAGAGCAATAACACTGAACTTTTTCAAAGATACACAGAATATTACAATCTTTTTTAATGGCACACAAGAAATTCCCTCTATATTCGTTCACGCGCCAACTGCATACCCAACCAACGAATCATTGGCTACGGCTACGATGGCATGCTCCACCCGCTATGAATCGTTTATCATTCTGCTCTGGCGTCAAAAAAAAAAAAATCTGGACCTTGATGCGTGCAACACCACCACGTGCTGGCATACATACTCCCTTCTGCACGGAGTGGCCATCTCACGGTAGCTCAGCGTCCCACTCCCATCCTCTCTTTGGATTCGATTCGATTCGACGCGTCTGCCTCGTGAAGTCGTGTGTGTTCCTCCAAAACAAAAAAGAATAGCGTCACGCGCAGCACGTGACCGACAGTGACACCGCCGTGATTACACGATTCGTTCGTTCCACCGGCTCAATGTTCCAACGTCTGCCTGTATGGGCCCTACCATGCCTCCTGCAGTAGTCCAGCCCAGCCCAGCCCGCTATACGATAGAATGGATCCCTTTCGGGTTGGGCCTAATGCTCCACGTCGTCTTGTCCAGTTGTCCTACACCGCCCGCCCCACTCCCCCCAGCTCCAGCCAGCGCCCGTCGTCTCGTCGCCGTCGCCGCAAAATCCTCCGACCTCGCTCGCGCCACCGCAAAACCAAACCGGAAAAAATGCCGTCCCCGTCTCTCCTCCTCCGCGCCCCTCCCCTCTGCCCCTCCCACTCCCCGCGCCGCTTCGCTTCCCCCTCCCTCACCACCTCGTCCCCAGCCGCCCGCCTCCGGCTCCGCCCTCTGCGCCTGCCCCCCGCCGCGTCCCGCCACGCGCCTCGCGCCGGGGACACGCGCGTGGCCGACGACCTCATCCCGATCGCGCGCTGCTACGAGGGCCGCCTCGCTCGGCTCGAGCTCGCCGGCGCCGCGCGCCGGGAACAGGCCGTCGCGGCGGCGGCCGCGGCCGACGGAGGGGCCACCGCGGAGGCGCACCTCGCCGCCGGTTCTGACGCCATGGTCGTCGAGGCGTTCCTCCCCGGGCCCCATGGCGGCGGGACGACCGCCTCCTCCACGCGAGTGGTGAGTTAGTACTCAGTACTGCGGCTTTCTCACACACCGTTTCTGAGGCGCTCGCGCTACAATAAGCACTGGTTCAATAGCTCTTTCATAGCTCTGACAATTGGGTGGAAGTGGAACTGATTGTCATCTATCTAGTTATGCCAAATACCAGCTGCGCTAAGCACTCATTCCTATCTGCAATGCGCAACTGGGTCAATTGCACCTTTCCTTTAGATGTGCTGCATTGGGTGAAGCACGGTTCTTACGCAACAATGCAGATAGGTCAAATAATTAGGCAAAGCGAAATTCACCATGCACGTTCCTCTTCCTGATAAAGGTGCTTTTGGTTTCACCATGGAAGGAGCTTATCCACCTTCTTTCTTATGGCACCCTAGGATAGGAACGCCGACTGGTTTACTTGTGTATGCAAATAATTACAGCCGCCTTGGATTTTCTGTTGGGTTTCCCATGTTTTGCTGGATCATCATGAGTAACAGTGGCAAATTTTGTAGATTTTGCAAGCGAAGGAAGTTAAAGATAAGGCCAGTAAGATAGAGAAACAATTCGGATCTGATTTTTTCTTTGCAAACGAGCCTGATTCAGAGAGTATGTTGGCTATGGCCTTTAAGCAAGTTGTAATTCAGCGGCTCTCAAACTTTCGGCTCGAGGTCTTCTCCCCAGGTTCAGTGAGAGACTTCCAAGATTTTGGCAAACCCCGAAAGGTGCAAACTCACAAAGTTTATGAGTTTTCAATATTTCCTGCTGTGTTTACTTCTTGCTAATAATTTGTTGATGCACACCAGGGGTCTTTGGATTGTAGTATCAGCTCATCAGATGGAAAACTTCTGTCTTCTCTCGCTGAAGCCATTTTCTCCTGCGTCATTGAGGATGCCAGAAAAAATCATTTTGGGGGCATAGGCAGTTTGTTTCAGAAGCGACAGCTCAACTGCTCATTGGATTCCTCGGTTTGTATACACAGAATTTCTGAGGCAGAAATAGTAAAAAATGCTAAGAGGTGCCTGGAGACTTCTAGTCTAATGAAGTTTTCTCATGAAGCACACAAAACAAAGAATGGATGGTGGCCACCTCCAAATTATGAAAGTTTGGTGAAGATTGGGGGTCCTGAGTTAGTGCTTTGGACCAATGAGTACATTCCTACCTATAAGCTGCAAATTAACACCAACATATTGGAGAATTCTAATCTTGAAGGTGAAGGTCTTTATGAGTTAGAAAGTAATAGGCGGGAAGTTCTCTTAACCCACTCGCAACTGGTACACTGTTATTCCCTCCATATCTTCCGTTAAACATAATTGTTTTCTAGAATATGGTCTTTTGTATGCTTTTTAACTTGTTTCTGCGCATTTCCGCCACTTGTAGGTGGAACTAGGGAATGTTCTAGACATGTACTTTGAAGATCAATTCACATTACCAGGCAAAACATTCCATCCTCATTGGAATTCAGATCCATCAAAGATTAAAAAGAACAATGTATGCTGACACTTTCCAGGTCAAAATTAACTCACTTTAAATAATTATCAAAATCTTAATGTTTTTTGTTTTATGCAGGGCTATTTGAACAACCTTTCCACTTTCTTGGCTGGGAGCTGTATTTTTCTTTTTGTCGCCGTCTTTGCTCAATTATGCTGTCCTCAATCTTTTAGAGACAAAAGGCTATTCAAGGAAAGTTCAAATGCCTCATCATCTCAGAACTATTGTTCTGATATCAAGTCTCTTGATAACAGTGAGGTACTTAGTTATCTAGTTCTTGTGAATTTGTTGTTTGTCCAAGGTAGATTGATGCTCATTTTAGTGTTGGATTGCTTTTCGTGATATGCCACAAACTTTTCACATAACATCGACACTACAACAATATTTCAACTAATTACCTGAAGGAAAATTCCTCATGCCATTTTACATGGTTTAGTTTTTGCTCAATTGCTTACACATACTTGTTGCAATGACCAAAGAAACACCAACTGCACCTAACTTCTGTTAGAAGTTAGAACTTGGGAATATTCTGTCAGGCTGCATCTCATCTGTTTCCGCCCCCCTTGAAAATTAGTACTTTCAGGATGTGACACTTCATTTATAAAGATTAAACAAGTTGAGTTCAAGGCAAGCTTGTTATATGTGTCTAAGGAATACTGGCATACTGAATTAATATACCTGCCTGCATAACTGGATCGTAGCATTACTACTCTATTCATTATTTATGTGTGCTGCATATTTTTGTCTGATTTACTCTTCTTCAGATACAAGCTTATTGCACGTCTCTTGTTAAGAAAATGAAAGACTCATATGGCTGCCTTGGTGATGTAATGGTTGATGCACACATTGGAGCTTGGGTTGGAGAACTGCCTAACTGCTTCAAGGCAATCAATAGCGAGGATGCTGCTGCTTCTGGCTATTTTCAGCATCCTGACACTCTTAGCCAAGAAAATCAATCCCAGTCGGTACCAATTAATATTAAGATGTCCCATTTGGAACAAAATGATAGAACCCAGGAAACTCTGCAGAATATTGCTAGTTTTCAGGTACCTCGTGTGACTTATAAAAGGGAGTTCTCTTTGTAGTGGATGTCTTTTTTGTATTGATTATGTATCTAATGAGTCTAATGTCTATGATCACCTCTGTTTCTAGCAAATGTCTATCATATAACATTTGTTCATATATCACGATACACCTGCTAAATTAGAACCCACCTTTTAGTTGTCATCTAGTAAAGTATTGCGGTATTTGCTAAGTATTCCTCTAAGCTGGGTTGCTCGAGGCATCCAGTGCTAGTTCTGCATTGCGTTTTGAATTTTATGATAGAAAAAAAAAATTCTCTGCATTAGAATTTATGTAAGCAACTACAAGTTTGTTTCATTCTCTTGTGGTCATCAGCTCACACTTATACCCCAACACTTGATTCACGTATTTTTAGGTCGTCATATCAGAAGAAGGTAAAGTAGTGGGATTTCAGCCAACTAACCGTCCAGCTGTGAACCATTGGGCAACAAACCCACTGGCGACACTTCTGTATCAGGGGCGGTCACTTTCTCCAGGTACAATAAGAGCAATGGGCTTTTTTTATATGCATGGGCACTGAATATCAAATTTATCTTTTAAAATGGACTTTGTCAGGTATTCTAGAACCAAGGCTTAAAATTTCTCGTCCAGCTAAGGCTGCCCCGATCGAATTATTGATGTCAGTAAATCAAGATTCCTTTTTTGCTTTGGCAAGGCCTGTTCAAGACCCATGGTAGTATAGGTGCTATATCACATTCTATTTCTCCTCTTCTTGCTTTATATCGAGCTGTTTCCTTTCCTAAATCTGGTTTCTATTAATTAACATTACTCCCTACTTATGCAAAATCTTTTAGTTGCCAACTTCTCATAGTTTGTACAGTTTTACTCTGTATGATACTTGTCTCTTGTGATCACCTGATCTTAATTTGCCTATTATGTTGCCTTCTATATAGAATTGACATGCTTTGCTGTTAGATGATGTTATGCGGAATTCCTTAGTTCTACATAATATTATTGATCAATCACACTTTGGAAGTACATGGAGAAGTATATTATTAAAAACACATTTGATGATCATTGCCTCTACTGATGGTTTCATGTATGGTTGTGAACTAGTATACTAATATATTTTCCCCTTAATTTCAAGCACTAGGCATTTAAGTGGAAAAAAATCAACAGACTTACCTACAGACCACAGCAGGTCAGCAGTCGTAGACATTTTCTTTTCCATTTCTGTATTGGGAGTGCAATGATAGATCCATCATTCAGAAAAGTGAATCCTTTTACTGCTCTTCCTCACCCAAAGATTAACTAATTTGAGGTCAAGGTCTGTCTAAGTTACACTGAATTAGTATGCATATGGAATCTTAACACTTGTGTGAACACTGTGTATCTGTTTTGTCTAATACTTTCGAAATGGATTTTTTTTAAGACAAGGCTTAAAGTTTCTCGTCCAGCTAAGGTTGTTCTGCTTGAACTGTTGATGTCTCTAAATCCAGATTATGTTTTAGCTTTGGTGAGACTAATTCAAGGCTCACGCTAGCAGAGGTTTCTTTATTTTGTTTCTCCATTCGCAATCTGTCTAAGCTATTCATTTCCTACTTTTTCCCACTATTTTCAGTATTAGTGCTACATATACAAAAGACTGATGTCATCCAATTTTAGTTTGTCTTATCCTGTTGCCTCCTATACTTTGCAGATGCATGAACTTTTGAGATAGAACCCTAAGATGAACTTATTACTGATTGAAGGAATGGTATGAATTTAAAATAGAACCCTAAGATGAACTTATTGCCGATTCAAGGAATGGTATGAATTAATATGATTAGGGGGTTAACCCTAATTTATAAACAATTAGACTTCCCAAAAAGCTGCTTTTGGGCTTGTGCCCTCCTTGGATGCACATGAAACAAGTGCATGGTTGAACTTGAGCAGCTTTAACTGCCATTTGGTACTGAAAACTATTACTTATGTGCTGTCGCTGCACAAGGAGTCAAGGACCCTTCACTCATGGAGGTCCCTGTTGGTGATTCAAGAATGGGGTTCAGCTTTAACAGCCATATGGAAATGCATATGGGTTCATGGGATTAATGGCTTTTGTGCATACGGAAGTCTCAGTAGTCTGCAATATTCAGCTCCTTGAGCTCCATTTACATAGGTATTACACCTCAAAATTAATTCATGTCACATAGTTATTCAGCATTACTTGTTCATTTTTATATTTCATATGACATAATTGGCCTCTGTTGCAGATATCTAGCAACATCATTATCTGACCACATGGTAAAGATTTGGAATGTCGATCAATGGCTTCATTGCTTCATGTTGGAAATAATTTTAGTTGGTAATTTTCTCAGCCTTTTCTCTCTAAGCATTCAATAAAATGGTTGTGAAAATCTCCAGGTGAGATCCTGAAATAAGCGAGCATCCAAATTGTCAGGTCATCATTATTGGGATCTGGGACCGTGTTTCTCACTTCTCAGTAGACTGCTCATTTGATAAGTGGTAAGCAGTAACTGTACAGATGATGCTGTTGTTTGTAATTCACAAGTTACTGAGCAAATTGTTTTTGGCCTGCAGCTTCCTCTGATTGTACTGCAAGATTGTGAACAATTCCAAAGATGTGAAAAGAAATAAATAGTGATAGCAGAGCCTGAACAGGATTTTGGGAAATGAATACAGTTATTAAGAGGAAAAACACGGTCATAGCCGAGTAGGGTAACAACAGCTATGTAGCAGTTCCAAAGATGTGAAAACAGCAATCAAAAGGGGAAAAAAGATGGGAAAACAAGATGTGATCACTCATACTGCACTACAACTTTGATCTGGCTGGACTCAGGGCGATTCTCGTTCTCCTTCTTGAGCTGCTGCAGTGCGCGTTGCAGTGATGGGTTATTTTCCCAGCCACTGAGCTTCACCTCTTTAAGGCTCTTCAAGTTGTCGATGCCGACAACTCTCCTCTCCTTGTCAGAGAACTCCAATAGAAGCGTCTCCAGCTTTGTCATTGATCCTTGCTCAAATTCGACTACTTCGGGATGTTCTCCAGCGAGGTACAAATCCAGGATCCTCAGTGCTGGAAAACTTTGTGTGGTGCGTGCAACCAGTTCTCGGTCTCTGCAGCTCTGCATCCCCAGTCGGATGCTCTGCAGGCTGGGAAACTTAGGAATCAAGCAGCTGGTCAGCAGCAAGCTTGGCCCATTCCACCGAAAATTCTGCAAGGTGCTTGAGTGATGAGATCCAATCAGGAAATTGACTAATGGGCCCCATCATAGTAAGATGCTGGAGGAGTGGTGGCGGTGAGGAGACGTGAAGGAGAGAGTCCAGTGTCCTGCCAGAATACAAGTGGAGCGATCGGAGGGCACATGTCTTGCTCAGGGAGGAGCAAAGCACACTTGAAAACTCCTCTTCGGGCTCCTCAACCACAGTAATATATAGCACCTGCAGCTGTTGCAGCTCACCTATCTCTCGGGCAACCTGAACGTCACCTTTGAGTTGGGCCCAATCCACCTCGCGCAATGCCTTCATGTTCCCTAGCCCCCATGGCAAAGTCCACCAAGGCACCCTCAGGCGCTCAAGTCTATGCAGCTTCGTCACGGTTGGCGGCATGTACATCCTACTTCCAACATCCAGACTCTCGAAATACTCCAGGTCACCGATTTCGCTAGGCATCTCACTGATTCGTGTACCCGTCAATCTCAAGAACCTGAGAAGATACAACCGACAGACATATCTCATATGCTTGTCTTGCAGAGCCTTGCAGTCTTCCAGGTCAAGTACCCTCAGCAACTTGAACTCGCCTAGTCGATTCAACAGCTTCTCAAGGCCTTCCGACTGAAATATAGTCAGCGATCGAACTTGTTGTAGGTTCATCGCCTCAACGCCATGTCTCGCATGATATCGCTGCTCCACTCCCTTGTTCTGACTAACGCGCTCGTTGTCATCATTGGCATGGACTGAGAGGCGGCGAACTTTGCCGCATGGCGATCTTCCTCCGTATTGCCGTCCTACCAAGCTAACAAAGTTGGCATCTTGGGATTTGGACACCATGACCTCAAGCATCATATCGTGCACCCGGCATGCTTCGCCCATTTCTGCCTGTAAGGTTTTTCTGGTTACCCGCAGCTTGTCTGGTTGAATCATGTTCCTGCTTATCAGCTCATTGAGGTACTCTTCTGCAACATCAAACAAAGTCAAGTCAAACCCCGCTTCTCAGCAACCAAACCTTCGGCAATCCATCTGTACAACAACCTATCCTTGGCAATCACATAATCCTCAGGGAAAGTGCTAAGATACATCATGCAAGCCTTTAGATGATGAGGCAAGTAGTCATAGCTTAGTGTAATCATTTGCCTCATCCCCTCCAGGGTGGGGTGGCTCTCCATCTGAGAACCAATTGAGTTGGACACTTTTATCCACATTTCTACACTCTCAGCTGAATTGTAGCTTGCTAGAAGGCTGGCTATACTAACAATAGCCAATGGCAACCCACCACATTTCTTCAAAATACTGTCCATGGTATCTTTCAATCCGTCGGGGCAAGTACCACCCATGGAGCCAAATACTCTCTTGACGAATAGCTTCTTACTGTCATCTAAGTCCAGTGGCTTTATATGATGGACAAGGTCCTTTGAAACACTACTTGCTTTGGCCACTGTCTCTATCCGAGTCGTCACAATTATTCTGCTGCTGCATTTGTTCTCTGGCAATCTGACGCGGATAGCTTCCCATGCTGGTATGCTCCATACATCATCGATCACAATGAGATACCTGTTTTAGTTGGACATATTACATATGCTTGGAGTCAGAGAATCTGTGGATAGGCAGAGTTCAAAATTTGGTCTGAGGAAGGTATGGTAGTCTATAGTTGTGTACCTCTTGTCCTTGAGGAGCTCCTTGAGCTTGCTCGACAGTTCTTCCACGTCCATTTGGTTGATTTTAAGTTGGTTGCCTTGGGTTTGCTCACCATCTTCTTTCAGGTTCACAATCTGCTTGAGCAGTCGGGCCATCAGTCCCTTCATGTCCTTCCCGCCATCGAACGCCTGTGACACGGACACCAGCGCTTGGCGCTGGAAGTCGGCCTCCAGCTGCCGGCACAGCTCCACCGCCAGAGTTGTCTTCCCCAGCCCTCCGGACCCCACGATGGAAAACACCTTGAGGCTTCTGTCATCATCGTCGGCTTTGATCCTCTCCGCCAAGGTGTCGACCTGTTCCCTGATGCCGACGAACTGATCATCAGGGTCATCGGCACGGCGGAGGGCATTCGCGGACACAGACGCCGGGGCGAGCCACGGAGACCTGGGTGGCGCCGCCCGGTCGATGCCGTAGTGACCGTGGTGCTCGCTGACGGTGGTGGTACGTGCCAGAAGGGCCTTGACGTCGGCGGCGAGGGTGCGTCGCAGGAGCAGCTTCTCCAGCTGGTACTTGGGCCATTTCACGATAATGTGAGGCAGCTGGAGGGGCGCCATCGGGCGCCTGACGCCGAGCCAGTAGGTGTCGGCGCAGTCCTCGGCGTCGTAGGCGAGCTCGCGCACCTGCTTCTCCCACTCCCTGACCAGGTGATCGACGGCGCTCTGGTCTGCCTCGGAGATCATTCGGAGGAAGGCGTTCATGGTGGACAGCTCGTCCATTAGGAGAACCACCTTGTCGCCGACGCCGCGGTGTCCTGGACCTCGTCGACCAGCAGCTGCCCCAGGTTGCTCACAATGGACTGCGCTGCTCTCTCCATTATTGTCACAGTTGTTTCAGCAGGCAACGTGGATAGATGGAGTTTGCTCCTTTGTGTGAGATACTAATAAGAGGATGCAACTTAGAAACCAACTTGCTGTATTATAACTCAAATCCTGTGTCATCGATGATCTCTTGATTAGTACCCTTTACCTGGCACCTGCTATAGAATGTTTTTTTGGTATCAAGACACCCACTCACAAGTCACAAGGCTATATTCGGAATTGTACATGCTTGCTGACCACCTTTCGACTTTGAGATCCGGGCTGGATCAACTTTAGTTGAGTGTCGCCCCCGAAGCTTCCTGCCGAGGTCTTGGAGTTCCCATCGATCACGATGCCATGGACATGTACTACTCTTAGTTTTTTTTATCATTATTTCTTGAGTAATGAGTACTACTCTTGTTTCTTTTTTCTCAAATTTGACAAAAATATCTGGTTATACAATATATAAGATGTGAACTTTAATGAATTTGATTGTCCGTTTTATTTTTCTTTGTAAATTTTGTCTTGTTTTGTATTTTATCGAAGCGTTAGCAAGGGCACGCTACTAGTTGCGCTAAACAATACAGAGGGCGAAAATGTGGTGGTTAGCATAATGTACATTATCTTCAACACAAATTCAATACACTTGACGGAGTAAAATGGGTCGCTTTTCAATTGTTCTTCACCCATAAAAAGCACCATTTTTTTTAAAAGTATAGGGAAACCCTTCACTTGGTAAATGACCAAGGGAGATGAAATTCTTGACATGCTCTAAAAGCGAACACATATTTTTAGCCTGTTCGGCTGGGATTATACGGTCGTAAACGATCGTAAATTTCTAGCCGGAACAGTATTTTTCTCTCACACCAAACCAGCCAGCAGTACTTCTTCACGATCCAGCAACGAACAAGCCCAGCTAAACGAAGAGGCCGTTTGAAATGAGGGAGTCATCATCGAACCCTTCCGTACGTCAACCTAGAAGCCCCACGAATGAAGGGTCCCGGAAGCTTCTCAATCGATGCAGTATCTTTCGTAATGACATATATGAGTAATAATTTGAATATAAACTAAGGGGTTACTTTGCGTTGCTATCTTTTATAATGACGGTGGTGTAATTAGATTTAATTATCTTTCATGATAATAGATGTCGATAATCTAGATACAAATTTAGTTGGTTATTTTAAATTATTTTTCATAGTGAGAATCGTGGGTAATTTAGATATAATTTAGGTGGTTGATTTGAACTATCTTTTATAACAATAGCGGAGTGGGGTAATTTAGGTATAAGATTAGGGGATTATTCTATGTGTTTTTCATAATGGCAGATACATGTAATACATTTATAAAACAGAATAAATCGAATGCCTATTATTTGCGTTCATGGTTAAAGTTTACCAAATTATGGGCTATATGTTTCTGATTAAGGCCTCGTTTAGTTGGCGGAATTTTTTGAGAAATGGTACTGTAGCACTTTCGTTGTTATTTGGCAAATTAATATCCAATCATAGTCTAATTATGCTTAAAAGATTCGTCTCGTGAATTTCGTCTAAACTGTGTAATTAGTTTTATTTTTTATTTATATTTAATGCTTCATGCATGCATCCAAAGATTCGATGTGACGAGGAATCTTGAAAAATTTTGCAAAATTTTGGGAACTAAACAGGCACTAATGTGATGTTTTTTAGGATTTACCTTTTTTTTTCCTAATGAAGCAGAACACGGCTGGAAATTGGAAACTGAACACTAGGTTATGAGTTTCAAGCATTAATTACATTACACTGCTTCGGATATGGAAGGGTGGAGAACAACATCACACCGATGCAAGACATCTATAAAGGGGAAACAAACAACATATGATTACTACTTTTGGTTTTTATTACTCCCCCTGTCCTGGAATAATAGATTCCTAGAGTTACCTTAAGTTGAACTTTTTAATTTTTGACCAAATTTATAGAAGAAACCCATCAAGATTTATGATATCAGATTAGTATCATTAGATATATAATAGAATATATTTCCATAACATGCTATTATGTTATAGATGTTGTTAATTTTTTTCTATAAAGTTGGTTAAACTTAAGATTGTTTGACTTGCACGAATTTTAGAAATTTATTTATTTAGGGACGGAGAGAGAGCAAAAGAAGACGAGGAGCTAGCAAGCCCAGAAAGGAGTACCATGTCAGACAAGAGAGACCTGCATGCATTGGGAACAAAAATACTAGTCCACCTGAAGAAACAGAAAGATTAGTTCTATGTTCTCACGCAACTTTATATTTTTATTTTCGGAGTATCTAGCGCCCGGACGTTCGACGGACAACACGCATCCGGACGCCCGGGTAGGCTGTTGCGCCCCGCCCGCAAATACAGAGATGAGCTTCGCCCCGTGTCCATCCCACAACAGTGCACCCCGCCAGCGTCCATCCCACGCCAGCGCCCCACGTCCGGACGCAGCACCGTCGCCTGCATCGTACCATGCCCCGCACCCTGTGTCCCATCTCGCTGCAGCGCCACTAAACTCCACGTCGAGGACGAGCTCGAATTGTTGAGGCGAGATGGAGAGAAGGGAAGGGAATGGAGGGGTGGGAGAGGAGAGAGCGAGGTGCGGCGCGAAAGGTAGGAGCCGAAGCCCTACGACAAGCCGCTGTCTGCCAGCCATCGGCGCCATTGCAACATGTGCAAACACCTCCGATCTACTTTTGAAACATCGAGATGCAACAATTGCAACATACATCTGAAGGCAGATGAAACACTAGAAACATGCTTATGAAACACTTGAAAACCATTACAACAATATGCAACATCCGAATAAAACACATGCAACATGTGTAAAACATATGCTACATCCAGATAAACACAATTGCAACATGTGTCCGGAAAACACAGATGAAACATACCTCTAAAACACTCGAAACATGCTCAACATGCCCCTGAAAACAATTGCAACATGTGCAACATCTCCCGATTTACTTTTGCAACATTCATATGATTCAACTGCAACATACCTCTGAACCTTCTGAAATAATTGAAACATATAATTGCAACATAGGATAAGTCTAGCGCAGGGAGCGCCATGGCCGTCAGGTGGGAGGAGCTCGATCGCTGGGGTGGGGGGTGGGGTGAGAGAGGGTGCCACCGGGGGTGGGGAGGATGCCGCGCCAGGGTGGGGGAAAGCGTCGCGCCGGGTTGGGGGCTCTTGGTGGGGGAGGACGCCACGTCTTCCACCACCGCGCCTCGCCTCGCCCGGGGGTGAGGGAGGGCGCCGCGCCGGGGGTGGGGAAGGGCAACGCGCGCCTCGCTGGGGTGTGGGGGAGGGCGCCACGCCGGGGGTGGGGATGAGGGAGCGAGCGGCAGAGTGGCCGCGCGGAGCGGGAGTGGATGAGGATGAGGGAGGCCAAGTGAGAATTACCGCAGCCGCAACGCCGATTCGGTCCGAGTCGTTCGGTGGGTGGGTCCATCCGGACGGAATGGACGCCCGATAGGGAGAATTACTGTTATATTTTAGTATATGTGTGCCACTTTATTTTAGCGTAGAATCATCACTGGGTGTGATCCTAGCTTGTCAATAAAGGCCGGATGCCCTTATCTACCGTTTCCCCTTGTTTATCAGCTATCACAGTGGTTGTACTTGTAGAAGTTAGAACTCACCCGGGGTAGCTTTTGGGCTTCAGGACAAGCCACTTCGACATTGGTCTGCCGACAATTACCTCAGCCGGCAGGCATCGTTTCCATTGATGTCATTGATGAGCTATAACCTTGTAAAACCCATAGGATCTTGTGTGTATAATACATTAGTATTGTAGTGGTACTTGTACAATGTCATTGATGTCATAGGACAACAATACTTGTACTGTGGATATGATCGTATAGGATGAGCTGATGACGCAGTATACATCGACGCCGATGCGGACCTCGGAGCCGTGCTAGCTGGTGGAGACCTCACGAGCTGAGTCGTTGAAACAGTGCCGTCGTTCCCTACTTCCCGGCTTGGAAGCTGCTCTCCCTCTACAGCCTCTGCATCTGCTGGCGGAGAAGCAGAGCATCTCCACCCAGACACCCTGGATCACTTCCCACATCTCCTTCTGGCGCTCCCACAATGGAACCTTGAGGTGGATCGAGCTCGCCCGATCCCCTTGTCCAGTGGTGGTTCTGTATCCATGAACATGGCCATGGCCTCAACCTCTCTATGTGCCTTTGTGAAGAGATTCCGCCTGGAGCCCGGCAACAGCATCTCAGGATTAACGAACAAGAGGTACACCATGTAATTCATTAGTTACTGAACAAATTGTTCTTGGCTTGCTGCTTCCGCGGGTTCTACTGCAAGATTGTGAACGGTGTCAACTGGAGAGGTCATCATGGGCTCACGGCGTGCCAGGGACGTGACAAAGTAACTGCCCGCTGCACTCTCCATGATCGTGCTGAAATGCAAAGCACCATGCAAAGCTACCCGCGCCATTTTGCGGCTGCATGTGAATTTGGAGCATGATTGCCGTGCCATTTTTTTCGTCCGCTAGGAGCATTTGCCTGCTGGTCTTGGAAGTTGGAAGCGCATGCGGCCATGCGCACAGCCGCACAGGAGACGAAGAGAGCCGTTTGCTGTTAATGCAGTCCATGCGCAGGGTCAGTTTCGTCCAAATTGGCTTCAAAGCTCCCAAACGACTTGTTTTAGGTTCTCTTTGCTACTCCAAAATGGCCTTCAACGACATGTTTACTTAGTTAGAAGTTCCTTTAGTCAGAACCCAAAATGGCCTTTAGTCAGAACCGGGAGTATGGTGTTTACTTAGTTAGAAAAAAAGGCCGATCAATTGATTAATTACTAATCGTAAATCTTCAAATACCAATAGTATCGGCCTTTACTTCCCGAAGAAGTTGAAGTTCCTTAAGCGTAGCCTAATAATTAGCTTGACTTCTTAATCTCGTATCTTGACTATAGCAACCATATCAGAAGCAAAACATAATCGGCCTCTAACCCTGATGCTTTGGTTTCCACTTGAAATTATCTTCTATCTTGAAAGTTGGTTGTCATAAACTGATGCTTTTCATACCAGGTGTGCAATCAGGCCCTCCAGTTTGGACTGTGAGAACTCATGCTTCAAAATTATCTTCCTTTAGTTCTTGATAACTCCAAAATTGATCTTCCTCTGCATCTTGCAATCGGCCTTCATGAGCCGATATCCTTGATGACTTGCTTGGATTCAATCCTCTAGAACTCCTGACCATTCATCTGCTTTAGCCGATTAGGAGCTACCTTCGAGTCTATAGTTATAATCGGCTATGTAGAGGCGATGGGCATGAACATCAGCTTCTTTCTTGCCATTAACCATAGTTATCTGCATGTGACTAGCTAATAACACCATGCCAAATCGATGCACATAATATATTTGTCAGCTGGGATGCCAATAAAATATTCTGGCCACCATGATATTTAAATATACTCTAAGCACTTATCAATACTTGGAGCCGACTTTTCGTGTGCCGACAATAACTTTCGGCTAACAATCTCCTTCTATCATATGTACACCAATAGTAATCACCAGCTGACGATCTTCGCTCATCTGATGTGTGCTGATGGTAATGTCTTTGGTTTCTTATGGCTTCCAGCTATGGATACTATATTTTATTTCGGCCGATGGAATATAATATGCTTATATATCATTGGCCTGCACTACAACTCAAATTAAGATTACGGCTTACTATTCTCCCAGCCGATACCTCAGATGGCCTGTCCGACGATCAATGTACTGTAGTTGACTTGATTTGGTATACCAGACACATGTTTCTTTGGAAAATGGGCTAGACTCAGATCCTTCTAGTTAACTCGGGCAAAACATAACATCCTTCTGAGTATCCATGCCAAATACTAATATAGCCATCCACCCATCTTGTAGTCGTGTTCTCGCACATATGCCGTCAAACATGAACAAGCCATATAACCCAATCCAATGGAAATTTATCGGTCGCTCTTGATAAAATAATTTCATTGGCTCAAAATTTTATTGGACAACTTTAATCCCATCGGCTATATATCTAGGCTTGGAGATGTTGGAAGTGAGGGAATAATGGACAACAGTGAAGAAGTAACTGATGAGAGAGCATAAGTCCAATTCGCTTTTCTAACCCCCCTTACTTCGTTTGGCCTTGCATGGTTGATACCGATATCTAACATCTATACAGAGCTTTTCGGCCAAACAATTAATTCACATCTGAATTTTTATATTTCCAACTACAAAAAGAAATCACATATATTTGCCGAGACTCCTCCATCCATGAGTTAGGTAAAGACATGACTCCTGTTACGGGTTGTTCATCTGGCAAGTCCCTTGTTTGCTTTCTCTTATCATGTGTACAAGTGTCTTCATTCACCAAGCAAGTCATATGTGATGCACTGGAGTCTGGTGATGTATTCTCTCGAATCCAACTGAATAAAAGGCTCCATCGGCTTGCATTGATGTCTTGATCCGTTGGCGTCAGCTTGCATTTTGAACTAAAAATATTATATCGAGTCGATCCCTTTCTTGAAAAGTCAATTCCGCTCTCCAATAGCCGATTCCTGTATCTTTACAGCATTCATTGAGACTTACCGGTTGTCTGCAAGGCGACGTGACTATCGGCTACTCATCTGTAGTATGATCATCGGTCTGCTTTGTCAACAAATCCAACTCCTTGGAATCAGATTTGCACAAGTAGCGTGTATCCTGCATGTCTCCAGCAGATGCATTAACTCCTTGTGACCAGTAGACGCACTGACACACCCTAGATTACTTGCTGGATCTTCATACTGGCATTGAACACTCCTTCTTGAAACATGACGATCTACATGGTGGAGTAATGACACGTACTGGTAGACACGAAGCCTACGACGGTACGCCCTATTCTTTCTATAGTTTCTTCCATAAGTGAATTCTAGCAGCATACGTCCAAGTAGAGTTAAGCACTTTTCAATCCTCAGAATCCACATCTCCGACTTCTAATCAAACGATTGTGGTCCCACCAGGCGTGCCAAAATGTGTGTTGGCGCAAAAATGTGGCGATGTGATCAACACACAGTGAGCCAGATGATCTTGACAGAGTAAATCCGAAGATCTGCTTAGCTTCAACACAAGAACGGTCAGTTTAAGGTGGAACATGTCGGCGTTGCACCAGACAGTTCCAATATGTGGCCAGATAGCCGATTCAATGAGGCTATCGACTAAAGAGTCGATATCCAGCGTATCCATGAAATGAAGATCATTAAATCAAGGATTATCGTCTAATATTAAATGACAATGATACGAACCAAAATAACCGATGCTCATGGAACATCATAAAGCATCATCGGCTAAATGAAACATGATTGATATAAAGCGTCAAGTCAATGAGTTTGATGAAAAGAGTATAACATGCGAACAAATTGACTATCTAATATAAATGATTCTAAAAACAGTTTTGAGTCTAATCTATTATTATCAACAGTGAGGTTCGATCGGATCGATGCAGCTATGATAATGATAATAAACTAAAGCCAAAGAATCTATAAACCATCTATATGTTGACAGATTTATGAAAACATGCTATATATATGAGAGTATAGGCAAATAGGCTAAAATAGCTGATGCGGTCGTAGCAAACTAATAGAGTACATATCTCGATCATGAACATGACCATTAATCGATAATTTCTAATCTAAAGTCTTACCAGTGACGTTCGATTGGGTCGATGCAGCTATGGTAGTGTCATTATATTAGATCTCATTAACTAGTTGTCGATGTTTTGCCACCGATAGCCAGCCACGGGGGTACCCGGGGCAGTTTGTTCGGGCTTCAGCGTATGCAGAACTCGACGGTAAACGTAAGAGACAATCGATTTATCCTGGTTCGGGCCCTCGACCGTGGTCGAGTAATAGCCCTACGTCCAGTCGGCGTTAGCCTTTGCGTTGGATTGATTGTCCAGTGTTCTCTCTCTCTTTCTTCCAGGAACCCCACCCTCCTTTATATAGTCAGGAGGTCAGAGTCCTAGCGGTTTACAATGAGAGTTACTAGTAGGATTACAGAATACTACTACTAAGATTTCATGAAAAAAAAATTCTAGTTAGACTAGATCTTCTCTCTTCCTTGTGGGGTATCTCGTGGGTCCTGTATCGACACTAGTGAGTTTATTCAAGATTAAAACATGCATGTCTTTGGATGCATACTATGTTTGACTAGAATGGAGATAAAATAACCGATCTAGCAAAATTAAGCCATCGATTAAAGATTTGAAGCATGACTAGATCAGAGGACGACCAATTAAGATGATATAATGCCGATCTATCTCTATCTTAATCGGGTGATTTTGCTATAATTAATAAAATATTAATTATAGCAAAATTGATAACGGGTGAATCAACCAAAAACAGCAAGAAAAATTTTACTAATCTTAGCAGATTCGATAACTGGTGATATTGTATTAAACACCAAGTTATTTAACACAAGATCGATAACTTTGATCTATATTATAATTCGTAAGAGATCAATCAGCTAATGCAGCCTTATAAACTAAGATACAGATCGATAACTAACTTATATTATGGCTCATAAAAGATCAATCAGCTGATGCAGCTTTACAAGCACAACGCAAGTCGTGACGGTACTCACAAGCAAGCTGGAGGTCGATCAGTCGATGCAGCCCTGTTTGCTGAAGAACTCGCCGAAAAGCTACATTACTCCTACTCCTAAGGGTTGACGTGAAACCAAAAAAGTAAAGACTGATTTTGATTGATGTGTGGATATCTGATTACAATAGCCGGGGTTTATATTTATACCCTGAGGCTTAAAACAATCCTAGTTGATCACGTGGTGATCTAGTACAAAACTTGCCTAACAAGATAAATCTAAAAGAAGAGGAAATTTTAAGATACATGAACTCTGGTTTCTCCGTTTGTAGAATCCGCTAATTAAGCTTCCTCGTGTCTTCCTTATCTTCATGTGAGGAGACTTTGGACAACATGCTTGTCCTAAAATATAATATTTTCTGGCCGATCAAATTTTAGTGTGAACAACTAGCCTACGCAGCCATCATGCATGGCCGAATGGTGGATGAAGGTGCTTGGTCCAACAAGTGATCTAGGTCCCGGCCATTGTCCGTCGTCGTCGTCGTCGTCCCGTATACAAGATGCATGCATGGTCCAAGATTAGCTCAGACAGGATGGCGACGACGTCTTCTTAAGACGTGGGTTGCATTGCAAAAATTCAGCACCGATGGGAGGCGAGTCCTGGTCATACGTACTTCCATCGTCACCTCGGTGCCGGCGTGCTCACCGTCAAGGCATTCAACGCTAGCAAAATCTATCTTGGACCTCCTCTGATCCACTGCATGCAGGTACGTACCTTTTTAACTCATGGCTATGTTTACGGTTCTATAATGTTTATATTTATTTTATTTTTTATTCAGAGAAATTCTTTGGTTGCACACAACTCATAAGTTTTTTCTTATTACTCCGAAATCAGCTGGTTGATCTACTTTTGGCTGCACCAGCAAAAACAAAGCATGCAGCAGTGTATATGCACCGGTTACGGTTCCTAGCTAGCCCAATAATTATCTTGGACCACGCACATATATGAGTTAATATATTGATATCGTATTAGTGTGGTGGAGTTTTATGGCCAAGTTTGCATTGGGACTGTAGTCTACACGGTGCGGCGACTCCGTGACCGCGTTACCAGAAATCAACGGTGTAGACATCAGCCCCCACCTAGACTGGTGTGACTCATTAATATAATTTTGTAAACTTCTTTAACATTTTATGGATCAAATAAGTAATTAACTATAATATTTTATATTTAAAAACTATTGATGATATATATACGAATTGACATATCGAGAATTCAATTAATATTCTCATTGTATTTAAATAGATTTTCATACACACGTGCGTGTCGCGCGTGCATATTTGCTAGTTTCTAGAAAAATTCTAGAAAAAGGTGCGATCACCATGGTTTGAACCCAGACCCATTCGCAATAGATTGGTTAATATAGACTAATAGACATTGCTTCAATTCCGTGTTGCAGCAGTGAGAATTTGTCACTTAATTAACTCACCCAATCGTCATTCGCTGGACATATAAAGTTGTAGCTCGGGATGGAGGGAGTATAAAAGATGAGGCCAGGACAAAGTTCGGCTCAGAAACACAATATAAGAATTGGCTTCTCAGACCCCTCCTGTTCCCTAAAATAAATATAAGAATTGGCTAAAAAAACATGCTTTCTGTTTCCATCATCCTCAATAAAAAGATGTTGCACTGTTATGAACAATCCTGGCAAAACCAAATTGAAAGAATAATGCCTAAGGGGCTAATCCAGTCAAAATACAAGATTTTTAAAATGCTACCAAAAATGCCGCTCAAAAAAAAAAAAAAGAAACTCTCATCTAAAATTATTATCTAGCTGGGGAAAAAAGAATTGACACAAACTGAAACCTATGGTCCAGCAAGATCGGAACCTAGCTAGCTAGGAATGTGTGGGGTGATCATCGTCGTTTCGATCGCCATGGCCATGGCCATGCTGTGTTGACAGATAATCGTCGCCATGGCCGCCACTGCCGCTAGTAGACGCCTTTTCAAATCTGCCTTTGACTCGGTTTCGTGTGTCTGCTCGTGCCTTCCGGGATACATACATGATCTGCTTGCCAAACCTGCAAATGCAAAAATCACAAAGGCTCTGTGTTACACACAAACATTTCATATAGACCGAACTACAAATTTTATCTAGTGGAACAACCAAGATATACCGTGGAACAGTAACAAATTGATTGCTAGAATTGTCAAAATTGACACCACATTATGACAATGCATTTTTCAGTACTAGAACGACCAAATCATAAGACAAAATAATGAATTCGGAACCAATACAAAACATGCCTCATGACAATTCAAAAGTACCAAAACATATAGTGCATATTTCGCAGAAAAAAATGGGAGAATAGTGGACCATTTTGCATTGGGTAGTTAATTAAGTATAGGGTCATTAAGATCTGATTGTAAGAAACATAGATAAATCATAGAAAATTGTAAAATAAAAGGATGATGGAAAGTCATATATATAGAGAGAGAGGCATTTTTGTATCATTTTAAAAATCTTGCATTTTGACTGGATTAGCCCCTTGGGCAATATTCTTTCAATTTGGTTTTGCCAGGATTGTTCATAAAAGTGCAACATCTTTTTATTGAGGATGATGGAAACAGAAAGCATGTGATTTTTTCCTATAGACAAATCATATATAGAGGCATTATATTATATTCTTAGCAGTTTTATTTTCATTTCATAGCCATGTTTCCATTTATATATAGAAAAACTTCACCATCTTGAGGATCGGAGTAGACTGAGTATGATAAATCGATCGATGAACGTAACTGAGCTGAGAGTAATAATTAATTATATTAATGGCCTTATTATATATAAGCACGTACCTCCTGTTCTTCCTCTTGTCCTTGTACCTCTGCTTAGCCTCCTCCCTCTTCTCCTGCAGCCTGGTTCTTGCCTCCATGTCTCGGCTTGATCCTTGCACCGGCACCGGCATCGGCACCGAGGACGCCGCCTGCTGCTGCAGAGGCGCGTCCTGGTCTTGGTGGAGGACCGTCGTGCAGCCTAGCGCCGCCGGCGCCAAATGCTCATCAATACCCAAGTGCCTGCTTGGGAACTCGTCCGGCGGCCACATCGGCAAGCCGCTGTTGAAGAATTTGCATGGTTGAGGAGGAAGTCGGTGAGGAGGACGAAGAAGCCAATCCGGGTTTGGCGTCTTGCCTTGTTGAAGAGAAAGTTGCTGGTGAACAGGAGTAAGCAGATCCAGCTGGTATGGCGTCATGCTGGTGCTCGTGTTTGCAGCAGTGCTCATCACTGAATTGCGGAGCCGGAAAGCTGCATTGTTGCCGGTAAGAGATTCCATAGCATGATCAGTAGAAGATCGGGTTACGGTTTCCGAAGAATATGATGATGATGGGTTTAACGGCTGAGGATCAGCATCATAACCCGACGACGACGACCACCACGCCGCCTCTGGCTACAGTACCGAACAGTTGGATGAGTAGCTATGTACCAGCAGAAAATGTGTAACGACTCATGCAACATTCATCGCATTACATATATATAGCAGGAGGCATTTGGCACTACACCTATTTGGCACAACCCCAGTTCCAAGATTTTTACCATCCTAAGATAAATCAACTGTTATTAGAATCGTCCTAAATCATCAAACTATTTTAAGTTTGATCAAGCTAGTGTATAGAAAAGAGCAACAATTAATATCTAAGACACCAAACGAGTATATCGTGAAAATATATTTCATGGTAATACTAATTTGGCAGTGTAAATCCCAGTGCTCTTTTTCGATAAATTTGGTCAAACTTAAATACAGGTTGACTTAAAACAACATCTGTTTTAGGACGGAAAAGGCATTTCATTTTTTTGATTGAACCTAACCAAAGGTTGAAACCACATTAGTTTATCATTGAAACTCCATATTCTCCTTAAATCTTGAAGCCAAAGCTCTGCCAAATAGACCTAGTATAACAATTTAGGTGAACTTGTGTAGTGAACCATGATTATTTATTTTTAAAACAAATCACATAGGAGACATTAGTTTATCATTGAAACTCCATATTCTCCTTAAATCTTGAAGCCAAAGCTCTGCCAAATAGACCTAGTATAACAATTTAGGTGGAACTTATTTTTAAAACAAATCACATAGGAGAGCTGCCGACTAAATTAAAAAATCCATATATATAATATCCTAAAGGGTCAAAACCAACAATGACGACAACTATAGCGAATCAATGGCGATGATACTGAACACTGAATAATTCAGAATACGGGGGCATTGGCTATATATGCATATATACCTCGTCAATGAGCGAGTTTACCAGGGGCGCGGTCAAGCTCCAGTCGTCGACGAAGTTGAAGTCGTCCAGTAGCCCACCATCAACAGCTGGGTCTTCGGGGAGGTTATTGTACCAATCGTAGTAGTCTTGTGTGAAGAGACCAGCATCTCCTTCGCCGCCGCCGGTCGGTAGGGCCGCCGCCGCTGCTGGCACGCCGCCGGCAACCGCCTGCTTTTGAAAGTTGCCCCCGGTTTCGATGAGACTGCTTGATGGCAACTAGTAGTACGCACACCAAAGGTAAAAGAGACAAACTTGCAGCGAAGATCTGTTGCCTGAAGGTAGGCAGTGATCCAACCACAAGGGAAGGAGAAAAACGCAAGAAAGAGAGATGTGTCAGTTGCATCTCAATTGGCCTGGCCCTTTCTTCAAATCAAGGCTTTCTGTTTGAGATCCGAAATTGTTGTCATTATTAGTTTAGTCATCAAACTAAACGACCAAGACAAACATTTTGTTTTTTAAAAAATGAATCAGAGTATCAAACTAGCAAATGCAAGCAGTATGTAGGTACCTCGTTCATCATAATGCGTTGTTCGTCGCAAGATCTGCTGCTGCCGGGCAAATCTGTTGGCTTCAGTTCGACGTTGAGTAGGTCAGGGACCCACGTGTCTGGAGGCTTCTGCGGCGCTGGCGGCAGCGTCAAAGGCGGCGGCACCTCGCCGCGCGGAGCGTCAATGTAGAGGATGCGCGCGAGGTCGGCGGGGTCCGGGAACCCGGTGTAGGAGCGCGTCGGGCTCCAAGCGTGGCCCTCGGCATCGCACCCGGCGGCACGCGCGCAGTGCGCGCAGAGGAAGGCCCGGTGGACAGCGCAGCGCGCGGCGGCGGCCGCGGCGTGGCATCCCTCGCAGAGCGGGGCGCGCTCGTGGGCGCCCGCGGTGGCGGCGTGCACAGGGACGTCACAGAGCAGGCACAGGCGCGCGCCGTGCTGGGCGCAGTGCAGCAGCGCGCGCTGCGCGGCGCAGTAGTCGCAGGGCACGCCGCCGCCGTCGTCCGGGGCCATGGTGTCGCCCGCCGCGCCCGCGGCAGCTGCAGCAGCAGGTGCAGGTGGCCACCCGTCGTCCCGCGCCGCCCCCGCCGTACAACATGGTGCGCCGCCGGCCGGCCGGCCGGCGGCGAGGGTGGAGTTGGAGGGGTCTCTCGTATTCGCAGCACGGTGGTGGGGATCCGTCGAGGTGGGTGGTTTGGTTGGTGGCTTCGTACGTGCGTGCGGCGCTGACGATGGCGGCGGCGGCACGACTCGAGGTCGAGGCTGGTTAGGTCGCAGTGTGTATCTATGTATATATAGAAGTCAGCAACCACCACCATAGGGCCGAAAATTTAAAATACGATCTGAGCTGCGGCGTATTATTCGGTCAAACCCGAGCTGTCCAACAATAATTTCAAAAAAATTTAGAGTAGATTTTAAAAACTCTTAGAAATGATCATTTTTTTTTGTGAGTTGACACCACCGACATAGTACATATTAATATTAGGGCGTCGGTAACTTCTAAAAAAAAAGGTGTTTAGGCCCGTATATTTTCAGCAAACGAATATTATTTTTTTCTCACACCAATCGACAAACAATACTTTTTAGTCTGGTTTTTCAGCAAAGCGAACAGACGAATCGTCGACAATAACTTTCATTTTTTTTAGGCAGTAACTTTCAATTTTATATTTATATAAACGTGCTTGAAAGAAACGAAAACGTCCACACGCAAAGATACGCGGACGACCGCAAACTGCGGAAAATAATATGCATGCAGACGACCGCTACTCGTGCAAAAATACGATCTTGCACGTGGCCTTTTCTTTCGCACGCTAAGCAATGGCGGCGACGGTTTGCCGCGCCGTCACTACGGCTACCGGACAGCGTGCGCCGGTATCCCCAATTGCAACTTCTCGTGGGCGTCACGCGCCTCGGCCTAAGTAAATTAATCAGGAGTAATCTTTTTCAAAGGAAATTAGGAGTAGTAATTACTAACCGCATCCGCATCTCTAACATTTTATCTACTCGCAATCTTATATTTTCAACCCAACGAAAGAGGACGAAAAAAAAATGTATCCAACTATTTCTTATCCTAAAAAAGCATCTCCAATAGTTCATAGAAGAACAATTAGTAAATTAGTGAGTTTTTCAAGTTGTAAAAAAAGTAGGAAGCATATTTGTTAGCTTTCTCCAACCATTTTTTATATCTTGCTTCTAAAAGTTAGAAGCCAATTTTGCATCACCAAATTATTTTTAAATCACCTCATCCACTTTTATACTCTCTCTGTCCATGAAAGAATGCAATTATGGATTACTTGCCACTTAAAGTGATGAGGACATGACACCTACGGATATGCCCATAATAAAAGTAAAAGACAAGATGAGGCCGGTCCTATGTTTGTACCAACGAAAGTAAGAATTTGTGGCTACCTGATGTTGTTGCTTTCAATATGCTTAGGAACAATGATGACGATGATGTAAACTTGGGAAAGACACTTTCTATGGCCTCTACAACAAATGGGACATCGATACAACATGCGCAAGATCGATCATGGAGTTTAGGCTCAACAAAGTCCAACATTCGGTAAGTCGCTGGCTCAACAGTGCTTCATTGGGAAGGTCATAACTCATCCATCCAGAGTGCGATTGACGTCAATGAGCACTTGATGGAAAGCTTGTTTGATAAGCTTTCAAATAGATCTAGTCTCATGCCAATATCACGTTGGCAAGGTCTTCAACTCATCAACAAATATTGTCATTGTTTCTATCGGGTGGTACGACATCGTCATGGGCTTGTTATTAACAGTTGGGACCCTGGCCCAAGTTAGAGCACATTCCAGGAACATGGAGAACACACCAAGGAAGCCCTTGGACGTCCTTCTCCTTGTCCACGGCCTTAGGAGGCCGGCAAGGGAGTCCAAGCCAAGCCAGAGGTCTAGTCCAACTCGAGGTTGAGTCTGCCTCAGCCTTCAGGAGCAGCCTGCAGTAAAACAAACACTCAGGACGTATCCGGACCCTATTTTTGACGATCCATATATGGACAGAAAGCTAATTTCATAAGATAACCAATGATTTTGATTTGAAGTGTAAATTCCACCAGTCAACTGTAATCATCGAAACAAGTCAGCATCCAGAATCTGTCAAGGTGTTGTATCACCGTCTTTTGGCTCGTTGGTCCGTATATCGTCTTAGAGCCCGATAGGGGCGTGCCCAAGGGGTGACGGACCTTAATCATCAGTAGTAGCCGTCCATGTTAGGGTTTGAGTTTTGCTTTAGATCAATCTGTCTTTGAACAGTCTCCGTTATCGGTTTGTGAAACCCCACATTCGAGTGCTTAATCATACATCCACAATTGCCACTATACTTGAGTTGCGTTTTATCTTGTTCTTACTTGTGTTCTTCGATTCATAGCAGGGATTAGTCTTCTTGGTGAGGTCAACCGGATTTTAACACTGTTGATAATCAGAGGAAATGTGGTTCTATGGTCGTTGCAGGGTTCGGGTCTTTGTGATCTAAAGCCGGATCGGTTTGTCACTCTCCACTAAATCGATAGTTATCTCGAACCTGATGGATGATCGAGAACCCCAGCCCCATCATAAAGTGGTTCATGTTTGACCAAGTTTCTATCTAAGAGTATTCATATTTATGGCTCCAAATCAATTTATTATGAAAATATATTTTGTAATTAATCTAATGATATTTATTTGATATCCTAAATATTGATATTTTTTAATCTATAGTTAGTCAAACTTAAGATACTAAAATATATATAAGACTATGCTAGAATTGCATTCTTTCTTAGACGGAGGGAGTACTTTCTTTCTCTTTTTGCATATTTGCATTTGGATCTCCTCTTTCTTCTTGTTCTTCCCCCACATCCTTTCACCTCTGGATCCGTCCATTGGATACGCGCATATCTTTCCATGTGATTGATCAACTTTCAATGCGAAAATATTGGGAGTTAAGATAAGGAATTATTGGAGAGAGTGGTTCTCTTAGTGATGTTGTTAGAGCATCTCCAATAGTTAACGAAACAATTGAAAGGTCCTAAATGACTAGAGGGGGATGAATAGCCTAATTAAAAATCTACAAAGCACTAGAGCAAACTTGTTTAGATAACTAAAAGGCTATAAAGTAATTTTGCTCTAGCTCTACAAAGCGTGAAGCAAGCCACCTACCGAATGCTAGTTTCTATGATCTCTATATCACACACAACCAACCAAACTATGTCTCTACTTCTACGACTAGTGTGCTAACTAAAATCAAGATACAACTAAATACAACTACCTACCACAACTAGCAAGGCAAGAAACAAGCTCTCTACATAATATATGTACTAGAAAGGTAAAGAGCAAGTGTAGGAGTGATACCAAACCAACAAGAGATAAATCAATCACAAGAATACCGCGATAACACAATGATTTATCCCCAAGGTTCGGTTGCTTGCCAACAACCTACGTCCTTGTTGTGACGACACACTCACTTGGTAGCTCACGCGCTAATAGGCATCACACATCTAGCCCTACACAAGAGCGTCGTAAGAACCAACACAAGAGAGGGTACTCAATGCCACGAGCAATCCACTAGAGTTGCCTTTTGTGAATCTCCCGCGGGGAAGGCACAAGAACCACTCACAATCACCACGATCGGAGCCGGAGACAAACACCACCCTCCGCTCAACGATCCCACTACACCAAGCCATCTAGGTGGCGGCAACCACCAAGAGTAACAATAATCCTGCAGCTTGATCACACGATCACTAGTGCCACTAGATGCTCCAACTCTAAGCAAATGCACTATGGATCACCTCCCAATCTCGCTTGAATGATGAATCAGTGAAGTAGACGAGTGGGAGGTGTTTCACAAGGCTCACAAGGGTGTATCAATGTTTCACAATGCCAAAAGAGTGAGCAAGAGCTGCTCAACACTTTTAATAGAGCCCCCAAAGCTCAAGTAGTCGTTAATCCCCTCACTGTGCTTTCCACGGGGACATCGAACACGAGTATTGTTCACATCAAACAAAATCCACAGTGTCCATTGTATCGCTCGTTGACACGTGTACTAGCCATTTGATTGTAGTTGTTGCCGCCCAATGGTCGAGTCCACGCCCTGTTGTCCGATGGTACATTGGACAAATGCGTCGCCAGTGTCCGATGCGCTCTAGAGACATTCTAGAGAGCACCTAGAGCCATCGAACGCGTTCGATGAGCCACATCCTTGGACAAACATCCAGTGTCCAATGCTCTTTGACTGACTTGGTCCACGGATGAACAATTTCAGCATTTTGTCCGATGCTCCTTCACGCCAATGTCTGATGTCTACGCTTCATGTCCAAAGAATTATTTGCTCAAATAGAGAGCACCCAATTCACATTGGACACAAAGTCTCTGCCGCCTTAGCGTTTGACATCAGACACAAGGAAGATTTGTCCGATGCCTGCGGCTGTTGTGTCTGATGCTCCCTGAGTTTCTCCTTCTCTTCCAAGACTTCAACCCATGTGAAATGTGCTACCTCCAAGTAGTTATTCTGAGCACTCTTGTTTCTACATTGAATGCTTGCATGCTGTGATGTTTGACAACTATGAAACAATTTCAGTAGATAAGGTTTTGGCTATGCATCGTTTCTCTACAAAGGTTTTATGGACTAATTCAACAATACCAGTCACATATTAGCTAGAATGTATGGTATTAAAATAGACATTTACATGCAAGAAAAAAAGATTGTTCCCTGTTTCTGTTTTTTCTTTGGTTTCTTGCTTAAAATCTCTCAACATTCTTCTACAAGTTTATAGTTGCTGATTTTGATGTGCTGGAAAAAAATTGCGCAATGAGACAATACTGGATTAGTAAAAATAACAATTTGAGAATTTGCATGGTTTCGGTTCTAGCACGACGGTAGTTGTGCAATAGTAGGGCAGTCACAATGACCTGATTTGTACTACAGATTTGTACTACAGCTTGATTTCCACGTAGGTTCATTCAGTTTCTACAGAGATGAAAGTCATATTCCTGTTCCTATAGGTCATGCTAAAAGATTCACAAGTTGTAGGTTCAATCAAGTCGTTCTAATGATCTGTTTGACATTTCTGTTAAGCTTCCATTTTTGTGCATACATTTGTTACTGTGAACTGAATCTGAAAGATACTATGAAATGAGCATTATATGTACCATATGCTAAACCATAGGCTTGCATCTATACTTGAGACATCAATATTGAAAACTGCTGCTTTTGGTTTGACCTACTAATAATTGGCTACTTTTGGTTTGACCCTACTAATAATATTGAAAACTGCTACTTTCAGTTTCACCATACTACTTTCGGTTGAGACATCTATACTTTCCTTATGGCGTTCCTGGATACTTGATCTCCTGCAGGCAACCACACCTCACTACAAGTAACAGGCATCCTATAAACTGAAGCTGAGAACTGAAGCTACTCTGTTGCCTGTCGGAACAATAAATCTACAAACTGCTCATTATAAGGTTTTTTATATTGGCTAATTCCTTTGCTGATTTGCCAGTTTGCCTGTTTGACAGTAAACACACTTTGTGATAGATTGATGTTTTAGTGTTTCTCCCCTTAGACTGATGTAGTACTAATAATTGGCTAAAATAAATAGTAATGTGAAATACACTTGAAAACATAAAATGCCATGATTTCTTTTCCTTTGTTCAAATATGCTCTGCAATAAAGGCACTTTGTGACAGATTGATGTTTTAGTGTTTCTCAACTTAGATACACAGATAGCTTTTGTCCTGTTGATCGCCACTTGGTTACAACTGACACAACTAGCAGTAGTTTATTAAACCGAAGATCCACCCTAACTTAAGCTAATTGGTTATTTGTATTCGGATCTGATCTAATTACATTTGTGTATATGTATTATGCCTGCTAACTTTGACCATTTTTAGAGATTAATTTTTAATTGAAACTAGGGATTAATTTTGTGTCCAGCTTCATCACAATGGAACCTATGCAAAATAATGAAGGTTGTACACCATTTGAAGACTTGACAAACACCATCAATGGAGGTAATTGTTTATACTCATATCCATAGACGCTTTCACTTGTATTATTTGTAGTAATTAAGTAAATATCTATCAACTTATTTTCAAATAGGTGACCAGACAACATCAAATTCACAAGTGCAAGTTGATGAACGTGCGCAACATAAAATGGAAAGAGAAAAAGCACGACATGCATCCGTGACTCAAGAAGAAAGGGATGAAAAAAATAAAAAACTTAGGGAAAAGCATCATCATACAAAGGTGGAAACTACACTAGTTGTTGGGTCGAGAGGTCCACCGCAAACAAATTTTAACAACCAAACATAGAACAAACATTTGTTCTCATATAGATACATTATCATTAATTATTATCTAAACAGGTGTTGGGGTTGAATCAAACAAGGAAAACATGGATGCCACCAAGCTAAAAAGGAAAGGGAAAAGGCACGATTGGCGGCAATGACCCAGGAAGAAAGAAATGAAAAAAATAGAAAGCGTCATGAACGATATCATCAGAAAAAGTAGGTAAACCTGATTTTGCTTTTCTGAATTCAGTATTGCCATTTTTAGTTTATTTAATATATAGTGATGTATATGTTTTAAATGTATCTGTTGTACCAGTTGGAGTTGAATCAACCATGGAAAGCACTGATGGCTATGAAGATAGTGACTGGCTACATCGAAACAACTCATACAATCCCATGCAGATTGATAAAGATAACACATGTACCATTTTGTTTTTTTTGTTCCTAATACTAATTATTTTTTCTTGTGTTTGTATGATGCCAATGCCAAGGTTAATATCATGTTATTATATATATGTAGATGAATACTTCGGTAGATGTATAGATCAAAGTGGCATGATTAACTTGACTAATGCATCACCTGATCTAAACCCAGGTACATTGTTTTTTTCATTAATGTTATCTATTTGAGAAGAAAAAGCGTAGTGGGCAACCCAATTGTGGTTCATGACAGTGTAATAAGGAATTAATGTTCTTGCAAATGTGCCCTTCTATATTTTATTTGAGACCATACTTTTTATTATATATAGGTGTTGTAAATGCATCTAGTTCCATCGACAATATTGTCACATGTCCAAAAGAGCGTAAGCGTGAGCTAGATAGAGCATGAAGGGCTACAATGTCTCCTGAACAAAAGACGCTATTAAATAAGAGACGGCGTGACTTGTATGCACAGAAAAATGTTGCAAGAAAACTACAAATGACTCCACAAGAGGATGTGAAATGAAAAGAGAGCAAGAGAAACTACAATAGGATGGTGAGAGAACACCGAGCCAACAATTTGCATCCGGACTCAATAGCCATGGAGAGCCCTTACTTTAACCCTCAACTTATTTTCCCTTCTTCACCTCAATCGCCTAAAGCGCCTTCACACGATATGGAAATACCCAAATTGAGGGGCACGCCTATTGACGTCGCGTCTATTGTAGTTCAAAATCCAGAAGTCCAGACCCCTGAATTGAGCCTACAGACCATACATAGGCATCGAGTGACCACTGGAGAGAGAAATTCCCTTCTATCCCGTCGCAATCAGGCTTTTGAAGCAAACATTGAAAGAAGGGCTAGAGGGTGTGCGGATGGAAAGTGCAATGATGCGAACAACCCGACTCAACCGAGTGTGGTTTACAACGGTAATTATGTATATTATACATATTGTCGTCACTTTCACCTTTACTCTTCTATTCCAAAAACTCATACCATTTCTTACTACAGATGGTGTCACCAAGGAATCTCTAGTTCCACGACCTAATAGTTGGACAGGTACACAGACACAACAGTCCATAGTCAGCGGTACCTCTCCAATGCCTCCAAATGGTGCACAAGCTCATACACTAGACTCTATGGTCGATGATGGTATTTTCTTTATTAAATTTATCATTTTTTTTGTTTTTTGTAAGCCATTATGTTTCGTTCATCATATATGTGTCCGTGTTGCACAGACTATGATGAGCATGTCATATTTGAGGAGGACGAGGAAGATGATGCGATGTACTTTTTCACCAAACAAGGTACACCGCGTAAATGTCAAAACATTCTTTCACAAACTTTCTTTCAACGTGTAACACATCAACATTTTGTCAGAGGACGACGACGAGGGAACTGACGTCGAGCACGATGTTGACATGGATGAGCAAGAGAACAGTGAGCCTGATGTCCCAGATCCATACAACCGGGTTTATGCTAATGTCCCGTCAGAGTCGCACATGCTACCATCGGTACTTCTCTTTCACTTCTCTGTACTGCCACCTAGATCATATGACCACTAACATGTGAATCTATGGTGTCTACACATTCTATGCCCATGGCCAGATTTACCATAACATATGATCATTTGGTAAAGAGGATGGAGTCGAAAGGAGACACCTCGAGCTTTATTTTTATGACGACGATCCGTCCCTTGAACATCGGATGAGCAAGTGTCATGAGCAATGCGCCCAAAAAGACAAAGAAGTCATAGAGCAATTGGTTAGGATCTTTAATGGGAATCCCTACTCTCAACAACTAAGGAGTATGGGACATGTTGAAAACCTTAAGGATTACCGTGTCGAGTTGAACCTTGACCAGCGGCTCGACCAGAGAACATATAACGTGCCATTGACATCAGAGGTGGCCACTGTCTAGGTTGAGGGGAGTGAGCGTCTAGGCCAATTCGAGCATAGTGTTCTCCTACAAGGGAAGGATCGGTCTATACACGACATCTGATCATATAATGTGTGCTACGACCCACTATCATACCCGATATTCTTTTCAAGGGCTGAGCTCGGGTGGCACAATTGCATTCCAAAAGTAGGTGTGACTATGGCTCAAGTTGAGAAAGCTTGAGCAATCCACAAAAAGCGTGCTGAGAATGCTGACAATGATGATGATGGAGGTAACTTGAACTCTTTTCAATAATGCAATATAAACTCTTGTCTGTACTCATGATAATAATTCAAATAATGTCTCCTCGTAGAACCTGTTGGGAATACATGTGTCTCTGTGCGTGACTACTATTGCTACAAGTTCTAGATGTGGCCAAGGATATTTAATCCAATACTCTTTGGCGGTCGTCTTTTCCAGTAAGTTGCCATCGACACCTACATCAAGATTGAGAGCTCACGTTTAGACTACATGAGGAACAATCAGGATACTTTGAGGGCTGACCTATACCAAGGCCGGGTGGACAGCATGCATTCAGGTGAAGGATCTGCTGAGAATGTTGGAAGGTGTACTGTCCTATCTTCATCATTCATCGGAGGACCCCATGATATGAGGCACCGGTGAAAGGTCCTTGTTTGGTTTTAGTAATTGAGTGACAACCTTAGGTGGACTAATATGTGTTTGAGTGAGATACATAGGTGATTAGTCCACAGATACATGTGTGTGAGCAATACATGCCATGATAGTGAAAATGGCTTGAACTTGTTGCAAGGCTCACACATGTGATGAAGGAGCACATTGCACATGAGACATGACATTGAGTCATGTGATCAAGGTGGAGAAGATCAAGACATGGCTTGGCTCGACAGACCAGTTGCAAGTGTAAAGGGCAAATTGAATCATGACTTGGCGCCGATGGACCGAAGCAACGGTGAAGAGCAAGTGAAGTCAAGATCGATGAACCAGTATGGTCACATGATGATATGAAGTGGATCAAATCATTTGTGATTGGTTGGTGCATGTGTTGCATCAACATTGGAAGCGATGGAATGGAATGCACAAAGCAAAGGTATAACCTAGGGCATTTTATTTCACCAGTCATAGGTGTGTAGATAAGTTTATGACCCGGTTTAGGATAGATGGTCGTACTATCAAGAGGGGCAAACTTATTTGCATATCAGTCATCTAGTGCCACTTGAGCGATCTAACTTTGCATACATGTTAGAATTGAGTGGCGTAGTGAAAGAAGTGACTAACCCTTTGGGAAATGTTTGTGAAAAGCTAACACACGTGCACAAGTTGGTGAACACTTGGTGGTGTTAGCACATTTGCAAAGGCGAAGAAGTTGGTGAAGAAAAGGAGATGAACTCAGGCTCGGGTGCTACCTGGGTGGCACTGCCACCCCTTGTCTGGTGCACCGCCACCCCTATGGCGGTGACCGGCTGGGAGGCCAAGAGCAGCGTGTTGCCCTATGGGCACCGCCGTGGATTGTTCGGTGGCACCGCAACCTCTAGGGCAGTACCCATTTGGACTTGGCCAAGTGCAGCAGGAGTCAGGGTGGTCACCGTTAGTGGCGGCGTGCACCGCCTCAGGCGCGATAGTGCATCGCCGAGTGCAGTCCGGTGCCACCGCTGCTTTTCGGCAGAAAGTAGAGGAAGACGAGGGGGTCACCACATAGGCACTGCCATGCCTAGGGCGGTGCACCGCCCTATTTTTCCCAAGGGCAAGGGTTTCGCAGGGTTGGCCTGGGTGGTCCCCGCCACCACTAGGGCGGTGCCACCGCCACCCCTGTCCGGTGACTAATGGCTAGTTTCTAGCCGTTGGAATTCGACCGTTGGGAGGGGCACCGTCGTGTCCGGTGCCCTCGCAGAAACCAGCAGCTTTGCTCCAACGACTCTATTTAGCTTGGGGGCTATAAATAGAGGTAGAGCTCGGCCATGGGCTAGTTGTTGAGCACCCTTAAGCCTTGGTGGCTTGTGTAGGTGTGCTTGGATGCCCTCTAACTCACTTGTGCTTGCAAGAGTGCGATCCGATTGCGAGTGAGTGTGATTCTAGTGCGTTGCATTGAGTGGCACTAGGTGATCGAGTTGTAAGCCGGTGGTGCTTGTTACTCTTGAAGGTTGCCACCTCCTAGACGACTTGGTGGTGGTCTTCGTCGAAGCCCACGAGAAGATTGTGTGGTGCTCCAGAGAAGTGATTGTGAGGGGTGTTGTGCTCACCCCGCAGGAGCCATGAAGAGCAACTCTAGTTGAGTAAGACGCGAAGGGCGACAAGTGGTCTAGCCATGCTAAGTGCTAGAGCCTATGGTAATCACTCCACGTGGGAGAGTGTGACTTGTGGGTCACCACTAGCAAGAGGACCGGTGGCAACCTTGGAGCTTGTCTCAACGGGTATTAGCGTGTTCGCAAGCACGTGAACCTTAGGATAAAAATCACTGTGTCAACATTGTCTCCATCATCTTCTCGGTGGTTTGCACTCCGCGCAACACAAACTTGTATTTACATTTCATATATTGTGCTTGTGTAGTTGCTCTTGTAATTAGTTAGCTTGTGTAGCTTGCTAGTTACCTTCTTGCTTGTGTAGCATAGAAGTAGCTCCCTTGTGTGGCTAATTTGGTTTTAGTAATCTTGTTAGTCACATTGCTTAGTTTGTGTAGCTAAGTAATTTACGCTCTCTAATTTGGCTTGTATAACCTTGTAATTGAGCATTGCTAGTGAGCTTAGGAGCTTTGTGCTTTTGCTTACTAGTTGTGTAGGAGCTCCGTTGGTTGCTTGAGTACTAGTTGCATAGGTTTATGTGACCTTGCTAACTAGAATTATTTAGGCGAGCTCTAGCTAGCCTGGCACCTTAGCTGCTTAATTAGTATCTTTGTAAGGTGCTAGAGAACTTAGAGGGGTGTAGTCTTGGTTAGACCGATAGTTTTAATTCCGCATTTGTTTCAGTTAGCCAGCGTGATTAAGTTTTACAAAGGACTATTCACCCCCCTCTAGTTCATCATCTCGACCCTACAGCCGGTTGATGGATGCAATGGCTCTGGTGAGAAAGTATGGTAAACTTGATATCTTCCCCACAATGACTTGCAACCCTAACTAGGACAAGATCAAGAGTGAACTTTATCCAGTCCAGATACCATAGGACCGTCCAGATCTCGTCACATGAGTCTTCAGAGCAAAGTTACAGGCGATGAGGAAAATATTGATGGAGAAAGACATACTTGGGAAGGTGAAGGCCTACATATATGTAGTGCAGTTCTAGAAGAGGGGCTTGCCGCATGCACACTTCCTGCTAATAATAGAACAGAAGTACAAGCTCACATGTCCTGAGCAATATGACATGATTATCACTGCAGAGCTACCAAATAAGAAGAAGTACCATGAGCTCTACAAGATGGTCACGAAGCATATGATGCATGGTCCCTACGGGACGCTTAATCCATACTGTCCGTGCATGGTGGACCGTGGTGCATGCAAGAACCATTACCCGCGTCCATTCTATGAGTCAACGTCATAGGGAAAGGATTCGTACCCCATCTATCGGCGACGCAATGACGGACGTATGGAAAAAGTCCGAGGCCGTTACCTGGATAATCAATGGGTCATCCCTTACAACCCTTGCCTGCTACATACCTTCAACTACCATATAAATGTTGAGGCCTGTGGCAGCATTAAACCAGTAAAGTATTTGTTCAAGTACATATACAAGGGACATGACAAGGCGTCGGTGGTGATGAGGGAGGCTAACAAAGCAGACGAGAAAGGGAACATTGATGAGATCAAGCAGTTTAGAGACACTCGGTGGGTGACGCCTCTAGAAGCACTATGGAGGATCTATGGCTTTGACTTGAGCAAGAAACATCCACCAGTATAGCAGCTGCACCTTCATCTACCCGGCATGCACATGGTGGCATTTCATAAACGGGACAAGGCTGAACAGATCATTAATAAGCCAGGTGTAGAAGAGTCAATGCTGACAGCATACTTCGAAGCAAACAGGCTGCATGAGGAAGCCCGCAGAATCTTGTATCGGGACTTCCTAGAGCATTTTACCTAGCAGTCTGATGGTAAATTCTAGCAGAAAAGGGAAAACTCTATTTTCCAAGTTGACAGACTCATCTCGACTCATCCTGCTGAGGGAGAACGCTATTTTCTTCGTGTTCTCTTAAACAATATTGCTGGTGCTACCTCATATGAACACCTCAGGACTATTGATGGCGTGCTACTACCTTCGTTCCATGAAGCTGCGAAAAGGAGGGGTCTAATCAAGGAAGACAATACACTAGATGAATGTCTAACTGAAGCTACTTTCTTCCAGATGCTTTCCTCTCTGCGAAGGCTATTTGCAACAATATTGGTATTCTGCGAGCCGAATGATGTGATGGGTTGTGGAAAAAACACTACGATGCAATGTCAGAGGACTACAGACGCAATAATCCATCCCCGGATCTAGTGCAACAGATGGTTTTGATAGACATTAAAAACATGTTGCATTCTATGGGAAAGGACATAAGGTCATTTTCTCTTCCAGATATTGATCACACATACAACAATGCCAGCCATATTCCTTGTGAGATTTTTGAAGAAGCTAGCGTCGAGCTAAATCCCGAAGACGTGCTATTGTGCAACTCGCTCAACGTCGAGCAAAGGTCTGCCTACAATGAGATAATGGCCGCTATCTACAGCAAACAAGGTGGGCTATTCTTTGTGGATGGACCTAGTGGGACGGGAAAGACCTTTTTGTATAGGATACTTCTCGCAAAACTACGTAGCCAGGACAAGCTTGCCGTGGCTACAGCTACATCTGGAGTCGCAGCGTCTATAATGTCAGGCGGGAGGATGGCCCACTCGTGTTTTAAGTTACCCCTCACTATCGAAGAGGGTGGTTGTTGTAGCTTCACAAAACAGAGTGGTACTACAAAGTTGCTACAGCAAGCAGCTCTCATAATTTGGGACGAGGCATCTATGACAAAGAGGCAAAATATGGAAGCACTAGACAACAACCTAAGGGATATAATACACCGGTCAGACCTACTATTTGGTGGAAAGACTATTGTCTTTGGGGGGGGGGGGGTTCAGACAGGTCCTCCCTGTTGTGCGAAAAGGATCCAGGGCTTAAATAGTCGGTGCTTCTCTACGAAGGTCGTATCTTTGGGAATCCATGTGCCACCTAAAGCTCTCCGCAACATGAGGGCTCAGAGTGACCCGTGGTTTGCAGATTATCTGTTGCGCATTGGTGGTGGAACGGAAGAGGTTAACGGAGATGGCGATGTACGTATTCCAGACGAGATCTGTGTCCCATACTCTGGTGATGCCGAGAAAGATCTTCATACATTGATCGACACCATCTTTCTAGATCTAAATGCAAACATGGCGGACAAAGACTACATCACCACCAGAGTGATTTTATCTACACGTAACGATTAGGTGGACATGATCAATATGAAAGTGATTGATATGTTCCAGGGCGGTGAGAAGGTGTATCACAGTTTTGACTCCGCAGTAGATGATCCACATAACTACTATCCATCGGAGTTCCTTAACATTCTGACCCCCAACGGACTGCCTCCACACGTCTTGAAGCTCAAGCTCGGGTGTCCTGTCATATTGCTTAGAAATATTGACCCTACCAATGGACTATGCAACGGTACAAGGCTGGTGGTGCGGGGGTTCCAAAGAAATACAATCGACGCAGAAATCGTGGTGGGGCAGCATGCTGGGAAGCGGGTATTCCTTCCTCGAATACTGCTATGTCTGTCTGATGACGAGATGTTCCCGTTCCAGTTTAATAGGAAGCAGTTTCCTATTAGACTAGCTTCGCCATGACGGTCAACAAGTCACAGGGCCAAACTATCCCGAACGTGGGTGTGTACCTGCCCGCACTGGTGTTCTCTCACGGTTAGTTGTGTGTTGCAATGTCTAGATCCACGTCAAGAGCAAATATTAAGATCCTTGCCCACCCGCCTGATGCGGATGCACAGGAGGAGGAGGCCAAAAGGATGGAGAAGAAAAATGCTAAAAAGAATGCCAAGGAAAAAAATTAAGAATGTGTCAAATAAACAAGGTAAGGATAAGAACACCCCAATAGTGGATGGAACTTTCACGAAGAATATTGTATTTAAGGAGGTTCTAACGCCATAGCGAGGTAACAGAACATTACTAATGCATACAATGCATTTTTCATTCAATTATATTGTACAAATATTATTTCACTAACGCCATATTTGTTGCTGTTTCTAGGTATTTTTAAATGGTTTATCAGACTCTACGCAGAGATGTCCAACTGGAAAAGTCTATACACAGTAGAGTTTGTGAGCTTGCGATACCGCGATCTCCATGACTGTGTTAATTTCACGAACTTAGCTCTTTTGGATTAAATGTCACTTTAATGTCATTATTTAATTTCAGTATTGTTATCTTATCGTGCGATCCATATGTTTTTAGTATAAAAGTTTAGCTATCCCATAGCAATGTACGAGCATGATACTAGTAATAAATTATGTACCACAAACCGTATGTATCTAAATTTTTAGAAGTAATCGTGGCACATTGCATTACCACTGAGAAATAATAAATTATGTACGACAAACCGTATATATCTACATTTCTAGAAGTAATCGTGGCACTGTTTGGACACCACATTCTAGATAATGTATGACAAGACAAACTACAAAACAAAGACACACAAGGATTTCCATGTGAAACTATGAGGCTAAGTGTAGGAAGTTAAACTAAAAACAAGACAAAATAATAAAGTTACACTTACCTACATGACTTGAGTTTCAAATGCTCAAAAAATAGTCAAATTGCTAATCTAAATTATTTTAGTGTTTATGTATTCCACCACCCGTCTTCAGATTGACAACTACATATTTGCTTGAGAAGTTATTGACCGTTGTGAGGTCACTTAATACAGGCTAGCAACATTAGTATAAAAGGCAAGCTTGAAGGATACTTGGCACATGTAGCCGATTGTATATTATCTAAAAAAAATGTAGCCGTTTGTATAAAAAACACACATGTAGTGCAGCTGGCACAGATACATGCCCGTCATAATGTTCAGGATTACTTTTATGTAAATGATCGAGTCGTACAGGTTTAGATAAGTAAATGAGTTTAAGGGTCTGCAAATGTCTAATAAGTCTAACAAGAATCTAAGTGTTTCTATCTAGAATATTGTCCAAATGCACCAGGATGGAGGAATATGGGAGCCTTGCTACCCATATGCTTGGTGTATCATTAGACATTCGTCATGACCTTTGCATTGTCTCCTTGGTTTTTTTTCACAGCGTATTTCAACAATTTAAGCTACTTGTTAATATCTCAATGAGATGTGGGTCTGTCATGGCTTTTAGATTTTTTACGAGTATGAAACTGCCGGCATTACTTTAGTTTGACAGTGAGATGTCTGTACTTGTACTTTGATCTTTACAGATACAGAGAATGTTTTTTTTTCTTTCTTGGAAGCTACCACACCTTCCGTCATGTTTTTTTAGAAAGACTCAGATAATATTATCTCTAGAAGCATAGTACAACAGTTTGGGAAACTACGCAGTAGATCAATTATCTTCATTAGATGTTTACTCTGAATTCTGATATTCAGTATTTTGTTAATTCAAAATACGAGTAACAAATTGAACCCAATTGACTGCTTATCTTGACAGGCCTTATTCATTAAAGAACAAAGATTCTCTGTAGCAAAGAATTGAATCTTTGCTACTGAATACTAACCACCTTATAGTTGGTTGCCTGTTATTGCAATTCATTTTCCCAGTGAGTGTTGTTACATGTTGTATTTTGTTGCAGTAGGTAGATGTGAAAAAAATATGAGTTTCTGTATTATCAGGGACGTTAGATTATACGACGGGATGTACTCCCCCTAGAGCACCAACCATGCATGACAGCATCAGGCTCAGGCAGGGGCGTAAGGCACAAGCTGATTTGACCACCCAAGCTCGACCGGCGAAATTTCCAATGAAATTAGGATAATGTTTTCTCGCGGGCATCTGTCCGTCCAGATGCCGCGCGCCACACTCCGCCTCGCCGCTTCTACCCGTGCTGCTCGCTCCGGCCTGCAACGCGTGCCTTGCCTGCGACACTTGCTCCCTCCCGTCGCTCGCCCTGCCCGTCGCGCGGCCCGCTCGCCGAGGATATCCCTCGCCGCGCCCCCATCTTGCGCACGTTGTGCCTCTTCTCTCGCCATCTCTCTCACTCCCTATCTCATGTCCGCTGACAACAGAGCTCCTCCCCGGCCTCTTCCCCAACCCCAACGTCGTGGGATGCCTCACCGCAGCCGTCCCTGTCGATGGCTGTTGGGCACACATGCCGGGGAGCCTCGGGTCATCCTTGGCCGAGCCAAGGGCACCCACGAGCGCGGCCAGATGCTAGTAGTGCTCATGCATCGCCGCTCACCACCGGCTTCCACCCCAGTAGCCGGAATCGACCGGCCCAGGCCTCCTCTCCCCTATGTTGCAAATGTATGTTTCAGGTGTTTCAGAGGTAATTGTTTGATATGGATATTACAAAAGTAAATTGGGGATCTTGCACATGTTGCATATGTTGCACGTGTTTCAGAGGCATGTTGCAAGGGTTTGTTCAGAATGTTTCATCTGTATGTTGCAAGTGTTTTGATCTGGATGTTGGAACAATATGTTCCAAATGTTTCGTATGTTTCAGTCTTATGTTGCAACAAGTGTTTTCTTCTTGCAAATTGTAAGTGTTTTATATGGATGTTGTATATGTTTCACGCATATGTTCCAAGTGTATGTTACAGATGTTTTATTTATTTCAGACGTACGTTGCATTAAGTGTTTTATATTGTTCGGAGAGTCAGGGGGCGCGGGGAGTGATGGTGGCATGACATGGGTGCCGGGAAATGGGGCCCGGCGAGCCGGTGGCCGGCGGACATGGCGCGGGCCGCGCTGGGGCTGGTGGTCGGTGCACGACGGGGCAGGGCCAACGGCCAGGCGGATGGGGGTAGGTCGAATCGAGGCAAGCGGGTCAGACTGCACGTGCGAGGCGAATTGTCCGGACGTGTGGGCACAGCGACTAAGGCAGGGTGCGCAGGCTGCGCGAGCGTCCGGACGCTAGCCATGGCGATAAAATTACCTTCTAACTAATCGTGTGTCTCGCAAACTGGAGGTTAGTAAAGTGTACTCCAAGGTTTTTGCATTCTACTAGCAGCGAGTTACTGTTAGGTTACATACGAGTCATTTCTGCTGATTTTGCTTCTGCAGTCGTTTCTATTTCTCCATCTACATTATACCTTTATGTCAGCAATTTACTGTTAGGTCATATTTGTGTCTTTTCAGTTGATTTTGCTTCTGCAATCGTTTCTATTTCTCATGACTTGGTTGTTGTCGTCATAATTTCTGATGAGGTACCACAGCTGGTGTGGTGCTGTCATAACAATCCCATTTCATATTACAGTAAGGTGCACCGTAACCACAGCGTTTTGTTAATTGCTAATTTCTTAGGATACTCATACGGACGACTCTGAATGAGTTGCTGGAGTTTGTAGTACAAATGGTTTGGGACAATGCGCTGAACTGCCAAAATCATACCTTGAGCTCAGTCATGCAGAGGCAATAGTTCTTCCTTAGAGATGCAACAAGAGTTTATTTCTTTCGGCCTGTATATGTAGCTTTTGGTTCACTGTAATTTGTGATATTGTGAGACCTGAGTGAGTGCTGTATGCCAATCGGATGGTTGGTTCTACGGTAGTAGATCTCAGATTTATTATTTGTGAATGGTTTGTCAATGCATGAATGATGATAATTATCTATGTAATAATCATAAAGAGAATTACCTGTGATACCACTTGATTAGAAAATTTCTCTACATTCCGGCCGGTGGGGCGCGCAAGAGTTTCTAGTTAGTATAAAAGGCAAGCTTGAAGGAACCATAGCTAATTATCAGTGCATATATAGTCATAGATGCATAAAGCCAAAATATGAGCTCCTGGGCATAAAAATGAATGTTGTTGAGCCCTGTTCAAAGTCTTCGTGTAAACTATAACAGTTAACTTGAAGCTATCTTAGTTTTCCTATCACTGAAAGCTGGCATCAGATGTCTCTGTGCATAACTCCACTCCGCCAACAATACATGAGACCAAGCTTTATTTGCATCGAGATTTTTCTCCTCGAAGCACAGAAAAGGACACATTTTTGTTAACTCCACCAACAATGTTGTCTAGGGTAGGAAGCGGGATCACCTTCTCACCAGAGAGAGCGTCGGCAACGGCTTGCGGCCTTGCGCGTGGTCCCAGCGGGTGGTGGAGCGGTGCAGGCGACGGAGCAGCAGGACACCGCCGATGACCACGAGCGCCATCAACACCGCGCCCCGGCCGCACCACCTCGCCACCAAGTATAGGTGGCTTTTGAGGACGAGCCGTAGCTCAGTTGGCTTGCTCGCTGTGGTTTGAGCGGCCGGTCCTGGGTCCAGGAGCCTCACCTCGGAGTTTTAATTACAGAAATTAATAATTTCGGTTGTCTCTCACATAGTTATGCCACAATGGTCAAATGATGTGCCCGCCACACTTAGAGTCTAGTTGTAGGTTTGTTTGTATACCGTGTGTGTGAAGTGTGCGTGTGTGGTGGTGTGTGTCTGTATCTACTATAGCTGTACTTTAAAGATGAGGGGCAAGAAAAAGTATAGGTGGCTTTTTAATATTTTTTAATCAATATTTTAATAATTACTGCTTTTAGAAAAGTTTTACAAATGTGACCTTTGGTCACGTCAGTGTGGCTGGCGCGATAGTATCGCACTGTCACACCACATGCATTGATGTAATGTGGCGTGGACGGGAGACTTCTTCCTACGAGTCATCACACAGTTAACCTTTCTCAAATTTCAAGTTCAGTATGGACAATACATTAGTTCAGATATAAAGCTCTCAATATTGCATTACAAATATGTTTTCTGTCTATATGTGCATACCAAAAACTTGCCCTGTGTCGTACTTCCGTATGTTTCGGCTTGAGATCAAGTAACTAATGATTAGGGAGCAAGATGGTTAAAGATAATATTATTTTATTTTTGATAGCATACAAAGTAAGCATTCTTCACTGACTTAGCATGATACAGCGCCTAACATCTAAATTATGTAAACGCGGCTGGAAAGTGGAAACATATCTTGAAGCAGAGGCGTAACAAAGACAGTTAGCTTTCTGAATTCACCCGAGGCACAATAATATATCTGCTGTAAAAAATATTTTCCATGGGTTTTACATATAATAAGAGGATAAAGTTATGCCGCGACCGGTCGCGCGATTGGGGAATCGAGCAACCGTCTTCCTCCTCGCGCCGCTCTGCTTACTCCACCCCTGACCAGCAGTTGCCTCGCCGCCGGCCACGCCGCCCCCGTCCCTCAACCCTGCCCTCCCCTAACCTCCGCTGCGACGCCTCCGTCAGCATCGTCCTCACCTCTGCCCCCACCACCAGCGGCCGGTGGCTCCCGCCCCCGCCCTCGACCCTGCCCTCCTTTAATCGTAGGCCAGGCAGGTCACCGACAAGCTCCGCTGCCAGCCCCACCCAACCGCCGTCTCCCGCCGCCCCGCCCTACCGCCGTGTCGCCCGCCACCACCGCCGTGTCACGCCCCCCCCCCCCCCCCCAAAACGCCCTTCTAAGTCCGCCAGAGATGGAGAAGAAGAGAGGGAGAGCATGGGAGCGGAGCCGCGCCGTCACGCTAGAGCACGATGGTCGCGTATTTGCAATACTAAAACCAACTTAGTCTTTTCTACGAGCAAATTCAATCTTTAAATGCAACTTAAATAGATAAATGCTGCTTTTTTCCTGCACTTACACCTTAAATTCCCGCGGCAACATGAGGGGACTAAAACTAGTATATTAAGATAGTAGTAGGAATTTAAACAGGAGTATGTGCTCGTATAGTTGCTAAATTGTTTCAAGTCAATACTACTTTTCTAAACGAAAGCAAATGTGAAAGGTGTGAGCCAATCACATCGCTCCCTAGCATGTTGCTCGGGCCCACATGATCCGTAGTAGTCTGGCACTGTCCTCGTCGGCAGAATGGCAACGTGCCCGCCCCTTGTTGCTTGTGCTTGTCCAGCCTGTGTGGGCTTCCACACGCTGGCAACTGACACTGTACTCTTTGTCTCGCTCCTCCCCACAGCTACAACATTACATAACGGATATCGGAGCGTGATGATCCATCGATGGAGCTGAGCTGAGCTCACCACCACCACACACGGGAGATAGCTAGCTAGCAAGCCAGCAGCGACGACTTGGCAGCTAGCTAGCTAAGCCATGCTGCCGTCCTTCGTGTCGCCGACGGCGAGCGCGTCGGTGACGCCTCCGCCGCGGCCGATACCAGGCAGCTACGGGCCCCCGGTGCTGGGCCCGCTGCGGGACCGCCTGGACTACTTCTGGTTCCAGAGCCAGGACGAGTTCTTCCGGAAGCGCGCGGCGGCGCACCGCAGCACCGTGTTCCGCACCAACATCCCGCCCACCTTCCCCTTCTTCGTCGGCATCGACCCGCGCGTGGTCGCCATCGTCGACGCCGCCGCCTTCACCGCGCTCTTCGACCCGGACCTCGTCGACAAGCGCGACATCCTCATCGGGCCTTACAACCCGGGCACCGGCTTCACCGGCGGCACCCGCGTCGGCGTCTACCTCGACACCGAGGAGCCCGAGCACGCGCGCATCAAGACCTTCGCCATGGACCTCCTCCACCGCAGCGCCCGCAGATGGCCCGTCGATTTCCGCGCCGGCGTCGGCGCCATGCTCGACACCGTGGACGCCGAGTTCGCCGGCAAGGCCACCGACGACAAGCCCTCTGCCAGCTACCTCGTCCCGCTGCAGCAATGCATCTTCCGGTTCCTCTGCAAGGCGTTCGTCGGCGCCGACCCGTCCGCCGACTGGCTGGTGGACAACTTCGGCTTCACCATCCTCGACATCTGGCTGGCGTGGCAGATCCTGCCCACCCAGAAGGTCGGCCTCGTCCAGCCGCTGGAGGAGCTCCTCATCCACTCCTTCCCGCTGCCGTCCTTCCTCATCTGGCCGGGCTACTACCTGCTCTACCGCTTCGTCGAGAAGCACGGCGCCGAGGCCGTCGCCTACGCCGAGACGCAGCACGGCATCGGCAAGAAGGACGCCATCAACAACATCCTCTTCGTGCTCGGCTTCAACGCCTTCGGCGGCTTCTCCGTCTTCCTGCCCTTCCTCGTCGCCAAGGTCGGCGACGCCGCCGACGCCACGGGGCTGCGCCCGCGCCTGCGGGAGGAGGTGCGGCGCGCCATGGACAAAGACCCCGACGCCGACCTCGGGTTCGCCGCCGTCCGGGAGTCCATGCCGCTGGTGCGGTCCACGGTGTACGAGATGCTCCGGATGCAGCCGCCCGTGCCGCTGCAGTTCGGCCGCGCGCGCAGGGACTTCGTGCTGCGCTCCCAAGGCGGCGCCGCGTACCAGGTGTCCAAGGGCGAGGTGCTGTGCGGGTACCAGACGCTGGCGATGCGGGACCCCGAGGTGTTCGACCGGCCCGAGGAGTTCGTGCCAGAGCGGTTCCTTGGCGGCGACGGCGCTAAGCTGCTGCAGCACCTCTTCTGGTCCAACGGACCAGAAACGGCGCAGCCGGCGCCCGGGAATAAACAGTGCGCCGCCAAGGAGGTGGTGGTGGACACGGCGTGCATGCTGCTGGCCGAGATGTTCCGGCGGTACGACGACTTCGTGGTGGAGGGCACATCGTTCACCAAGCTCGTCAAGCGGCAGCCTTCTCCCAGCTTGTCGCCGGCAGCCGCAGCCGGAGCGCAACAGTGACATAGGAGGATCGGTGACCACGTCGTCGCCGTCTCGCCGATGCCGGCCGAGTAGTAACGTGTAGAGGCCCTCCTTGTCATACATACTCTGTGTTCGATGGATCGGTGTCTCACCCGGCTGTTGATAATAAAAACGCTTGTGCAATTGCAAAAGTGTGTGGATGGATACGTAGGCAGGACACACTTGTATAGTGAATTCATTAGTGATGCTATTGCTGCTGCAAACAAATTAAATGAACATCATCTCCTCCTCAAATGTCTTGTTTCTAGTCTCCCTTGTATCTTACTTTGAACTTTTGGTTTACTTTTTCATGGCCTGTTGTCTAATTCATTTTGACCATTTATTTTCAACCAAAAATACAAAGGTTTTTTTTTATATAAAGGCTAAAAAAGCTCATAGGATTATTGAGAGTACTTCTCAAAACAAAACTATGCAAATATTTTTTGATCAGTTTTAGAAGTTTGATATATACTCCAATCCCTCCACCCCAAAAAGATTGTGCATCTCATTCATTTCGAGGAGTCAAACTAAGTCCAAGAAAAAATATACAAAAAAATTAGTAATCTTTGTGATGTATAATAAGTATCATCCGACTTATAATTTAATATCTTTTTAATAAATACAAGGTTATATATCTAGTAAAAATTTAAAAAATCTGACTCATCCAAATGTGAGATATGCAAAAAAAATTTCAAAAAACGGAGTGAGTAAAAGACATCACGTATCATGTATGACTAGAGAGAGTATCGTACTATCAAGTACAGTAATATGACAGAAAATATCAAGTAAGTATTTATCATCAGGTGGAGGATATTTACTTTTACGAATTTCCTCATGAAATGACGTGCATATACACAGTGCATTCATTTATTCATTTAATGCAGGAAAGAAAATCTAAATTAGGAGAATGGGAAGGGAGGCGATCGAGATACTGGAGCGAGAGGACAGAAACCAAAGCAAGAAACACGAGGCGAGTAAGAACAAGAAGAGGAACAGTCCACAGGCAGCAGCTGATTGGATGACGTTTCGTCTCTTGCGATTGGCGATGTGAACACGAGAGGGATGTGGAGGAACGCCTCATGCTTGCACGGACAGTGTGACTCCTGTTCAGACGCGCGCGGGAACCGTCCATCTCTACGCAAAATTCAGCTCCACTTAGCAGTTCGAAGCAAGCTATAAACAGTGTTGACAGCAAAAAGTGGCCAAAACGTGTAATGGACTCCATCACGAGGTTCTGAGCGTCAAGATAATCAAAACGACGTTTGAATCATCGTATTTGGAGCCCTTACGAAGAAAAGGAGTTTTGCACTCAATCTGCCAAAACCGACCTAACTTACTTATTATAAGAGTCTCTGTCGGGTTCATAAACCCGGGGTTCCCAATGGACCCGCTTTCCTACAAAACTCGGTCCAGCAGGCAGCGCAACGACAGCACACGCCTAGGTCGGCCAAGATACACAATAACAGGACAAGACCACGATCTAGTCCCCGACCGGATCCTCCGACCTCTGGGTCACGGGCTCCGCCTCACCCGACCTCTGTTCTCCGACCGATGATACGCTGGACCTCTGCTCGCTGCTCTTTTCCTACTGACACGGTCGAGGACAACTGGGAGCAACCGATCGGGGACGACCGCTCGGTATGGGCCCAGGGAGCAGGCGGAGCAGATAAGGTAAGACGCTCAAGTCAACCGCAATACTAAGGACCATACCCTGTCATACTATGCGTACCTGCTGGATGGTGCCACCAGGTCATGATAGACGGACACTATACGACCTTCCAGACGCATCAGACCATAAACAGTATTGTAGACGCTGTCGTTTGTCGTACCAAGCGAACACGGTAGAGCCTGCCAGACGCGTCTGGACATAAACAGTATTGTAGGCGCTGACAGCCATCCCGTACTCGATGGCGTGAACAACAAGACTAGGCAGCACACGTATACACTCTTTCTCTCTTTCTCTCTGACTTGTAAGGCCATCCCTTTTAACTATAAAAGCGGATGCGCTCTCTCCTGAAAAGCAGCACACACTCGCTTGCTTCCCTCTCGAAGACTCTCGACGACTCGAGAACAACAGCTCAACGGCTCAACAGCTGATAAGTTCGGACACTTAGAGCATACGCTACAATACTTAGCATACGTTAGAGCCTCCATCACTCTCGGCCATTCGGTTCAGAGTGTGACCAGGCCTCTAACAACCCCCTTCTCATTACTTACTTGTTTGTAACCCCACAGCAAACTTCGACCACCTGGGCTCAGGAATAAAGTCACCGACCGACCTCAACTGGACATAAATATTTACTTATTGGTCACTTTTTGCACCGACAGTTGGCGCCATCCGTGGGGAAGACGCCGTGCGTTCACGCTTTTGGTCATCGGATGCCCCACTTTTCCACCATCTTCGATATGGCGGGCTCGAACGATACGATTCGCTTTGGATCGGTGGAGTTTCCAACGCTCCCACTTGCTGGGATGTGCGTTCCTCCTGTCTTTGTGCCACTCCAGACCTTCCTCTTCAGGAATCTGGACTTCGTCGCCAATCAGCTCAGCGTACTCTGCCTCCGTGAGGAGGCGCTTGCCCCAGCGCCCACTAGAGGAGGAGCGCCCTCCACCGGTCCTGGGCCACTCGACGACCTCAATGTTGAGACACCCACGCTTTGCCTCGAACCCATGCTGAGCTCAAACCCCACGGTGAGTGATGTACATATTGTTCTTTACTCACTATTTAACACCTTTCACTGACTCTCCGGAGGAACCCCATTGTCCCTACCACGACCACCGTACGACCGATTTCCCTACGGCTTCACGTCCCCTATGGATGCATGCACGTGGGGGCTCTAAAGGATGCTAACGCCGCCCCCTCTCACATCCGAGTTTGTGGGGATGGTGGGCTACGCTCTCGCCTCCTTTTCACGACCTCATCGATGACGAGGTCGAAAGCAACGGCTCCAGCATCAGCGATGTCGTGGCACCTGGCCACCGTCTGTCTCGAGAGTGCGCTATGGTGGACGCCCCGAGACAGCCACCGGTGGTAGTGGAGTCTCTGCAGACTTACACCCCTCCAGACCCCTATGCGAAGGCCCTCGCGCGTGCGTAGGAGCACGGCAAGGAGTTACGACAAAGGCGGCAGAGCCAGCCGCCACCCACGTTAGCGCGCTCGGCGTAGCACGCTGCTCCACATGCGCATAACCTGGTGAGTGGCGCTTAGGGTCACGCCCATTAGGTCCAGCGTAATATCCTGGATGGAGGGAACGACCTCTCTCTATTTGCTTGGGCTAGCTAGAACATCGCTGCTGCGGTGATACTTCTGTGTGGCCTCCCCGAGCCTTCTGACCCCAGGAACAAGCAATCCACTAGAACCTCCGGGTGCAGGTGGAGACCTTCGCCGTTCAACAGGCGAAGAGCTCCGTGTCGCAACATCGGCTCGTGGCCTCTTGCCCAACTAGAGGACTAGGGCCGCACCAGTCGAATCGCTCCGTCCACTCACCACTACAGTTATCGGGCATGGGGTAGGAAGCCATGGCTACACCACAGCCCTACCCAACACCCTCTCCACACCGACCACCTATGCGTGAATAGCTCGGGCCAAATCGTGGTGCTCGCAGCATCATCAACAATCGACGCCATGCCCGGCACGATGATGACGTCCATCGAGTGGCGGTGAGAGCAGGTGGCGCGGGCCTTGCCTTGACCATCGAGTGTGAGGACATGCACCCCAGGCATGGTGGCCGACCAAATGACTAGAGCCCTAGCCCGAATGGCCTAGGGCCATGGGCCTTTGGCCGTTGCATCCAGAAAGCGTCATTCCCACAGCGCTTTCGACCGCCCACCAATATCGCCAGGTACACCGAGGAGACGAACCCCGGTATATGGCTCGAAGACTTCTGGCTCGCCTGCCGAGCCAGAGGAGAGGATGATGACTACTTCATCATCTAGTACCTCCCCATCTACATGGGGGAGCATGTTCGAGCATGGCTTAAATTCCTTTCGCCTGATAGCATCCGCGATTAGGCGGATCTCAAGAGGGTCTTTGTCAGAAATTTCTAGGGAACGTATGTCCATTTTGGGAATTCCTAGGACCTTAAGAGCTGCTAGCAGGAGCCCAATGAGTCTCTATGGGATTACATCCGTAGGTTCTCAAAGCGATGGAACTCCCTTCCTGGTGTCGTCGACGTAGATGTCATCAATGCGTTTCTCTCTGGGACAACGTGCAAGTCCATGATCCACAAGCTCGTCTATGTGAAGCCCCATACCACCCATGACCTACTCAACATCACCACGAACCATGCCTCCGGCGAGGAGGCAGTCAGGGTGATCTTCAGCGATGGTTGGGATAAGGGCAAGGCTAAGAGCGAGGACCAAGGCGAGGGCCCCTCCACACAAAAGGGCAAGAAGAACAAGAAGGATCGGCACTGACCGACCAATCTAGCTTTGGTCGCTATGGCCGATCGAGCGAGCAAGTAGCCCAAGCACCAACCACACCTATCCTGTCAAGCACCTCTACAAGGACTGCGAGCTTCTCAAGCGCTTCCTGCAGTAAGCCACCAAGCCGAGGGAAGGGAAAGGCAAGGAGGAGGAGGCCAAGAAAGGAGGCACGACAGGCAAGGATGAAGACTGCTTCCTCGACCTCAAGGAATGCCTCATGATATTTGGGGGATCCGACGCTATCCACTCCAAGCGCTAGCATAAGGTACGTTATAGAGAGGCATCCCCTCTTTCCTTAGCTGGTCGGACTCCCCGATCACTTTTGATCAGAGAGACCATCCTTCCCTTATCATCCGACCAGGACAATACCCGCTCGTCGTCGACCCCATCATCTGCAAGATGCGTCTCACCAAGGTGCTGATGGATGAAGGCAGCGGCCTCAACATTCTCTACATCGACACCCTCGACGCCATGTGCACCCCCGGTCAGAGCTCTACCCTATGATCTCTCCCTTCCACGGCATGATCCCAGGGATGTAGGCATACCCACTCCGGCAGATCAACATGTCCATCATGTTTGGCGACCGTGCTAACTTCTGGTCGGATGTCCTAACCTTCGTGGTGGTGGACTTTTCGGGGTCCTACCATGCCACCTTGGGGCGGCCATGCTACACCAAGTTCTTGGCGATCCCCTACTACACCTACCTCAAGCTAAAGATGCTAGGACCAAATGGCATCATCACCATAGGTAGCACCTTCTCGCACGTCTACATGTGCGACCGTGAGCATTACGAGCTCGCCACTGCCGTCATCAACTCCACCGACCTCCCGGAGCTCGAGAATTCAACAACTCCAGTAGTCCTTGACTGCAATGAGCCAACCTCCTCAAGTGCCTTCCATCTAACCGAGGAAACCAAGGCGGTGGGGATCGACCCGACCAAGACGGTGCAGATTGGGACCAAGCTCCCAGTCAAATAGGAAAGTGAGCTCGCCGACTTCCTATGCGCCAATCGTGATATCTTCACTAGAAACCTTCTGACATGCCGGGTATACCAAGGGAGGTCACCGAGCACACACTACACGTCGTCCCAGGATCAAAGCCCACCAAGCAACGCCTGCGTCGCTTTGACAACAAGAGGCGTAGGGCCATAGGTGAGGAGATCACCAAACTCCTAGCAGTCGGATTCATCAAAGGGGTTTACCACTCCGACTGGCTAGCTAATCCTATTCTTGTGAAAAATAAGAATGGGAAATGGAGAATGTGTGTTGATTATACTGGCCTCAACAAGGCATGTCTAAAGGACCATTTTTCTTTGCCATGCATGGACCAGATAGTCGACTCCACCTTAGGGTGTGAAATCCTTCCTTCCTGGATGCCTACTCAGGCTACCACCAGATCGTGATGAAAGTGTCAGACCAGGTTGCGACTTCATTCATCACCCTGTATGGTTCATACTGTTATGTAACCATGCCTTTCGGTCTAAAGAACGCTGGCGCCGCCTATCAACGGTGCATTAGCGATGCTTCACCAACCAAATCAACCCGCCCGACCAACTTGACCAAGTCGAGCGGCCAAAACCAACAAGCACCGTCTATGTAGATGACATAGTGCTAAAAATGGCTCAAGCTAGCGACCTGATCACAAACTTGGCTGCTACATTCGCGAACCTATGAAGGTTCAGCATCAAATTGAATCCTAAAAAATGTGTTTTTGGGGTTCCAAAAGGGAAGCTACTCGGATACATCGTGTCCGAGCATGGCATCGAGGCCATCCCCGAAAAAATTATGGCCATCTCCAACATGGGCCCTATATGCAATGTCAAGGGCATACAGAGGCTCACCGGCTGTTTGGCCGCCCTTAGCCGGTTCATCTCCCAACTAGGTGAACGGGAGATGCCTCTCTACAAACTTCTCAAGAAGACAGACACATTTGTCTGGATAGAGGAGGCATAGCAAGCTTTGGAAAGCCTCATCACTGATGTCAGTCCCAATCCTCGTCGTTCCCAAACAGGGAGAATCCCTCCTCCTCTACATCATGGCAAGCAACCACGTTGTGAGCGCTACCCTCATTGTCGAGAGGGAGGAGTCAGGACACCCCCTGAAGGTCCAACGACCGGTGTACTTCGTCGGTGAGGTACTCACCGATGCCAAGGTTCACTACCACTAGGTTCAGAAGCTTCTATACATCATTTTGATGGTGACCCAGAAGCTCCTGCACTACTTCACCGATCATGAGGTCATCGTCGTCACTTCATACCCGCTGGGAGACATCATCCGCAACCACGACGCCATGGGATGGATCTCTGAATAGGCTATCGAGCTCATGGGACATGACATCAGGTATATCCCCTGCACCACTATTAAGTCTTAGGCTCTTGCCGACTTCATCGCCAAATGGACAGAAGTCTAGCTACCGACCCCGGACGTCACCCATGAGAACTGGACGATATACTTCGACGGGTCGGTCATGGCGCTCGGCTTAGGTGCTGGAGTGGTTTTGATCTCCCCAGATAGGAGTAGGCTCCACTATGCGATCTGTCTCCATTTTTCAGCCTCAAACAATGCCACGAAGTATGAGGCCCTCATCAACGGACTGCGCATCGCCGTCGAGCTCAGCGCCATGTGGCTGTATGTCCGCTGTGACTCAGAGTTGGTCATCCACCAAGTCATGAAGGAGTCCTCCTGCAAGAGCCCTCTCATGGCAGCATACTGCTAGGAGGTATGCAAGCTCGAGGACAAGTTCCAAGGGATCAAACTACATCATGTCCCTCGAAAGGACAATGATGCCACCGACTTCCTCACAACATTAGCGGCTAGACGGGAACCGTCCACCGACGAGGTCTTTGTAAACGACATCCATGAGTCATCTGCCCTCATTCTAGAGGATCTGACTTCGTTGTGGCTCAACCCCGACCAAGTGCTCGGGGGCTCTAGTGTTCTGATGTGCCCCGACCCGATCGACTGCTTGGGGGCTCCAACCTTGGTGCCTCCATGGCAACGTCACCCGGTGATATCGCCATGATAGCACTCGATTTGGCCGACTAGAGAGCACCACTGCTCGCCTACCTCCTCGAAGAGGTTCTCCCACCAGAAAGGACTAAAGCGCGATGAATCGCTCGATGCACCAAGATGTTCGTCGCCATTGGTGATGAACTTTACAAATGGAGTCCGTCGAGAGTACTCATGAAGTGCATCCTGACCGACTAGGGGAAATAGCTCCTTCTCGAGGTCCACGCTAGAATCTGCGGACATCACGCGGCCCCGAGGTCGTTGGTCGAGGAAGCCTTTCGCCAAGGTTTTTACTTGCCCACTACACTCCGAGACGCAGAGGAGGTTGTCCGTAGGTGTGAAGGATGCCAATTCTATGCTCAACAAACTCACTTGCCTACACAGGAGCTTCAGACCATCCCCATCACCTGGCCATTCATGGTCTAGGGCCTCGACATGGTCGGACCCCCCAAAAATGCCTCGGGAGGCTTCACTCACCTACTCGTGGCTGTGGACAAATTCACCAAGTGAATAGAGGCAAAGCCCATCACCAATATCTGCTCTAAAGAGGTGGTCAAGTTCTTCCTCGACATCATCTATCGGTTTGGTGTCCCTAACTATATCATCACCGACCATGGAACAAACTTCACCGAAAAGAAGTTCCTGGACTTTTGTGACGGATACGGCATCAGGATCGATTGGGCCTCGGTTGGACACCTGTGTACTAACAGTCAGGTCGAGCGGGCCAATGGCATGATCCTCCAAGGACTCAAGCCCCACATCTTTGATCAACTTAAAAAGTATGCCGGGCGATGGGTTACAGAGGTCCCAACGATCCTCTAGAGCCTAAGAACGACCCCAAACCGATCCACGGGGTTCACCCCTTTCTTCCTGGCATACAGAGCCAAAGTAGTGTTGCCATTCGACCTCAATCATGGCGCCCCAAGAATAAAGGCCTTCGACCAAGACCAAGCTGCGGAGGCTCAGCAGGACACGGTCAACCTAGTCGAGGAGGCTCATGAGACGATCATCATCCGCTCCGCTCGTTACCAGCAAACTCTCCGCAGGTACCATGAAAGAAAAATCACGGGGAGGATCCTCAAGGTCAGTGATCTCATACTCAGGAGGACCCAGTCCACCAAGGACAAACATAAGCTCTCTCCACCATGGGAAGGACCGTACGTGGTGGCCAAGGTGATTCGACCGGGCGCCTATCGGCTGAAGGACAACAACGGCAACGTTCTTACCAACACATAGAACCTCGAACAGTTACGTCATTTCTTTCCCTAAAGCTCGGTCTTACCGTTTATTTCGATTCAACGTTTGCTCCTACAGCACCCTAGCCCAACCTCTAGGTAGCGGGGTCTACCTCGCCCGACCTCTAGGTCATGGGCTCTGACTCTCTGTTCTCTGACCGAGGATACGCTGGACCTCTGCTCGCTGCTCTTTCCCTACCGACACGGTCAGGGCCAACTGGGAGCAACCAATCGGGGACGCCCGCTCGATGTGGGCCTAGGGAGCAGGCGGAGCAGATAAGGTAAGTCGCTCAAGTCAACCGCAATACCAAGGACTGTACCCTGCCATACCCTGTGCACCTGCTAGACAGTGCCACTAGGTCATGACAGACGGACACTATATGACCTTCCAGACGTGTCAGACCACAAACAGTATTATGGGCGCCGTCGTTTGCCGTACCAAGCGAACACGGTAGAGCCTGCCAGATGTGTCTAGGCATAAACAGTATTGTGGGCGCTGGCAGCCATCCCGTACCCGATGGCGTGAACAACAAGACTAGGCAGCACACGTATACACTCTCTCTCTCTTTCTCTCTGACTTGTAAGGCCATCCCTTTCAACTATAAAAGGGGATGCGCTCTCTCCTGAAAAGCGGCACACACTCCCTCGCTTCCTTCTCGAAGACTCTCTCGACGACTCGAGAACAATAGCTCAACAGCTGATAAGTTCGGACACTTAGAGCATACACTCCAATACTTAGCATACGTTAGAGCCCCCGTCACTCTCGGCTACTCGGTTCAGAGTCCGACCGGGCCTCTAACACCCCCTTCTCATTCCTTACTCGTTTATAACCCCACAGCAAACTTCGAGCACCTGAGCTCAGGAATAAAGTCACCGACCGACCTCAACTGGACGTAGGGCCCGTTGCCTGAACCAGTATAAATCCTGTGTCATTGAGTGCTAGGCCACATCCGATCACAACGCACGGCAAAACTATAAATATTTACTTGTTGGTCACTTTTCGCACCGACAGTCTTATTAAGACCTCATTTTATTTGCTACGCTGGTTTTTCTGGACTCCGGACTGGTATGTCAAGATAATCAAAACCACGTTTGAATCATCGCATTTGGAGACCGTACGAAGAAAAGGAGTTTTGCACTCAATCTGCTAGACTCGGCCTAACTTTAAGATTTGTAAGAGTCTTATTAAGTCCTCCTTTTATTTGCTAGGCCGGTTTTTCTAGACTCTGGACTGGTTAAGACTTAGGAGTCCAGAATGGTTTTGCGTCGTGTTTTGATGTGAGAAACTTACAAAACACGTCTTGGACACTTTTACTAGTGGGATATAAGACCATCCCATCTCTATATATCAGATGATAACGGTCGATTGAGAGATCCAATATCCAATCGAACAAAAATACATCTATTACCTCTTTTACCCTAACTTTTCCAACCCCTGTAGTTTGGAGCTGTCTCTCGATGAGACTCGGTGACGTTCTAGGTGGCATTGCCGACCCTAAGACAACCTCGATCGATTCAGTGTGGTGTTCTTGATAACCTTGTTAGCCCTAAGACAACATAATGTGCATCATCCTGACGGATCTTCCCGGGAGGTGTTCTCGAGTTCTATCGATGAAGAACGAGCTTCAAATCAGTTCTACCAACCAATTGGTCGGTACTTGCTAATTTTGAAGTTGCTCATTGCGTGCTTAGGTTATGTGCGACCTCGGACTTGCTAGCCTTTGTTGATGTATGATGCAAGATTTAATTTGGCGTCGTCAACATATTTTTTTTGGCGACTACGCGCGCTGGGGAACCCATGCATCTCTGCACAAAATGTTTCTACATTTTTTCAACAAGTAGTAGTTCGTAGCAAGGTTTCAAATCTCTGGCTATAGCTGAGTCAGGTCAAGCGATTTGTGTTCATTCATGTACAATTTAGCAACTATAGTTGGTTATAGCAACATTTAGCTCTCCTATTAGTATAGTTTTAGAGGTCATCAGTTAAATTTTAGTTTTTGAGTCCATATGCTAAATATCGTAGCCGGAGATTTAAAATATTGGTTCGCAGTAGTACACTGATTTTGATCCGGGACTGTGGACTGCATGAAGTGAAGTGAAGTGAAATGAAGTGAAGTGTAGAGAGAGGTGTCAGCTTATATAGCTAATCCATCCAAATTCCAACCTGATGAGCTGAGGCTAGCTCAGCGACACACTCGACTCCTCGACAGGGGCCATGCGTGAGAGGGGTCCATTTCAGTAGTGCCATGCCTTACAAATATCTTCTGAAAATGGCGACGAAATCAAAGATGCAAGGTCCAAATTCACTTTTGGTACAATGCTACAGTGCTATCAACGTCTTGGCTCGCAGGCAACGCACATGCATGTGACTATATGACTACATGAACAGGGAATGGACAGCTCCTGCTCAAGTACTCATGCAAGAATTCAGAGGCAGCCAAAAAACCATGGAGAAGAGGAGAATAGATTATAGCACGTACTACAGTCTATAGGTAACTGGATTACAGGAAATGTGTGAAGGGGAGCATACAGCAGGAATGAGCTAGCCAGTGCCATACTGCCATGCAGGTAACGACGAGAAATATCTCCCTCGCTCAAAGATCCAATCCTCATCTCAGAAAAAGGGTAAAGGAATATTCCAAGCCAAAAAAACAAATGGAAATGGAGCAATGCAGGCATGTAATAAGAATAAAACCCAATTTTCAGTGGGTATAAAGGGGAGTGGGGGACGGAAGAACAGCGCAACTACAAGACTATACATTAATTCAGAATGTGACAGTGAAAATGATGTTATCGGATTTTTATTTTCAGCAGAAAAATCATTCTTCACAAGAAAGGATGATGGCACGCCGCACGTGGAAGGGCAAGACTTGGCACTGCACGTTTTGCAGGAAAAATATATGTCAGTGAAACGTAACTAGTTAGCAGCAAGCCTGGTAGGAACCATCCTGAAAGGGAGGCAGATAACGTGCGACCCGTCTTCCTCCTCTGCACGACGCCCCCTCCTATCGTCTTCCTCGTCACCGACGACGTCCTCGCCTCCACCCCTGCCCTAGCTTCCACCACCTGCAGCTAGCGGCTCCTGCCCCCGCTCCTCGACCCCGCCATCCCCTATCCTCCTCCGTCCTCTTTCTAGCCCTCGCCCCCGCCTGTAACATCTTCGGTGTTACACTATACAATCTTTTGCTAAAACACTGTATGAGCATCATATTTATGTGTGAGTGTATGAATTATAGTGTGTAAATCAATTTCCGTGTCTCGAAACGTTCATCGAAAACGCGAAACGAATGTTATATTTCATGTCGTGTTATATCACTTAGGGTTCTAAATGAATTTTTATTGAACAAAAATGTTATAGAACGCATATACGAAACTTTAATAAAGTTTGTAGTACTAACTTCGTAGGTGGCGGTGAAATACTTGCGGTCGAGAACGGGATTCGCTAACTAGCATACTTAATAGCTTGGAAATCGAATTTGGCGCGAAACCGATCAAGATTTAGTCAAATTTCTTAAGTCGAAAAACACTTTGACGAAGCTAAGTTTGGCAATTTTTGTAGAAGAATTGGGTGAAGTAGTGGTATGGTATTAGGGCTTATTTTAGTAGCCTAACATGCCATCTCGGGTGTAAAATAGGTGGTTTAGCAATTGAAGCATCGAGATGGATTTTTTGGGGCGCTTTAAAAATTGTGCATGGCACGTTCCCAGACGGCTTCAGCGTTTGGACGCGGTCACCATTGCCTCGGCTCGGCGCGCTGCGCTGGTTCGCCCGACGCGCATGCGCCCGCACGCCCGCACGCGTGCCATCGCGTTGGCCGGGCCTACCGCTGGCTCCGCGCTGCTGGCCACTGCCACCTGCTGCCACGCCCAAGCACGCACTCACGCGTGCCACCACGCTGGTGCCAGCGTCCCGAGCCGCTCTGCTCCGCCGCTGCCATCTACCTCGTTGGGTCCTCGCGCGACTGCTAGCCTCGGTCGCGAGCGCTGGGCCGCTCGCGTGCGCTCTCACCGCCAGCGTCGCATCCGCCGGCATCGCTGCGCATCATCCTGATGGATCTTCCCGGGAGGTGTTCTCGAATTCTATCGATGAAGAACGAGCTTCAAATCAGTTCTACCAACCAATTGGTCGGTACACTACAGGAACTGCTGGATTCCCCGAGTGCCGGTTGCACTCGGGGAAGGCCCAGTTGCACTCGGGGAAGCCTTCCCCGAGTGCAACACTCGGGGAAGAGCCTCCGGCTAATCCTCTCACGGGAAAGTCGCCTTCCCCGAGTGTCAAAAATCGTGCACTCGGGGAAGGCTTTGCCGAGTGCCGTGCTGGCACTCGGGGAAGACTTGACGCCGTTGGCCGGCGGCCGACGTTGTTTTTTTTTGATTTTCTTCCCCGAGTGCAACACTCGGGAAAGATTTTTGAATTTTTTTTAAAATACTCTTTGCCGAGTGCCGAAGTTCAGGCACTCGGGGAAGAAATTTGTTTTTTTTATAAAAATCCCTCTTCCCCGAGTGCCACAGCACAGGCACTCGGGGAAGCCACCTCTAAAATTCTTTTTTTTTGTTTTTTGCTTTTCCACGTAAACAACAAAGCATATATATATATATATATATATATATATATATATATATATATATATATATATATATATATATATATATATATATATCACAAACCAAACCACAAATCAACACCAATATGTCACAAACCACATTTATATATCACAAACGACCAAATTTGTCCGAAATCCACAATATATTACAAACCACACATTCAAAAGTACACACTATTCCAAGTTCACAAGTTCAATACAAAAAAACGACTCCGAAGGCGGCTCACGGCGACTGTGAGGGGTGGGACGCCCCAGCGTGCGATCCCGGCGACGGTCCAGGTGGGGATGGCCCGACGTGCGATGCCGGCGACCCTTCGACATGGTTCGACGCCCCACCCGATTGATGCTGCAAAAAAGAGAAGAGATTGCACGTGAGTGACAAGATAAAAATATAAGGAGTGTAAAGAAAAGTTGAAAATTTCGGCAGCACCTCCCCTGCATGGGGAGGTTTCCAAAACCTGCAAGAAAAACGTCGGCACGAAGGCCGACAACCACATTTCCAGCACGAAGGCCGACACATCAACAAATCCGGCACGAATGCCAACACATCAACAAATCCGGCACGAAGGCCATCACTAGGTTTGACACTAAGCATGAGCAAAGAAAGTAAAACATCCGTACTCATACTCACCGGAGTAGACTCTCGACGATATGGTGGTGGTGGTGGTGGTGCAAGCAGCTCTGCTGGAATCTCCCAACCTTGTTTCTGCCCAAGTTGTTGCACGAACTTGAGCAAACCATCTTGCTGGGCCTCCAAAGCTTGTACCCTCTGACGCTCGGACTCCCGCTCGGCCCGCTCAGCCTCCCTCTCAACTAGCAAACTCTTCTGCTGAGCCCGAAGTTGCTGCAGCTCGGCCTGCAACATTTGACCCCAATGTTTCAATAATGCAGAGCTAAGGAACGTAAAAGTGAAAGAACGACGAATGAAACTAGAATACTTACCTGGATTGAAGCCACCGCTGTCGGCCGTTGGCTTATGGGCACGCTAGAGCTCGTGCTCGCTGCTCGTAGGCGGTTGAGAGGAGGAGTACAGCCCGTCTCGAGGATGCCATCGCCCATGTAAAACCGCCCATGCTTCTTGCCTTGCCCAATCCTCATCACTAGCTCAGGATCAAGGCGCTCCTCGGTCCTCGGATCGTAGTCCGACCCGTGGACTAACCTTGATGCCTCCGTGTACGAACTGAGGCGGGTGTGGACGCTGGAGTTGGTGTACGCCTCTGGGCCCGCATCCGGGTTGTACTCGATGTTGGACTTTGCCGGGCCCATGTGGGCCAGAGCATACGCCGTGAGTTGGCCAATTGGCTGGCCACCGTGCGCCGCCTCCTGCGAGAAAGACAACAACATGTGGTTAGAAATCATGCAGAATTGAGCGCGGCTAGATTAGACAAGTGGTGGAGACTTACATATGTCTTTTTGTATTTGCTGAGGGTGGCGCTGCCCTGATGGTGAGGTACACCTGGCATCAGCATACGGTGCTCGCTTTTCTCTTGGTGCGCCTTCTGCCAGTCCGCGTCCAACCATCTGTCCACTATAGCAGCCCAGCAATCGGGAAAGGTGGCGCACCAGCTCGGAATCACCTACAAGCCATCAGAAGATCAAATTAGGCATAGTTAATCTAAAAAGAGATCAATAGGAGATGTTTTCTATTTACCTGTAGGTACTGCTCCCTTGTCAGAATCTCTATCTCTCTTCTTGCCTGAGTTCTGTTCATTCTTCTATTACGGTAGGTGACGTTGTAGTCAATGTGCGCCTGGAGGCGGGACTCGTGATACAAGTCCGAGACACGCCTTCTACAGGAAGCGGCAGCCACCTCATGCGCCCTTAACTCCTGTCCCGGCTGGCATCTGAAGAAGTCCTGCATAAAGACACGAGGTATCCATTATTTTATTTCAAGAATGTCCAATGAATGCAATGAATTGAGGGTCGTAGAGCGAGAAAGGCTTACCCACAACTCCGTAAGCACCTGATCCGCCAAGTTTAGGTGCCCAGCGGCGGGGAAGAGGGCGTAGTGGTCGAACGAGGGTATCTCTGGGTCCTCATCCTCCGACGTCCACACTAGGCCAGGGAAGTGTTCCCTGCACAGAAGTCCTAGGATCCCATTGACATTGCGAGCCGGGACCCCCTCCTCCACAAGCATCCAGTTCCTGCACAAGTGGTTAACAATAGTTATTATTAGCTCTAATTATGATTTTTCAACATATCAAATGAAGAACATATGAAGTTACTTACCTATCCCCCTCGGGTGCAATCAGTGGGCGGCGGTCAACAAGAATCGGTCGCTTCGGGAGCTGGCTGGGACCTCGCTTATAGGGTTTCGAGGCTGCAGAGGAAGTCGAACCCCCTGCCCCCTCCTCGGACGTGTGCAGAACCCCCTCCTCGGACGCGTGCGGAACAGCGTCGTCGTACATCTGTGGAATGGCGTCCTCGCCCACCGTGGGCAGAGGTACGTCGTCAGCCCTAGCAGAGCGCGAGGAGCCGAGGTCGTGGTCAGTCAGCGGCAGGCCCCCCCCCGCCTGGGCCTGCCCCTCGGACGCCTCTGCCTCTCTGACGGCTCCGTCTCTATCTCCTCAGCCGCTGACATGTCCCTCGGTCTCGAGTAAGTCGAGGGACAGCTCCTCCTAGTGGGTCCCATCACCTGCAATTAAAAAGAATAAACCATTATTAGTCATGATAAACAAGAAATACTTAGCAAGGGATGCAAAATAAAGAAAATGTAATTACAAAATAACATAGTATTACATGTATTTCTAATATTCTTCATGATCGGGATTATCTGGACGATAGGTATCGTCATCACTATCAAGAGCCTCCAAATCGTCAACAGCCTCATCCTCATCGCTGTCTAGTTGTAGTCCGTCAAGCATTTTCAAGTCTCTCGGATCATGCACCTCATCTGCAGCTTGCTCGTCAACAACCCATTCCTCGTCTACTTCCATTTCAATCTCCCCGGTTAAGTCTATCTCAAGCATCCCTGGTAGTCCCTCGTCTTGTTGATAGAACTCCCCGTCATGCGTGGGTGGGTTCAAGTTGTAATCATCATCGTTTGGGCGAGGTAATTTACCATGTGGTGATACCTTGTGCACAATATACCAACCCTGAAGACGTGGGTCGGTTTTGCACGCATATGGACAATAATAAACTTGACTGGCTTGTTGAGCCACAATATAGACATCATCTCCTTCATAGAAGGAATCCTGTCTAGTTTCGACTATTCCAAGTTTAGGGGACTTTCTCTGTACTGCAGGTTTAAACCACTGGCATTTGAATACGACAAGCTTAGGTGCATTTTCACCATGGTATTCGAGCTCGTATATTTCTTCAACTGTGCCATAATAGTCCTCCTGATCAGCGTCGGGCGTAACTACTCCGGGCGTAAATACTCCGGTATTCGTGGTCCTTGCATTGGCCCGATTCTTCTCGTAGCCTGTTGTGTGAAAGCGATATCCATTCACATCATAAGCGTTAAATGACGAGACCTTACAGTAAAAGCCTTTGGCCACTTGTCGTAATTCGGCACTTATAGACAAATCACTTTGGCACTACAAGATCAAGCAGGAGAGAAATGAAATTAGGCAACTAGGAACGCCAAACTTGGAACGAGCTAAGTTGGTCAGAAGGTACCTTTCTTTGGAACCATGTAATGAAATCAACCTTGAAATCAGGCGAACCATGTTGAAGAAGGGTATCTCGTTCATGGTCAGAAGGTGGACTTGGATGATGCCAGTATTGATTAAAAAATTCTCTGCACCGACAAGCAACAAGGTTGTTGGATGCAGAAAATTTACGGAGTATGTAACAAGTTCGTTGAGAACTTACCCCTGATACTTGTCGACTTCCTCAAGGTTCGTCAACACGTAGAGCATGATCTTGCGCCACTCTTCATTGGTCAATATCTTTTTGGACGCTCCACTTGATCTCCCACGTTGCCCTTTGAATAGGCTGAGGGTCGATTCATTTTCGTCCTCGTTGTAACGAGGGGGTGGATTATGCACACTTGGAAGGTTCTCACTATAGTATGATGTTGTGAAGTTTGACACCTCCTCACGAATGAATGCCTCTGCTATGGAAGCCTCAATCCTGCCTTTGTTTCCACATTTCTGGCGAACAGTCTTTAGACATCTCTCTATTGGATAGCACCAACGGTTCTGCACTGGGCCCCCCATTCGTACCTCATTCGGGAGGTGCAAAATCAAATGTTGCATCGACAAGAAAAAGCCAGGTGGAAAAATCTTCTCCAACTTACAGAGCAACTCGGGTGCCGTTTTTTCCAACTCCTCAACCACTCTCAGAGATATCTCCTTGGCACAGAGCTGGCGGAAGAAAAAGCTCAACTCTGCCAGCACCTTCCAGACATGCTCAGGGACGTAGCCTCAAACCATCGACTGGAAGAAGCCGCTCAATCCATATGTGAAAGTCATGACTCTTCATCCCTAAGACTTTGCCAGTTTCTGGGTTCGCTCCCCTCCTCAGATTCGCTGCAAACCCATCAGGGAAACTTAACGTCTGCATCCATTCTATCACTTCCGTCCTGTGCTTCTTTTCCAAGACGTAATCAGCCTTAGGCCTTTTCCATGGTTTGTTGTCTCTTGGAGGCAGCATCTGTAGCTTAGGTCTATCGCATAGTGTTGCCATGTCTACTCTGGCCTTAGGGTTGTCCTTTGTCTTGTCAGGAATGTCCATGAGTGTTGCCCAAAGTGCTTCGGCGACATTCTTCTCAGTGTGCATTACATCTATGTTATGTGGAAGGAGAAGGTCATCAAAATAGGGAAGCCTCTCCAATCCCGGCTTATGAGTCCACATATGTTCCACACCATAGCCCACAAAGCGATCTTTCTTTGGCTTATCTTTCTTTGGATTACCTTCTTTCTTTTACCCTTCTTTGGATTATCTTCCTGCGCTGGGACCACGAGAGCATCTATCTGAGCATGAACCTAGGGCACTTGTCATCTTCTGAGGTGCACTAGTCATCACCGTGGCACCTTTCGTGAAGTTCTTGGTGTCTCTTCTGAATGCATGGTCAAGAGGGAGGAACTGTCGATGCTTGTCGAACGACGAGAACTTGCCACCCTTCTTCAACCAAATGAACTATAGAGCTGCCTTGCATACCGGGCATGGATACTTCCCGTGGACACACCAGCCGGTGAATATCCCATACGCCAGAAAGTCATGCATAGAGTATTGGTACCAAACATACATTTTGAAGTTCCTCCTTGTAGCTCGGTCGTAAGTCAATACGCCTTTATTCCAAGCCTCGATCAATTCATCATAAACAGGCTCCATGTACACACCCATTTTGTCTCCCGGGTGTCCAGGAATTATCAACGTCAAAAATATGTTTTGCCGTTGAAGTAGGTCCCCGGGGGGGAGATTGAGGGGGATAGCGAACACGGGCCAACAAGTGTATGGGGCCGACATCATTCCATAAGGATTGAACCCATCCGTTGCCAGCGCAACACGTACATTACGGGCCTCTTCATCTTTGCCACGATGCTTGGCATTAAAGCTTTTCCATGCTTCACCATCTGCTGGATGTATCATCTTGTCTTTATTGTATCGAACACCATTCTTGTGCCATCTCATCTGTTTCGCGGACTCCTCTTTCATGAATAGCTGTTGGAGCCTCGGTATGATCGGAAGGTGTCGTAGGACTTTCATGGGGATCCTCTCATTCTGCTCCTTCTTGCCATCACCTTTGTCTACCTCCACATATCTAGAGGATTTACACTTTGGACAGTACTTTGCATCCTTATGTTCTTTCCTAAATAGGACGCACCCCTTTGGACAACAATGTATCTGGTCATACGGCATCTTCAGTGCCCGAAGGAGTTTTGTTGACTCGTACAAGTTTGGAGGCAGCTGATGACCCGCCGGAAGCAGATCCCCAATAATTGCCACCATATCATCGAAGCATTTTCGAGTCATGTTGTGCTGTGACTTCAACCCCAATAGGCGCCCAATGGCATCTAGTTGAGAAATCGATGTCTTCTCATGTAGGAACTTCTGTGCCGATTTCAACATGTCCAAGAACACCTTAGCGCTTGGCTCTGGCTCCTCCTCCCCATCCTCCTGCTCGTCCTCCGTACGTCCTTCAGCGAACATCGCATCCGCATAGTCACCTAACCATCCTGCTACCCCGCCATCACCATCAAATGCCTCCAAGCCTCGTCTCACGACCTCCTCTCTAGGACGGTAGGGTTCACCATGGTGCACCCACCGGGTATAGTTTGGCATAAATCCATACTTGCAAAGATGCTTCATCATGACTTCCCTTGTTCTTCTTTTCTTGTTTTCACATTCGCTGCAGGGACAGAACGTGTCTCTCGCTCCCTTAGCTGCCTTAAATGCATGGTCCAAGAATTTCTCGGTCTTATCCATCCATTCACGGGTGATTTGAGACTGACTTGGGCGTCCCGTGTACATCCACTCACGGGTATCCATCCTCTAGCATATACACATAACGGAGTAAAGTAACCATCAGTCGCATCTGCACGGCGTGCCTACTGTCTAATAGGTGAGGATAGGTCCTAATCCCACCCGCGGATGCGTAGATGAGGTTAGTTTCCATGCTCTACTCCAATCCGAGACAGAATTTCGGCAGCACCTACCCGCTGCTCTCCCGATACACGTCCTGGAAGGGAGTGTGTATCTAGAGAACAACAGGTAGGTGGTGCCGAAACTCCGTCTCGGATCCGAGCAGAACATGGAAACTAACCCATCTACCCATCCGCGGGCTGTCCAATTACACCTGGACAATCCGAAATAGATACGGTCATAGATATGCAGAGATCCGCATACCTCCAATCGTATCTGTTTCGGACGGGAGACGCCTAACTGGGCTACACCGATCTACGTACGACAACGGTAAGGAAAAGAGCTTAATTATACCTAGGGTGGCGGTGGAGAAAGGCTAGCGACGCAGTGGCGATTCGGTGCAGTGGCGAGTCGGCGCTGTGCAGGTAGGACCGCAGCGCCGACGAAGACGATCGAGGTCGCCTAGGTGCTCCGATTCCCCTGCGACAGGTCCTGCTCTGCAAAAGAAGAAAAACAGCACTATAAGTACAAAATTTCGGCAGAACCTCCCCTGGATGGGGAGGTTTCGATAACCTGCAAGAAAAACCGTCGACACGATGGCCGACGTCCACATTTGGGGCACGATGGCCCACACATCCACAATTCCGGCACGAAGGCCGTCAACACATAAACGGCGCGATGGCCGACAACCAGAAGCGGGACGGTTCGTATACCTTGGGCGTTGGCGGGACGTGCACGCGGAGAAGAAGACGCCGACAACGGGACAGGACGTGGCGACGGTGGCACCTCCTCCCCTTCTTTCTCCTTCTCCTCCCCTTCCCCTTCTTCTTCCTCCTTCCTCCTCCTTCCTCCACCTACCTCCTCCTTCTCTGCTCCCTGACCAGCGCCAGGGGCTGGGCTCCACACGGACAGACGGACGGATAGGGGCCAGGCGGCTTGCCTCGGGGCTGGGGAGGGGGCGCGCCGGCCGGACGGGCCCCGACGCGCAGGGACAGGGGCGCGCCGGCGGGGCCGCGCCGTCGTCTCGGGCTACGGGGGCGCGCCGGCGGGGCCTGAGGGGTCGCGCGGCGCGGGGGCTGCGGGGGCGCGACGCCGTCTCGGGCTGCGGGAGCGCGCCGGCGGGGCCTGCTGGGGCGCGCGGCGCGGGGGCTGCGGCGGCGCGCGGCGCTGCGGGGGCTGCGGGGGGCGCGCGGGGCTGCGGGGGGCGCGACGCCGTCTCGGGCTGCGGGAGCGCGCCGGCGGGGCCTGCTGGGGCGCGCGGCGCGGGGCCTGCGGCGGCGCGCGGCGCTGCGGGGGCTGCGGGGGCGCGCGGCGAGCGGCAGCGGCGCGCGGAGGGAGCTGGCGGCGGCGGGGTAGCGCACGGACGGGGCGGGCTGGCGGGTGTGGGGTGGGGTGGGGTGGCCGGTTAGGTTTAGATAAGGCCTGTTGGGCCTTTTTTTTAAGTCTTCCCCGAGTGCCCTGTCCTGGCACTCGGGAAAGAGCCTCTTCGCCGAGTGCCAGGGAAGGCACTCGGGGAAGAATTTTTGTTTTTTTTGTTTTTTTACCTCATTTTTTTGTGAGGCCTTCCCACATTGTTTAAAACTGCATGTTCATATTTGGGACAATTTTGACTTATTTTGTTATATTTCGTTAGTTTTTTTCGTTTCGTTGAATTTTTTTGCATACTTCGAATTTGAACTGCAGGTGCATGAAATAATGGAATTTGGTGATTCAAAAAATTATATTAATGATATTTGAAGTATGTTGATGCCTTATCCAGGAACTCGCATGAAATGTCGAGCATCTTGTTGACGTAACATGACGAACAACTTGCGGGAAAAGTGTATTTAAATTATATAAAATTCGAACGAAGTCCGAAAATCACGAAACTTGTCTGGGCGTCGTGTTATCGCATGTAGAGGCTATGATAAAAAATCGAGAAGGTTTCGACGAAGTTGCAACGTCGGATGCCTAAAACCCAAACATCTCCGCATATGATACAAAGATTGTTCGCATGATCAGATGTTTGGGTTTTAGGCATCCGATATTGTAACTTCGTCGAAACCTTCTCGATTTTTTATCATAGCCTCTACATACGATAACACGACGCCCAGACAAGTTTCGTGATTTTCGGACTTCGTTCGGATTTTATATAATTTAAATACACTTTTCCCGCAAGTTGTTCGTCATGTTACGTCAACAAGATGCTCGACATTTCATACGAGTTCCTGGATAAGGCATCAACATACACCAAATATCATTAATATAATTTTTTGAATCACCAAATTCCATTATTTCATGCACCTGCAGTTCAAATTCGAAGTATGCAAAAAAATTCAACGAAACGAAAAAAACTAACGAAATATAACAAAATAAGTCAAAATTGTCCCAAATATGAACATACAGTTTTAAACAATGTGGGAAGGCCTCACAAAAAAAATGAGGTAAAAAAACAAAAAAAAAACAAAAATTCTTCCCCGAGTGCCTTCCCTGGCACTCGGCGAAGAGGCTCTTTCCCGAGTGCCAGGACAGGGCACTCGGGGAAGGCAGCCTCTTCCCCGAGTGTCCTGTTCTGACACTCGGGAAAGGGCCTCTTCCCCGAGTGTCTTTCCTGGCACTCGGGGAAGAATTTTTGTTTTTTAAGTTTTAACGGCGTGGGCGGGGTGAACCGTCAAGTAGCATGTTTCTTTGCCGAGTGCCGATCTTCCCCGAGTGTTGCACTCGGGGGAGAGGGCCTTTGTCGAGTGCTTCTCTTTACCGAGTGCCAGGTTCTCTGCGGCACTCGGGAAAGCCTCTCTTCCCCGAGTGCAATTCTTCCCCGAGTGCAACACTCGGGAAAGATCCTCTTTCCCGAGTGCCCGATTTTTGGCACTCGGGGAAGCCAGCGACACTCGGGGAATTTTGTCTCTCCCGTAGTGGTACTTGCTAATTTCGAAGTTGCTCGTTGTGTGCTTAGGTTATGTGCGACCTTGGACTTGCTAGCCCTTGTTGATGTATGATGCACGATTTAATTTGGCGTCGTCAACACATTTTTTTGGCGACTACGTGCGCAGGGGAACCCATGCATCTCTGCGCAAAGTGTTTCTACATTTTTTCAACAAGGAGTAGTTCGTAGCAAGGTTTCAAATCTCTGGCTATAGCTGAGTCAGGTCAAGCGATTTGTGTTCATTCATGTACAATTTAGCAAGTATAGTTGGTTATAGCAACATTTAGCTCTCCTATTAGTATAGTTTTAGAGGTCATCGATTAAATTTTAGTTTTTGAGTCCATATGCTAAATATCATAGCCGGAGATTTAAAATATTGGTTCGCAGTAGTACACTGATTTTGATCCGGGACTGTGGACTGCATGAAGTGAAGTGAAGTGTAGAGAGAGGTGTCAGCTTATATAGCTAATCCATCCAAATTTCCAACCTGATGAGCTGAGGCTAGCTCAGCGACACACTCGACTCCTCGACAGGGTCATGTGTGAGAGGGGTCCATTTCAGCAGTGCGATGCCTTACAAATATCTTCTGAAAATGGCGACGAAATCAAAGATGCAAGGTCCAAATTCACTTTTGGTACAATGCTACAGTGGCTCTCTACGTCTTGGCTCGCAGGCAACGCACATGCATATGACTACATGAACAGGGAATGGACAGCTCCTGCTCAAGTACTCATGCAAGAATTCAGAGGCAGCCAAAAAACCATGGAGAAGAGGAGAATAGATTATAGCACGTACTACAGTCTATAGGTAACTGGATTACAGGAAATGTGTGAAGGGGAGCATACAGCAGGAATGAGCTAGCCAGTGCCATACTGCCATGCAGGTAACGACGAGAAATATCTCCCTCGCTCAAAGATCCAATCCTCATCTCAGAAAAAGGGTAAAGGAATATTCCAAGCCAAAAAAACAAATGGAAATGGAGCAATGCAGGTATGTAATAAGAATAAAACCCAATTTTCAGTGGGTATAAAGGGGAGTGGGAGACGGAAGAACAGCGCCACTACAAGACTATACATTAATTCAGAATGTGACAGTGAAAATGATGTTATCGGATTTTTATTTTCAGCAGAAAAAACATTCTTCACAAGAAAGGATGATGGCATGCCGCACGTGGAAGGGCAAGACTTGGCACAGCACGCTTTGCAGGAAAAATATATGTCAGTGAAACGTAACTAGTTAGCAGCAAGCCTGGTGGGAACCATCTGAAAGGGAGGCAGATAACGTGCGACCCGTCTTCCTCCTCTGCACGACGCCACCTCCCATCGTCTTCCTCCTCACCGACGCCGTCCTCGCCTCCACCCCTGCCCCGGCTTCCACCACCCGCAGCTAGCGGCTCCTGCCACCTCGCTGCGCCACCAACCTCCCAGCCCCACTCCTCGACCCCGCCCTCCCCTATCCTCCTCCGTCCTCTTGCTCGCCCTTGCCCCCGCCCCTCAACCCCGCCCTCCCCTAACCTCCGCCGTGATGCCTCCGCCGTCCCCTTTCTCGCCATCGCCCCTGCCCCCGCCCTACACTAATCCCAGGACAGGTCGTTGACGGCCTCCGCTGCGACACCCCCGCCGTCTCGCCCGCCTCCACTGCCGTGACGCATCCCCCCCCCCCAAAAAAACCCTCCTTCTAAGCCCGTAGGGAAAGATTCCCTAAACGGCCGATGCCGGAACCCAAGCCGTCGTCTTCTTCTTCTTCGTCTCTGGTGAGGCGCGGGGTCATGCCGTCGTGCTAGAGCACAACGGTCACATGGTAGAAATTCCGATCCTGAAATGGCCATAAACTTTGTCATTGCCAACCATGCTTCATATACTTTGTGCAAACTCTACAACATTTTGGGGGAAGCTAATGGCTTAAGAACAAATATTCAAAACAGATATTTACAAGATGCACCGTCATCCACCTAAATGCAAATTTATTGGATGGCTCGCCATCCAAAATAGGATGGCGGATAGGCTCCGTACGAGAGGTTGGCCAAACAACGTTGTTTGCCCCCTCTATCGTAGAGAGCAAGAAACTGTCCACCCACTTGCTCATTGCAAATACTCCATGCTTGTTCAATCTCTGAAAATGGGCAATCAAACAGATGCAGAACTTAGGCAGTTTGTGTGGCTCTGGGCCAAACTACAACCTGTTCACTAGGCAACAGAGCCAGACACCACAAACTAGCAGTTCAGATCAACCGTGGGATCAGATTCATATATGGAACAATAATACTTGGCCACGGGTGTCCGTTCGTTCAGACCCGAGAAACAAAAAAATCAAATCTCCCTACGGAAGCTCATCTCCCCCCACTCCGCGCTTGTCCATCATGGCTTCACGGCAACGTGTGACCGTCCCAATCCACCGCGCCGTAGCCCACTACGGCCCGCCGCCGCCGCCATCCCCCGTAGAGAGGAGGAATCCTCCACGCGAGGTACGCTACCAGCCGCCCCACCGACTGCAGCTGTTGCCGAACCCAGTCGCTAACACCTCGCTTTCCGCCTCCAAGCTCCATGTGCGTGCTCGATGACTATAGCGACTCTTCTATCCCCTGCCGTGTCCTGTCATGCTCTTTCCTTCACCATGACTAGAAGAGGGGGAGGTTGTTGGCCAGGCGCAGGCGCAATTGGCGGCTGCCAGCCACACCACCATCCACGACTCTCTGCTGGCCGGAACCGGTTGTCCCCTGCTCTGCAATGCATTGTATAGAAGAAGGGTGAAATCACATGTTGCAAGCCTATATTCTAAGTGTTTCAGATGTTTCATAGATATGTTGTAAGTGTTTCATGTGGATGTTGCATATGTTGCAATGGATGTACACGTATGTTGCAAGCTTCTATTCCCAAATGTTTCATCTGTTTTTTTCAGACGTATGTTGCAAGTGTCTTTATTTGGATGTTGCATATATTTCACACCTATGTTACAAGTGTTTTATCTGGATGTTGCGTATGTTTTACAATGTTTTTAAGGTGTTTTTGCAAGTGTTTCATATGCATGTTTAAGTGTTTCATCTGCTTTTCAAACGTTGTTGCAAGTGTTGCATCTGGATGTTTCAAAAGTAGATTGGGTGTTACATCTTCCTCATCACTTTCTACTGCCTTGCCTCAATTTCTCCTCCTCCTCTCGGTGTCGGCTAGGCATCCACTGCCCCTCCCCCTTGTCTCGATGTTGGTGGCTTTCAGGGCAGTGCAGACCTCGCGTGGGAGCGTGAAACAGGGCAGGAAACAAACTGCAGGTGCAGGCGTGCGGATGCTAGCAAGCCCGTATATAGAAGGCAAAAACAGAACCAAAGCGTCGGTTCTTTTTGTGGTTATCACTACTCTGTCATGTTCAACCAGAATCACCATTGCATGCCATGGCCAATATAATTGCTCTTGTCTTGTCGTGCTATATATGATTTGGGACCTGATGGCATGACTTGCAATGCCAATGCTATGGCAAGCATCGACGACGAGCAACTAGAAGCCAAGAGGTGGTGGTCTGTTATGCTAGCCTCCACTATTGGTAGTTTGGTACTGATGGCACTACCAGGTGCCACCACCATTGTTGGCTAACTGCATGATGCTCTTTTGCATTCGCATTTGCATATGCATTTTCACACTATAAGCACCACAAGGCCTTGGACCACTATGAGTGTGTTTGGTTGCATGGCTAAATCCTAGCCTGGCTAAGATTGGAGCCAGGTCATGTTTGGCCTGGTTCCATCAAGCCAACATGGACTTATTTGGTTGGGCTACTATTGATGGCCTGGTTTAGCTTAGATTTTGTTTGGTTGGGTGCATGAGCTCCTGGCTGTACTAGTGTAGCCAAGGAAGGGTGTGTTTGGTTTGTTGGACACAGCTGGGTGCATTCACCCATTCCTTTAATCGATATCGTTACCCCCTCCCCTGTTCTCCCATAATAAATATGCACCCCCATTTGCTCACCACCCCCTGACCCCTCGTCTCCCTCTCACTGCCCTCTCGGCTCCTTGTCCTCCCTCGAACCCATCGCCGGCGAACCATCCCACCTGCATCGATGAGCGGCAACGCCGCCACCGTGGACTCCTTGGAGGTGCATAGCACCCTAGGCCGTTGCACTAGTGGCTCCCCTAATGATAAGCTGACGATGCCTAGTTGAAGGTTCCATGAGGCTAAACAGGAAATGGGAGATCAATTAGTACAACATTGCATCAATTTGAGGCAAATGCTAGCCAAATCGAAGGACTGGCTGCGACACCAAGTGGTGCACCACCTAGATCCGAAATTGTGGGTTTTGGTGATAATGACCATGCAATTAGAGAACTAATGAGATTTATCAAGATGACAAGCAAGGAATTTATATTCGAGAATGCTACACGAAATAGAGGAGCCCCCAATTACAAATGTAGATGACTTCAAACTCAAAGGAGGTTTAAATTCTTTTATACTTTGAATTTGAGTATAGAAAAAGCCATACTATAAAGGGGACACAATGCTTAAGCTAATATGTGCTACCAAGTGCTCGAACAACCACATGCATCATCAGATTCATAGCCAAGACAATCTACACTACACTATTACTCTTGCTGTCTTGCGTGGTGCGGCACTGCCGCACTTGAGTCACGGCACAAGGAAGTTAGTGACCACACTGACTTCCCTGGATGGCTCGTGATGTATTGAAAGGTCTCGCCTGACCCCAAGGTCATGGGCTCTGTCTCGCCCGACCTCGAGGCCGCAGGCTCCGTCTCGCCCGACCCCTTGGATGTTGGCTCCGTCTCTCCTGATCCCAAAGCCATGGGCTCCGTCTCGCCTGACCTTAAGGCCATGTGCTCCATCTCGCCTGACCCTAAGGCCATGGGCTCTATCTCGCCCGACCCATTGTGTGCGGTGATCATTGGGGGCTAGGTGGTATATATACCTTTTCCCTTTCTCCCCAATGGCTATATGTCTCTTCTTCCTCACTTCAGCACACCCAAAATAGAGTAGGAGCTCTCTCTTTGTCTCCATCCATTATTGACATCAAGCCCCCAAGAAAATCTATTGATTTCCCCATCAATCCTTGAGGGAAAAGGGTTCAAAACCCTATTAGAGAGCAGCTCCATTAATTCTCCAACTCTAAAGAGCACTTGGTTCACGCTTTGGCCGGCAGTTGTATTTGTTACTCTTGGATCTTGGCTCCTAGCCTGCTAGAGTGTCGCCCATGGAGCTTGCCAACTTGTGTGGCAGCCCCTGAAGGTTCGTAACCATCTCTTGAAGTTATTAAACTCATCCCTCTTCTCAAGAGTCAAGTCTCTTGATTTGAGAACAAGGAAGGGTTGGAAAGCCCTAAGCCTTAGTAGCTAACCTCAACAATGTGGAGGTAGGCAAGCCTTGGTGGTGAGCCGAACCATGGGATAAATCATTGTGTCACTTGTGCTTGATTTACATTACTTTCATAACATATTGTGGTTGAGGTAATTTCTAGGGTTTATAGTCAATCTACTTGTGTGTGGTGTTCCTACCACTTCTAGCTCTTGATCTATGATTGTCATACCTATAGTAAGCTAGGAAATTTCTCCGATCTAAGTTTTTGTTCATGGATTTTGAATTATGATTCGAAGTTGTCTGCAGGTGTGGTAGTGCCACTGTTCTGGCCTGGCAGTGCCGCTAGATGAATTTGATAAAAGTTTGAGTGGTTGTTTTCACATGCCTATTCACCCCCCCCTCTAGGCCAACCAGAGATCCTACAAGTGGTATCGAAGCGGGTTACCTCATATATGCTTTACTGCGTGAGGTATGGAGCCTAGAGGAGGAACTAGTGGCATGAAGCGGGTGGATGTTGACATGGACAGCAGTGAGCTGAGCGCGTCGACAGCAAGAAACACCATGCTATCACATCTTGAGGCTACTAATGCCAAAGGAGCTCTCAATGAGAATGAGAGAAGAAGAAGGAAAGAAGAAAGAAAGCTAAAAAGAGAAGCAAGAGAGAAGAAGGAGGAGCAATGGTTAGAGGAGAAGAAGCAAAGAAAAGAAGAAAGAAGGCTCACGAGAGAAGCAAGAAGAAAAAGAAGAGAAGCTAGGAAGAAGGAAGAAGAAGAGAAGACAACAAGTGCATTATCAAGCATATCAAGTAGTTCTGAAGATGGAGATGATGATGAGTCATACCAAGTGTCGAAGAGGAACAAGAAGGAGAAGAAAGGAAAGGGCAAAGCCAACAATAACAAATATGCCACCGTATCCTTTAACTATTCTTCTATTCCTATGACTAACCATGATCGGAGGTCTTTTATCAATGTGCCCATGGGCAAATTACCTCATTTCAATGGGACTAACTTTACCAAGTGGAAGCACTTAATGAGAGCCTATCTTATAGGTCTTCACCCCGGTATTTGGGAGATTGTTTGCAATGCATTTGAGCCACAAGTTGATCCCAAGAACCCAACACTAAAAGAGATGAGAATCATTCACCTCAATGGTCAAGCCACAAGTGTGTTGCTTAGTGCCTTGGATGGTGATGAGTACAATAGAGTGATTGGAGTTGATGTAGCCAAGCAAATATAGGACACTTTGCACCTAGCACATGAAGGGGTTGACAAAGTGAGAAAGGCAAGAATTGACTTGTTGATGTCAAAGCTCAACCGGTTTGTAATCTTGGATGGAGAGGGGCCACAAGAGATGTTTGATAGGTTGATGACAATGGTGGGTAAGATTAGAGGCTATGGTTGTGATGAGCTAGATGATCATAAAGTTGTCAAGATTATGTTGGAGGCTTATTCACCTAGAAATGAAACTATAGTGACTATAATTAGAGACAAGAAGTTTGAGTACTTCACACCAAATAATGTACTTGGGAGGATCTTGACATTTGACATACAAGGAGAAGAAGCAAATGAGAGGAAGAAACTTAGAGAATTGCAAGCAAAGCTAGAGAGCATCAAGATCAAAGATGTAGCTCTCAAGGCCAACAAATCAAACAAGCAAGGCTCTACAAGCAAGTCCAAGATCAACCAACAAGCTTCAACTAGCAAGCAAGCAAGTTCAAGAAAGAGTAGAGACCACATCATCTTCAAGTGAAAGTGAAAATGATGATGATCAATATGAGAAAGTTGATGATGTTGCTCTCTTTATGAAGAGGTATCACAAGGGGCTAAAGAAGCAAGGCTACAAGGTAGTGAAGAGAAGCTTCCCAAACAAGAAAAAGAGGACATGCTACAATTATGGAAGCACCGATCACTTCATTGCCAAGTGTCCATATGAGATCAAGGACAACAAATACAAGAAGGACAAGAAAGAGAACAAGGCCGAACGTAGGAAGAGCAAGAAAAACATGGGAGTGGCTCATATTGGGTATGAATGGGACTCAACTAAAGAGAGCACAAGTAAGGAGGATGAGAAGGTTGCAACCATTGCCATTCATAAGTCATCCTCTACACCAAGGCTCTTCAACAACATGTCCGATGATGACAACTACTCCCCTCACACTTGTCTCATGGCAAAGGGTGAGAAGGTAAAATCCAAATCAAAGATCAAATCTCCTCCACCTTCTAGTGATATCTCTAGTAGTGATATTAGTGATAGCTCTAGTAATGATGAATCTAGTGATGAAGAAATAAACATGATCACTAAAAATTTGGATGAAAAGACCAAATTAGTAATCACTAAGCTAATGGAGGATTTAGAGAGTGTCCAAGCTGAGCTAGAATCCAGAGAAGAGACTCTTATCCAACAAGAGAATCTCTACATTGCTAGCAAAGAAGCTCTTGTATTAGAGAGAAGTGAGGTGGAATCCTTATGCAAGGCTTTAGCCAAAGAGCAAGAGGACCATGCTATTACAAAGAAAGCAGATAAAGCTCTCAAGAAAAAAGTATTGTGACTTGGATGAAAAGCACAAAGAACTTTAGATGCAATATGGCATTCTTTGGGATAGCAACTCACATCTCCCTAAGGCAAAGGAAACCTCTACTCCCTCCATTAGTCAAGGTTGTGGAAAATGTTTTAATCTTGATTTGAATACCTATTCCACTAACCTTGCAAATATGGAGGCTATGAGAATGGATATTGCTAGGCTCAATGAAATCATTGGAAAAGGGTGGATGGGTAAGACCGAATCCAATGACAAGAAAAATGATGAATCAAAAGGGCCATAATTCAAGCAAGGAAGGCATCCCTCAATCAAGCATGAGCTTGGACACACAAAAGGAGCCAAGACAAATGGAAGAAGGATAGTGAATGGCTATGAGTGTGTGTAGTTTGAGAGGAAGGGAAAAATTGGTACAGATTAGCCTACATAGACCACGACAGTGTAGCGTCCCCAAGCGGTAGTGCCATAGTGAAGTGCGGCAGTGCCGCGCCCCGCAAAAATAGGAAGGCTACTAATTCTGCTTCTGATCAAACTAAGCCCAAGAAGAAGGTGTACCAGGAGAAACAGGTTTTCTAGAAGCCTAAGGAATTAGTGTGGGCCACCAAGAATAAGTATGCCTATCTGAAAGCTCTAGTTTAGTTTTGGTGAATTGATAAAACCCTAAGTGCTAACCTAGTTCATCAAGTGATCATGAGATAGGTAGATCATGAGATAGGTAGCACACTCCAAGTGATGAAGCAAATGAAGATCATAGCATGATGATGATGATACCATGATGATGATCAAGTGCTTGGACTTGGAAAAGAAAAAAGAGAAAAACAAAAAGCTCAAGGCAAAGGTATAAACCATAGGAGCTATTTTGTTTTAGTGATCAAGACACTTAGAGAGTGTGATCACATTTAGGTTTGATAGCCATACTATTAAGAGGGGTGAAACTCGTATTGAAATGCGGTTATCAAAGTGCCACTAGATGCTCTAACTCATTGCATATGCATTTAGGATCTAGTGGAGTGCTAACACCCTTGATAATATTTGTGAAAATATGCTAACACATGTGCACAAGGTGTGTGCAGGGTTGAGAGCCTATTTTCTATTGCGCTGGATGCAAATTCTTGGTGGTTGGCACATTGGAGCAAGGGTGGAAAAGATAGAAGTGAGAACAGAGCTGATGCCAGCGTCGGTCCAGTGATCGGACGCTGACTGCCTGCGTCCGATAGTGTTGACTGTCGGTACAGTGGCTAGGGTTTACCACCGGACACTGGCTGTGTCCGGTCGAGGTGGACTGGATGCGTCCAGTCGAGGAAAACCAGGTTTCGACCCTCACTGTACTCGACCGGACGCTGAGGTTCCAGCGTCTGATCAGTTTTAACTGGATGCGTCCGGTCGAGGTTGGTACCTTACTGGAAATGACCGGATGCTGAGGGTTCAGCGTCCGGTTAGTTGAAGCTGCTGCGTCCGGTCAGCGTCATAGCCATTGGAATCTGACGAACAGCGTTTGAAGGCGATGACATGTGGCGTCCATCGGGCGACCGGACACTAAGGGCCAGCGTCCGGTCAGTCTGACCGGAGTGTCCGGTCAGAACGCGTTTTGCCCAGTGAAGGGGTATAACAGCTCTATTTGATTGGGGCTCTATTTATAGCCCCATGGCTGGCTCAAGCTCACTCTCTTGGCCATTTCTATTGACATAGCATACTTATGAGCTTAGCCAAAGCCCTCCCACTCATCTAAATCATTGATTCATCATCATAGTGAGATTGGGAGTGAATCCAAGTGCATTGCTTGAGTGATTGCATCTAGAGGCACTTGGTGATTGTGTTTCGTTGCGGATTTCTCTTGTTACTCTTGATGGTTTCCGCCACCTAGATGGCTTGGAGCAGCAAGGATCGTTGAGTGGAGGAGGTGATTGTCTCCGACTCCGATCGTGGTGATTGTGAGGGGTTCTTGACCTTTCCCCGGCGGAGCGCCAAAAGGTACTCTAGTAAATTGCTTGTGGCTTGTGTGATCCTCATCTTGTGTTGGTTGTGCGGCACCCTATTGAGGGTTTGGCGAGTGATGCCAATCAGCGCGTGAACCTCCAAGTGAGTGAATCGCCACAACGAGGACTAGCTTGCCGGCAAGCAAGTGAATCTCGGTAAAAATCATTGTGTTCATCATTTGATTCCGAGATGATTGATCTACATTGGTATTCATCATTGTGATTGATTGGTTCCTACCACTACACGGTGGTATAACTCTCTTGCTCACTCTTACATTACCGCAAACTAGTTATCAAGCTCTTTAGTGTAGTTAGTTGTGAGAGCTTGTTTGTTTGATTAGTGTTGCTCTTTAGTTAGTCTTTGAGAGCACACTAATTTAGCTAAGTGTCATAGCTATTGTGTGGATATACACTATTTGAAATAGAATTATGGTAGGTGGCTTGCATTTTAGTAGGCTAGCGCAACACTCGCTTCGCCGCATAATTGTCTAACATATTTTGTTAAGTGTTGTTGTAGAATTTTATTAGGCTATTCACCCCCCCTCTAGCCATTAGGACCTTTCACTATTAACCGAAGACTTATGCACCTCGACAAAGCTTGACATCATGCTTTGTTTTGAGGAACAACAGCAGTGGGAAAGTGGTTGCAAAATATGTTGGAAAGGAAACCAACATATATAGGAATACTTCTATTTGGGTTCCTAAGATTCTTGTGACTAACATGCAAGGCCCCAAGTCAAATTGGGGACCTAAATCTAGCAATTAAACTTGTTTTGTAGGCATACTCCTCCGGTGGATCAAGTTGGGTGCTTGATAGTGGATGTACAAATCATATGACCAGACAAAGGAGTATGTTCTCATCATATTCCCCGATGACGCACTCAAATAAAAATATTGTCTTTGGAGACAATTCAAAGGGGGATGTGATTGGTCTCGGTAAAGTTACTATAACCCTTGAGCATTCAATTACAAATGTATTACATGTTGATTCATTGAGTTACAATTTGTTGTCCATTTCTCAATTGTGTGAGATGGGCTACAATTGTCTTTTTTTGGATAAAGGTGTGGAAGTCTTTAGAAGGGAGGATTCCTCTATTGTCTTTATGGGTCAATTAAAGAACAAGCTTGACTTAGTTGATTTCAACAAAAGTAAACAAGCTTGACTTAGTTGATTTCAACAAAAGTAAAGCTAAGCTTGAAACTTTTTTAGTGGCAGAATCTAGTATGAGTTGGCTTTGTCATAGCCGACTAGCCCATGTTGGGATGAGGAACTTGGCCAAACTTCTAAAAGATGAACACATCCTTGGACTAACAAATGTTCACTTTGAGAAAGATAGGATTTGTAGCGCTTGTCAAGCCAGAAAGCAAGTTGGAGCACCTCACCCACCAAAGAGCATCATGACCACCAAGCAACCATTAGAGCTAATACATATGGATCTCTTTGGACCGGTCGTCTACCTAAGTATCAGGGGTAACAAATATGGTCTTGTTATTGTTGATGACTATTCCTGTTTCACTTGGGTATTTTTCTTGCATGACAAGTGCCAAGTTCAAGAGAAGGTGAAGATATTTGTTAGAAGGGCTCAAAAGGAGCTCAGTCTTCCCATCAAGAAAGTGAGAAGCGACAATGGGACCAAATTCAAGAATACTCTAGTTGAGGAGTTTCTTGATGAAGAGGGCATCAAGCATGAGTTTTCAACTCCATACACGCCTCAATAAAATGGTGCAGTAGAGAGGAAGAAATGTACACTCATTGATATGGAAAGGACAATGCTAGATGAGTACAAGATGCCAGACATCTTTTGGTGTGGCACCGTCAACACCGCTTGCCATGCCATCAACCGCCTCTACCTACACAAGAAGTTGAAGAAAACTTCATATGAGCTTCTAACCGGTAACAAGCCTAAGGTGTCTTACTTTAGAGTGTTTGGGTGCAAATATTTCATACTTAACAAGAAACCCAAAACCTCTAAGTTTGCACCTAAAGTTGATGAAGGTTTTTTTCTTGGTTATGCATCAAATGAGCATGCCTACCGTATCATCAACAAAACCTCCAGGAGAGTTGAGATTACGGTAGACGTGATATTTGATGAATCTAATGGCTCTCAAGTAGAGCAAGTTGATTCAAGTGTTGTAGGAAAGGAGGATCCACCATGTGAAGCAATCAAGTATTGGCAATTGGTGATATTAGACCACAAGAAGATGAAGCCACTAAAGTAGAGGTTCCTCAAGTTGCTGCTGCACCTATTTCCACTGATGTACCTGATGCTACACTACAGTAAACACCTGCTGCAACTCCAGAGCGCGGTAGTGCCACACTTGAGGGCAGCAGTGCTGCACCTACACAGTTAGCAGTAGCTGATTCGACTCCATCTCGTGGACAGAGTCGATTCATCTCTTTCCTCCTCAATCCACGTGAACCAAGATGGCCTCTGGAGGTGATGATGACTAGAGGAGGAAGAGGAAGATGACAGAACCTTGGGACAAGCAAATGCTTCGTCGTGGTCGTGGCAGGACCATAGGGGGCAGCAGTAGTGCAGCAGGCAGAGATATTGCTAGAGATAGGGGGAGGAGAGATCAGATGATCCAGGAAAAGGAGAATCTGGAGAGGGCTGGTCATACCATTCCTCTAGGTGCTTGCCCAGGTACTCCACCTCATCTTGAGGAGTTTGACAGGAGCTACATCAGAGAGTATTCTGAGGATGTAGTCATGAGATGTCCTATTAACACACATGCTCATCTCGTGCTCAACTATGCGCAGCCAAAGGATTTGGAGATAGACTATAGGTTTTGGAATGAGTTTCATTCCAACTTCTATGCATCTGTGAACTTCAACTCCAAGAAATCTAAAGTTGTCAAGATACAGTATGTTGATTGGGAGGAGATGAAGGCAAAGAATGAGCCAGAATTCAATAAGGTGATCAAGGCTTGTGAGTTGCTTGGCCTCACTAATATTATGAGCTTCAAATATAATTGGAATGAGGAAGAGCTAGCCTAGTTCCATGTCACTTTCTTCTATAGCATCTACACTGATGAGATTCACTAGATGACTGAGGGACGACATTATAGAGTTGATTTTGTGACCTTCAGCCAGATCCTTGGTTTTGGAGAGGAGGAGTAGGGCTTCACTTATATTCATGATGAGGCTAGAGCTGAGATCCATGATATTGCCTATATGTGGATTGACAAGAGAAGTGTAGATAGGAAAGTCAGTGGCCTAAAGAGCTATTATTACTTTCTGAATAATTTGATCAGTCCCACTATCAATCCCAATGATGGAGTAGCTTCTAATCTTAATGGATATGTGAGGAATGTGCTTGCTAGATTTGCTCCTGTAAATGATAGGTTTAATGTCCCTTGCTTCATGTGGCGTGAGCTGAGGAACAGCATGGAGGATGGGAGAAAGGGGATACCCTATGCCCCCTATCTTATGTTTATGATTGAGAGGGTCACTGGCTACAGATTTGAGAAAGATAGTCTTCACACCGTCTACAAAATTGAGAAGACCCAAGGGGCAAGTGCTAGCAGGGTAGTGAGATGCTCTCCATCAGTTGAGGATGTGCCTAAGTCGTTCTGCTCTAGGCCTCACAAGGAAAAGAAGATGAAGAAATTTAGGAAGTGGATCAAGGCCATCTTCACCACATGCACCTATGCAGCGAGGACCGCAGATCAGGACCGGTTAGAGAACCATAAAGTGAACTGGGAGGCTAGAGAGCATACAGGGCTACCACCTCTTTCTCTAGTTCAGTCACTGTCGATGTTTGATGACCTCCCTACTCTTTCTGAGATAGATTTATAGGAGGAGGAGGAGCAGGAGCAGCCAAAGCTTGATCCACACACCAGTTTGAGATCCACCTTGCAGTCCATGAGGAGGAGCACCAGGCGTGAGCGCCACATTTTGACCACTCATCGCCAAGGGAGGGCGGCGGTGTCTTCTTCCTCCTCCTCCTCCTCCGACGACGATGATGATGGTGGAGAGGAGGACGTCGTAGGTGCTAGTGGAGCTGCTGGTGGCGATGATGTTGATTCAAACATGATCCAAGAAGAAGAGGAGTGGATGTTGGTCTTTCTTCTTTTATTCTCTATTTGGTGCTTTATGCCAAAGGGGGAGAAAATTAGAGGGGTCAACAACCTTTTCGATGCTTCGACGCCATGGAGAGGAGGTTGCTGCAGCTAGAGTCATGTTCGTATCCGTTTAGAATAGTCTTCATTAGGTGAGAATTTGAGAGTCCATTAGAAACCTGATTTGTGTAATAATGCTACTTAAGTACTTTATATGTGTGGGATATGGACATATATTAATCTATGTTGTCGCTTGTGATACAATTGTGCTAGAATGTATATCTTTATATGTATCACATGTTGTGTGGTGTTTGTTCTGATCTGTGCTATTATAGCAAGTGTGGCAGTGCCGCACCTAGCTGCAACAGCAAACCATGTGTCGGTGTTTTGGACCGGCGGGCCCTCAACTAACTAGTGAAAATGTACTGCGTGCTCCTAATCCTGGATGGTGATGCAAAGAGACACAAGGTTTATATTGGTTCAGGCAAGAAGTGCCCTACGTCTAGTCTGAGAGATCGATCTTGTATTCCTTGCACCTAAGTGCTCGTAGTAGGGGGTTACAAGCAGGGCGAGAGATGGAGCTAGTGCCAGGTCTCTGTGTGGAGCAGGGTGGATTGCTTGAGATGTTGATCTCAGGCAGCGAGGAAGCATGCGTGTTATGGAGTGTCGCTTGCGCGAGTGAGTTTGTCTGTCTATCTATGTTTGTGTTCATCTATCTCATGAGCCCGTCCCTAGAAACGGACCCGGTCCCTCCCTTTTATAGTTAAAGGGGGGACATGGGTGATACATGCGTTCGCTACGCGGCGTCCTATGGGCGGAGGTGGCGTTTCTGAACCCTGTAGCTTGTCACTGTGGTGGCATGGTCGACGGAGCGGTCTTTGTCCTTGATGCACTAGGGCGACGCACCGATCACACCCGATCATGTGCGACATGGGAGCTCCAGTGATAGCTTGATGCAGGGCAAGGCGAGTGATGTGCCGATCGCTGTGTGTTGACCGTGTAAAGAGCCGAGGCTCAGTTGGTGCCGAGGCCGAGCCATCGTGGGGGGCTCGGTGGGCGTGAATCCCAAGGTTGCCGAGACCCTGAAGTGGATTGCCGAGGCTTGGAGGGAGCAGTTGGTCCTGTACACTGATTCCGAGGCTATAGTGACTCGGACTTGACTCCCCACGCCGCGTTGTTCCTGGAGTAGGGGTTAGGTAGCACAGTGTAGTGCGGGCACCGGTCGTGGGCACAGTACCGAGTACAGCGGCCGGTAACCCCTGCCCTGTCCTGTCCCAGACGGTATGGTGTTGATGTGACTTCCCGTCTCATCGGCCGCTCTGCTGTGTCGAGCCATCGTCCGGCTGATGTCACGGGAGTGGTTGGTCGCATTAATTAGACGCGACGCTCTATCGGGGAGATCGGTCGAGGCAGAGGCAACGGGGTTATTGCCAAGCCGGCCTCGAGCGAGACGAAGAATTGGCATCTTGTCCGAGGCTTTACGCGTGGGGCCTCGAGCGAGACGGAGAATCGGTTCCCCGTCCGAGGCCTTTTGTGCGAGGCGGAGATTCGGTAGGCCGTGCGAGGCCTCGAGCGAGACAGAAAATCGATAGACTATCCGAGGCCTTTCGTGCAAGGCCTCGAGCGAGGCGGAGATTCGGTAGGCCGTCTGAGGCCTTTCATGCGAGGCCTCGAGCAAGGCGGAGAGTCGGTGGCCTCGGACAAGGTCGGGGGTTAGCCAATAGTTGTCTCTTGGCTTTGATTTTGACAGGGTCTAAGCGATTTTTTCGGTTTTCGCTTAGGGGACCCCTTTTTATGGTACCCGACACCATGTTATGCATAAACTATCATTTGCATCATGTTTTACATACCTAACATAGTATGCAGCACCCCACAGGAGCATGGATATAGGGAGAGGCCCATCAATTTCACTAAAATGTGAATCTTGGCTTCTTATGCTAATTTGAGAATTCAATTCTCTATTCACATACTTAGGGGGAGGCTCTACACCCATGGCTTAAAAATCTCAGTATTTATTTCATATATTTTGTAAGCCCTAATTGGGTTGTCATCAATCACCAAAAAGGGGGAGATTGAAAGTGCAATCAAGCCCTAATTATGTGTTTTAGTGATAATGACCACGCAATTAGAGAACTAATAAGATTTATTGAGATTACAAGCAGGGAATATATATTCGAGGATGCTACACGAAATGGAGGAGCCCCCAATTACAAATGTAGATGGCTTCAAACTCAAATGAGGTTTAAATTCTTTTATATTTTGAATTTGAATATAGAAAAAGTCGTAGAAAAAGTCGTACTATAAAGAGGGACACAATGCTTAAGCTAATATATGCTACCAAGTGCTCAAACAACCACATGCATCCTCAGATTCATAGCCAAGACAGTATACACTTCACTATTACTCTTGTTGTCTTGCGTGGTGCGGCACTGCCTTACTTAAAGAGAGGCACTACCGCACTTGAGTCACGGCACAAGGAAGTTGATGGCTCAAGACGTATTAAAAGATCTCGCCCGACTCCAAGGCCATGGGCTCCATCTCGTCCGACCTCGAGGCCGCGGGCTCCGTCTCGCCCGACCCCTTGGGTTCTCGCTCCGTCTCGCCCGACCCCAAAGCCACGGGCTCCGTCTTGCCTGACCCCGAGGCCACGGGCTCTGTTGTCCCCAAGCAAATCCATTGATTTCCCTATCAATCCTTGAGGGAAAAGGGTCCAAAACTTGATTAGAGAACAGCTCCATTGATTCCCCAACTCTAAAGAGCACTTGGTTCACGCTTTGGCCGACGGTTATATTTGTTACTCTTGGAGCTTGGCTCCTAGCTGGCTAGAGCATCGTCCATGGAGCTTGCCAACTTGTGTGGTAGCCCCGAGAGGTTTGTAACCATCTCTTGAAGTTAGTAAACTCACCTCTCATCTCAAGAGTTAAGTCTCTTGATTTGGAAACAAGGAAGGGTTGGAAAGCCCTAAGCCTTAGTGGCTAACCTCAACAACGTGGAGGTAGGCAAGCCTTGGTGGCGAACCGAACCATGGGATAAATCATTGTGTCACTTGTGCTTGATTTACATTACTTGCATGACATATTGTGGTTGAGGTGATTTCTAGGGTTTCTAGTCGATCTACTTGTGTGTGGTGTTTCTACCACTTCTAGCTCTTGATCTATGATTGTCATACCTGCAGTAAGCTAGGAAATTTCTCTAATCTAAGTTTTCATTCACGGATTTTATATTGTGATTCGAAGTTATCTACAGGTGCGGCAGTGCCACTGTTCTGGCCCGGCAGTGCCGCTGGGTGAATTTGATAAAAGTTTGAGTGGTTGTTTTGATAGGCCTATTCATCTTCCTCTAGGCCAACCAGAGATCCTAGTGGAACAATCATCGACCAAACCCTAGGGGTGATGTACAGAATCGATGGATCCCAACCACATGAGTCTAAACTAGGATGTGGGGTACAAGATAGCACAACATTGCAGCAGTATAACCGTAAACCCTAAGCAAATCAAAGGGACGGCTGCGACACCTGGTGGTGCGCCACCCAGTTCCGCAACAATAATCGACCAAACCCTAAAGCTCAACTACGCAATCAAAAGAAAAGCCCGCACAGTGTTCGAATCGAAAAACAAGAAGACGCAAAGATGAATAGACAAACGAGAGGGGAATCAGGCCGCATACCAGGGACCTACGTAGCTTACTAGCAACGCCAACGGTGCTCACCGCCGGCACCAGGAGGAGGCGGAGGAAGACGGAGAGGGGCGAGACAACGAGAGAGAGAGTGAGCGAGTGAGCGGCGGCGGAGGCATGTGAACGGTACCCGAGAACCCTAGCCAGGCGGTGAGGCTCACGCTTATATACGATGACCACGGCAAGCCAACCAAGCCCACCACGCCGCGCGCGGGCGGAGCCAGCCCAAGCTAGGCTCCGCGCGAACGGCCGACGACCCAGGCCAGGCCCCAAGCGTATGGCTGGCCAGCCCAAGCCAAGCTCTGGGCCCCTTACAGGCAACCAAACAGGCCAAAATTGGTCCCAGGAGCCAGGCTAGGGGCTGGCCACCCAACACATTTCAAACTCTCTTCTTCAACAAAAGGGCAGCGCACCTGACGTCACTGTTCCCAAAAGAAAAGGTGCTTGCTTTGAGTGCCCTTCAGATTTCCTCAGTGTACAGGGCCTCCAGAGCTCTGCCATAGCCGTCGAGAAGCTTACATCAGAGATCAGACGTTCAGACTCACTGTCCAGCTTCTGCTCCTCCATCACTCCGCCCATTCTCAACGATATATAGCCATTTGCCCATTTCTCACCATCAGAGAGCTCCCCTTTTCAGTCATCCTCTTCGTGATCCTGCTTGCAGTCTGAGAAATATCAATCTCCCTCGAAGACCCAATATATCTGTTATGAACGACGTATAGGAATATGAAGTAAAGAATCAAGTCACAGAGGAGACACACGATTTAACGTGGAAAACCCCTCCGATGTGAAGGGGAAAAACCACGGGCACCAGCCAGCAACAATCTCACTATCTCAAGAGTTTTGGGTTACACGCCTATGGCGGCTTACAAGAGAATCAAGTCTCCACGAAACCCTAGCAAGGGTGTATATACCGTACCGTACCGCTACGCTCCGGCCCAAGCCTCCGGCGACGGGCCTCCGCTTCGCTCCGTCAGAAGCCTGGCCTATATCTTGGAGTGAATTTGGAACAACTCCAACAAACTCCACCTTGAGACAAATTCATCTTGTATCATAAATCAACCCTTCATCCTGAACATAACAAAGATAGAAAAACCACTGGTGCCAACAATAGTCTCTTGGACTATCCAATTAAACCAACTAAGCTTGAGCACAGCTCAAACTTAGCAACAGGAATAGGCTTTGTCATCATATCAGCAGGATTATCATGAGTACTAATCTTGCATACCTTCAGCTTACCTTCTTCAATCACATCACGCACAAAATGATACTTGATATCTATGTGCTTAGTTCTCTCATGGAACATCTGATCTTTAGTGAGGTAAATTGCACTTTGACTGTCACAGTGCAAACTTATGCAAGATTCAACTCCACAAAGCTCAGCGTACAAACCTTTCAGCCAAATTAATTCTTTGCACGCTTCACAAATAGCCATATATTCTGCTTCAGTAGTAGACAAAGCAACAACTGACTGTAAAGTAGCCCTCCAACTCACAGCACAACTGCCAATAGTAAACACATAACCTGTAAGTGATCTTCGCCTGTCCAGATCAGCAGCATAATCAGAATCCACATAGCCAATAAGACCCTTATCAGTTCTTCCAAACTTTAAACAGGAATCTGCTGTGCCTCTAAGATACCTGAAAATCCACTGAACTGCCCTCCAATGTTCTTTGCCAGGATTAGACATATATCTACTAACAAGACTCATAGCATATGACAAATCTGGACGAGAGCAAACCATGGCATACATCAAAGACCCAACAGCACTAGAATAAGGAATCCTTGACATGTATTCAATCTCTGCATCTGTACTAGGACACTGAGCAGCTGACAACTTAAAGTGAGGTGCAATAGGGGTACTAACAGCCTTAGCATTTTGCATGTTGAAACGCTGAAGAACTTTCTTGATATAATTTTGTTGACTAAGAAATAGCAAACCAGATTTTCTGTCTCTACTAATTTCCATACCAAGAATTTTCTTAGCACTACCAAGATCTTTCATATCAAAACCACTACTCAATAGCTTCTTTAACTTAGTGATTTCAATCTTACTCTTGGCAGCAATCAGCATATCATCAACATATAACAGTAAATATATAGGTGATCCATTAACATGCTTGATGTAAACACAGCTATCATACTTAGATCTTTTAAAACTGTGTGCTAACATAAATGAATCAAACCTCTTGTTCCACTGACGAGGGGACTGTTTCAAACCATACAAGGATCTCTTCAACTTGCACACATATTTTTCCTTGCCAGGCACTATGAACCCTTCTGGTTGGTCCATGTATATGTCCTCCTCAAGCTCTCCATGCAAAAACGCAGTCTTCACATCTAACTGCTCAAGCTCAAGATCATGTGAAGCAACAATACTAAGGAAAGTACGAATTGAACTGTGTTTTACCACTGGAGAGAACACATCATTGTAGTCAACACCCGGAATTTGACTGTAGCCTTTAGCAACTAACCTTGCCTTATACTTTGGAGGCTCGCTTGGAGATAAACCCTCCTTTCTCTTGAAGATCCATTTGCAGCTGATGGTCTTCTTATTCTTAGGCAAAGGTACAATCTCCCATGTACTGTTCTTCTCAAGAGACTGCATCTCCTCATGCATAGCTGAAATCCAATTCTCAGTATCACCACAACGAATAGCTTCTTTATAGGTTGCTGGCTCATGAACATTCTCCACCTGTTCAGCACAACTCAAAGCATAGTAAGACAAATTACACTCTTCAATAAGATGTTTAGGAGGTGCAATTGTCCTTTTTAACTTGCGTTGAGCAATAGGTAAATCCTCCTCTAACTGCAAAATAGGAGGAGTTTGCTGAACATCATCATGAGCATCATCCTCAGCAACATCATTATCATGGTCACCATGCTCATCAACAGGCTCCACCTGCACACCTGTATCATCATCAACATGCTCCACCTGCATGCGCATACGCTGCAGCTCTTTTTCTGGAACATGATCTGAGGGCAAACTGTCAGTAAACATCACAGATTCATTGAAAATAACACTCCTGCTCATAAAAGTCTTTCCTATTTCAGGATTCCATAATTTATAGCCTTTGACTCTCGAACTATAACCAAGGAAAAGACACTTAACAGCTCTAGGCTCTAATTTTCCATTATCAATATGAGCATAAGCAGTGCATCCAAAAACTTTCAACTGTGAATAATCAACAGGCGTACCAGACCATACCTCAATGGGAGTTCTTTTATTTAGTGGAATAGAAGGCGACCTGTTTATCAAGTAACAGGCAGTATTAGCAGCTTCAGCCCAAAAATGCTTGCTCATCCTGGCATTAGACAGCATGCAACGGGCCTTAGATATGATGGTTCTATTCATGCGTTCGGCCACACCATTCTGTTGTGGAGTATGGGGTATGGTGTGATGCCTAACAATGCCTTCCGATCTGCAATAATCATTAAATTCACGCGAACAAAATTCTCCACCATTATCAGTACGAAGCAATTTTACCTTCCTTTTAGTTTGCCTTTCTATCATTACTTTTCAGTCCTTAAAAGCAGCAAAAGTATCATCTTTCTGTTTCAGAAAATAAGGCCAAACCCTTCTAGAGTAATCATCAATAAGTGTAAGCATGTAACGAGCACCACCAAGTGAGGACTTACGGGAAGGACCCCATAAATCAGCATGAACATAATCAAGAGTACCTTTAGTGGTATGAACAGAAGTGTTGAAATGTACCCTTTTATGCTTCCCGAAAATACAATGCTCACAAAACTTTATTTTACTCGAAGTGCAGCCATCCAGCAGGTTTCTCTTCATCAATTCTGCCATACTATGGTGACTCATATGTCCCAAACGCATATGCCAAAGGTTAGTTTTACTAGGTTCATCATTAGTAACAGTAGCAACAGCGGAATCAGAACTAGGTAAGGTACACCCTCTAAGGACATATAACTTTGCAGAATTAAGATCACCTTTCAAGCAAACAAGAGAACCTTTTGATACCTTCAGAACGCCATCTGAACCAGAATATTTGTAACCTTCTGCATCAAGCGTGCTCAATGAGATAAGATTTCTGGACATCCCTGGTATATACCTGACGTTTTTCAGCGTGCGTGTCATGCCATCATCAGTCTTGATCTGAACTGATCCAATCCCTACAATGTCACACGGGTTATCATCTCCCATCCGCACAACATCCCCTTTCTGCACAGGCTTATACGAGCTAAACCAATTTCTGTTAGTGCAAATATGAAATGAACATGCGGAATCGAGAATCCATTCATCATGACCAGCAACACAACCAGCAAATACTACCAGACAATCTCCAGAATCATCATCAAACGCAGCAGCAGCAACAGAGACCTTACCAGCCGACTTTTGTTTCCTCTTCTCCTTATTCTGTACTTTTCTGCAATCCTCAACATTATGATTTGTCAGCTTGCAATAAACACAGAACTTTTTATTACCATGCGGCTTGGACTTTGAACGGCCTCTTCTTTCGTAGTTCTTTCTACCATCATTGCCATCATTTGAGGATCTGTTTTCAGTTCTGCCTCTCACATGCAAAGCATCGCCCTTGGAGGACGACGTCCCGTCATTCTGCACCATGCCTCTCATCTTCTCCCTAGACTGGAGAGCCTCATAAACTTCCTTTAGGGTTAGTTCATCACGGCTCAAAAGTATGGTGTCACGAAAATTTGCATACGAATTTGGCAAAGAACATAGCAGTAAAAGACCTAAGTCCTCATCATCATACTTCACCTCCATCGACACTAGGTCGGCGACGATCTTCTTGAATTCAGCGATGTGGCTCATCACTGAATCCTCCTCCTTCATCTTCAGGGTGAACAGCTTCATCTTCATCTGCATCTTACTGGTTAGATCCTTGGACATATAGATCGATTCCAGTTTCAGCCATAGTTCTGCAGCAGTTTTCTCTTTCAAACACTCCTGCAAAATATCATTATGAAGATGCAACTGAATTAGGGCGAGCGCCTTCTGATCCTTGCGGATCTCTTCTGGAGTCCACTCGGCCTTCCTCTTTCCGAAACTATCCAGCGCCTCATCATAGTCATGAGTCTGCGCCAGAATCCCCCGCATCTTGACTTGCCATAGCGAGAACCGCGTGTCGTAGTTCAGCAGCGGAAGATCGAACTTCATCGACGTCGTCATGAACCCTAACAGCAACCAAAGCTCTGGTACCACTTGTTATGAACGACGTATAGGAATATGAAGTAAAGAATCAAGCCACAGAGGAGACACACGATTTAACGTGGAAAACCCCTCCGATGTGAAGGGGAAAAACCACGGGCACCAGCCAGCAACAATCTCACTATCTCAAGAGTTTTGGGTTACACGCCTATGGCGGCTTACAAGAGAATCAAGTCTCCACGAAACCCTAGCAAGGGTGTATATACCGTACCGTACCGCTACGCTCCGGCCCAAGCCTCCGGCGACGGGCCTCCGCTTCGCTCCGTCAGAAGCCTGGCCTATATCTTGGAGTGAATTTGGAATAACTCCAACAATATCCTCATTTCAGAAAAGAAAAAAAAGGTAAAGGAAGCCAATTCCCAAATGAATATAAATGGTGCAATAATATAGCCATGCAGGTAATTAGGATGAAACCCAGTTTTCAGAGGGTAAAGAGTTGGAATCGTCAAAGGTTGAGGCGTTAAGCTGAAAGGAGTTAAATAAGAAGAAAAAAAGTCCTGTTAGTTTCACCACGAAATAAAGCGGCCAGAAAACCTATTTTTTTTTAAAAAAAGGAAAAGAAAAAGGGGCCGAAAGAATAGCGCCACTACAAGACTAAGATGACAGTGAAAATGTCGTTATAGGATTTTTATTTTAAGAAAAATAATTCTTGACAAGAAAGGAAGACGGTCTGTGGAAGGGAAAGCCTGGCGTGGGAGCTGAATTCTGAAAATGGCCAAAAACTGATGTTGATGTTGTTTTTGGTCCTTTCTTTTAACCTCCCAGGGTTGTCTGTTTGTAATTTTTGATAACCCGTTCGGCTTACCCAGAAACCAGTTTGTTTGACTTATTTTTTCAGCCGGAACAATATTTTTCTCTCACAACAATTCAGCCAGAACAATGTTTTCAGTCAGTTTCAGCCAAGTTTCAGCAAGCCGAACGGAGAAAGAAAAAAAAAGGCCATAAACTTCGTCATTGCCAACCATGCTTCATACTTTGGGCAAATTCTACCACATTTTGGGGGAAGCTAGTGGCCTAAGATCAATCAAATATTCAAAACAGATATTTACAAAGATTCACTGTCATGTTTTGGACCTTGACTCTGTACGGTACTGGGAAAATAACCGAGGCAGTGTTGCAGTTTCCCTTGCCGGCAAGTCCCTGGACTGACTGACTGACTGACTGCCACTTCATTCAGATTGGGCAGCCTCACTGGACTCCCAGTATTCCAGTAAGATGGAAGATGCAAGGGTCGTCTCTGACCAAATCAAAACAGGGTGATTTTAGATTACAACTTGTTCAATCTCTGTTGTTGTTCATAGTGACTCATCACATGTCCGTGCTCACTCTCTGAAAATGGGCAGTCAAACAGATGCAGATGTTAGGCAGTTTGTGCAGCTGTGGACCAAACTACATACAACCGGTTCACCTGGAAACAGAACCAGACACTTGAAAATCAGCATATAGCTGCCAGTTCAGTTCACCCGTGGGATCAGATATGCAAGGCAAAAACAGAACCTAAGTGTCGTTGGTTCTTTTCCTGGTTGTGATTACTGTCATGTTCAACCGCCAGAATCACCGTTGCATTGCATGTCATGGCAAATTGCTCTTGTCTTGTTCCACTGTATATGGTTTGGGACCTGATGGCACAACTTGCAATGCCAACACTGCTACGGCAAGCAGCGACGGCCGGCAGCTAGAACCAAGAGGTGGTGGTCTCGTTGATACTTATCATGGCACTGCCGGCAACCTTGCGGGTCTCCGGACCACCCGCTGCACGCCCCCACGGCCTGCTCCGGCTCCACGCCAGCGGCTGGCGGCGAGAGACGGCCGCCGGCCGCGACGACGGAAGGGGCTCCACCTCCACACTCCACAGAGAGGCGGACGCGGCACGCGGCGGGGGAAACGCCGGCGCCGGTGCGGCGGCTACTGGCCTGTAATGGGCTCTGCTGAGGAAGGCCCAGTAATGGGCCTCGGGCCGCAACCGACACGTGAGGATGGTAAATTACGAGCCCAAACAGCCCAATGAACCAAACACACGGCACCTAAACCGTGTCTAAGCTTCATCATATTTGTTTTTTTTATTACTCCCACCTGGACAGTTTTGAGCCACCAGAGCCGGAGGAAGGGTATAACAGGAGACCTACGGCCTCGTTCCAACTCATATCTTTCTTGGCCTTTTGGCTAAGATCAAGTGTAGTATCTGTTCTTATCAGTTTAATATCTGATACGTAAACCATGTGTTCACCTTCACAACAACAACAACAAAGCCTTTAAGTCCCAAACAAGTTGGGGTAGGCTAGAGTTGAAACCCATCAGAAGCAATCAAGGTTCAGGCACGTGAATAGCTGTCTTTCAAGCACTCCTATCTAAGGCTAAGTCTTTGGGTATATTCCATCCTTTCAAGTCTCCTTTTATTGCCTCTACCCAAGTCAACTTCGGTCTTCCTCTGCCTCTCTTCACGTGTCCACCTTGATATTAAATTTATTTTTTTAACGGGGGAGAGCTCACAATAGTGTCTTGCCACTAGAGCCCTCGAGTGTCGCTCAGGCGTTGCACCACTGCTAGAGCTGGCACACCCCAACCAAGTCACAATAAAAATTTTGTGCTTAGACAAGGAAGTAGCCTCAAGCCTGCATTTGGATGGGTTTTGTGAGGTTTCACTAATCAGCATTGGTATCTACAGCATCTGCACAGGCATTTTGTGAGGTTTCACTAATCACAACTTAATGCCATTGTGCAATCACTATGCGAGAACATAGTCAAAAGAAATTCTAGTCCTACAGAGACTTCCTGCTGCTGTGCTGCATGAGTGAAGTTTCTGTGGTGTGATTTTTTTTAAAAAAAATATAAGTCTTTTGTGGTGCTTGGTTGTATGTTTGTGCAATAGTTGTGTAGCAGTAGTATAGTCATCATGACTATCGTATCTTGATTTTCAGCTTGGTAACAAAAACAATCACCTGTGATATGTTCTCATGATGGGACTCTGCATAAATGCTTTTTTTTAGTGGACTGCATGAATCCTAGGTTTTTTTTTTTGAGCAACGCATGAATGCTAGTTGCTACGGCAGAAAGGAGAGTAATGTGCTACGGGCTAGTAATGGGCTCCGCTGAAGAAGGCCTTGTAATGGGCCTCAGGCCACGACCGACATGTGGGGTGGTAATTACAAGCCCAAACGATCCAATAAACCAAACACATAGCAGATAAGCCATGCTTAAGCTTCTGTTTAGGGCAACATATCAGGGGCAAACCAACCAACCTGTGCAAACATAGAAACTACGAATCAGGGTCACTAGATGCCGATCCAATGGATGGGGTGAGAGGTGGGACCATTTTGCGCTTAAACGCCCCCCCACCCGCCAGCCTTTTTTTCAAAAAAAAAACCCTGCCCCCTCGCATGCCGGTGTGCCAGGCGGTTTCTTTTCGCGTCTAGGGGATTCATCGCCAGCGAGTCGCCCCAGCCCCCACGCCGCCGCCACGACCCTGGTTCGCCCGGCGCCAGCGAGTCGCCCTAGATCGCCGCCACGGTCGTGTGCCCCTAGTTCGCCCAGCGCCAGTGTCCTGCCGCCACCCCTTGCCCTCCGCCGGCCTAGTGAGGGCGTCGCCGCCCATGGCCCTCCGCCGGCCTGGTGAGGGCTCCTCCGCCCGTGGCCCTCCGTCGGCCTAGTGAGGGCACCTGAATACCTGATCAATTGCACATTTCACTGAAAGAGAATGGGAGAGGGATTCTTCAGATACACCTGAATGCTAAGCTCTGAATTTTTATGAACAACTCTGAATTTCACAGCTCAGCACATTTCACATTCCACAGCTTACATTTATGCAAAAAGGTTACACGAACTTGAAATATCAGCCAACAACATTGTTTGGGCAAGTGCGCGCATCATGATCCCCAACTTGCTTACATTTTCCACACATCCGTTTACTTTTACCCTTGCTTGCAGCCTTCATCTCCTTGCTCTTCTTAATTCTTTTGCATCTCCCTTTCAACTTGATATCATTTGGTGGATGTATATCGACATGATTTGAGATTTTACTACCAAGGAAAGATTCATTATCATCATGTTTATTAACTCTCATAGCAGGCGTGATCTTTTGGAGAGGTTCTACTAGGTTGGATAAACTAGAAAATAAAAAGTCCATCCCCTGTTCAAAGTTCTTGGCCATCTGGATAAGATCTTCAAACTGGTTGCGTGAATCTGAAATCTTTTTCTGCATTGCCACCTCCATAGGATCTTCAAGCTTTTCATCTAGTAGGTTACCTTCTTCGTCAAAGAATAGATCCCTGTAAAATTGAATATCTGATCAACACTATTCTACAAAACAACCATAGAAAAAAATCATACAATACAAACCTTTTACATCTTTTCTCCCATCTCTTCATAATATAAATCAATGGTATCTCATTTTGCTTCTCGGCTCTAAGTACTTGTATGATATGACGGCACGGGATGCCATAGGACTCATATAATTTATAGGAGCACCTACCAAACATGTCTGACTTGTTCAACTAAACCACTTGCTCTTTTCTAAATAGACTACTGATGGTGATAATTTTTATATCTTCACACTCTGTAATGCCATGAATAATGCAATGGTCTCTTGCAACTATGATTTGTTCCTAAAATTTACTAAAAACTTCATGTGTATATATTACACTACATTGCTTCTCCATGGCCCATGGTGTCATCAATTTAGGAGTGGTGTGAAGACTTGCATTGTTGGCTTTCAACTCCTCTTGGCGTTTTCGCTCCAAAGCTGTGTCAAACCTTAGCCAGAACTCAACAAAGGTTAATTTTCGATGAATGAAACAATTAAAAAAAAGAATTTGCACTCTCCGATCGTGACGTAGTCCTAAGGATTCCTGCCAGAGGTATGTCCATAAAGTATGCCGGAATCCATGATTGACGCATGGCAAACTTTGTGGAAAACCAATCATTTCCCATGAGTGCAAAATCTATTATGATAGAATTCCATTGTGACTCAAAATCATCTGAAATCTCAGAGCCCCAAACACACATTTGCAGTCTATCCCAGAACTGTCCATCCTCTCTTATAGAGGGCCCGACCTTCTCAGGTACCTTTTCCATGATATGCTACATGCAAAGTCTGTGAGTTGTATCCGGTAGAATATGAACAATAGCAGCATTTATTCTCACATCTTCATCTGTTATGATTAGATGAGGTGCTACTCCATGCATAGCCTTAAGAAAGGTGTTAAACAACCATTGATATGACTTGATCTTTTCATTTGCCAAGAATGCTGCCCCTAGGAAAACACTTTGCAAGTGATGATTGACTCCAGTAAATCGCACAAAAATCATGTTATACTGGTTAGTGGTGTATGTTGAATATACCGAAACTACATCACCAAAAACACTATAGTTTTTCCTGCATAAGGCATCTGCCCAAAACACATGAACAAGTCGTCCTTGTCCATCCACCATAAAGTCATAAAAGAAGGCAGGATTTACTTCCTTCTTTTTGCTCAAGTTGTGCCACAAACATTTGTGCATTTGCATCCTTGATTTTGCTCCTGAGGTCACGGTAATAGTTTTGCAAATCCCTCTGTTAACACTGGATTTTGGTCAATTCTGGAAGATGACAGGTAGGCCCACATGCGGGAAGAAGGGTGTTCGGCAAACAACGCAAGCGGTCGGCTAAATGCTTGTGCGGTCGGTTATTCTGGAAGGCGGTAACTCTATTCGGGAAAAACAGAAGATGGCAGGCAAGACCGATCGGAAAGATGAGAGTTGTATTAATAAAGGAATCTATAAGTTTAGGATAAGGAATCGTAAGTTTCCAAGTTTGTTTAGAAGTTCCTTTGTAAATCGTAGTCCTCTGGGACTCACATTTTGTCTAGGGTATAAATATTGACCCTCGACCATTGTAATAAGGGTTCACAACCAAATCAATACAACCGGCCCCGTGCCAACTTTCGAGTCCTTTTTGTCGTGTCGTCGAGTTCTTCGAGAGGAGTCATCGATCCGTCGACCTCCGTAAGTTCCGACAACCTTGTTATCATGTTTAGTATCATGCGGTGGATTTAGACATGGTGCAAGTAGTCTTGTTTGTTTTCAATGGTCGTGCGGCGGATCTTTGCTTGACAATCAAGAAGTCTTTGCTTATGCTTCGTTTATGAGTAGATACCGTGCGGCAGGCGTTTACTCATATGCTTAGTGAAAGCGAGATAGTTACCGGCTCTATATTAGATATGGCAAATCTAAATAGATTCATTAAGTTATCCAGTGTTGCATGTTTTAAACTTCTTATATATTTGTAACATACTTCTGCCCAATCTAGATTGATATTGTTCGGCCTTCTTTCTCTTGTGGTTTTATTCGTGCTTCAACGATCATTGTTTATTTTTACATTACCCTTGCAAAATAGATAACATGCTCATAGTGGCTGAATTGTCTTAATCTAGATTGTCACATGTTGCGGGTTCATGCATGTTAATCACGTTTAAGCTTTAACGAAACTAGGTGTCGTGCGGCAGATGCAGGTTTTAGTTTAGTTTAATCGCTTTTATTTGTATGTTCCTTCTTCATGGATCCCAATTCGGCTGGATTGCCGAGCTTGGTTATGCATTAACTCATAATTAATTTCACTTGTTCAAACATGTCCTCCCATGCACATGCATTCGGCAATTAGGTCTTTACGTGCATTTACCCTACAATTAGCTGAATGTTTTATGAACTTGTTGGCAGACGGCTCTCTATAGCCGTATGTCGTTGTAAGTGGCTTCAGGGCCGTATATGTGGAACTGTCCGGTATTACCTGACATGTTCCCGGTTTGATATTTAATTGTTTTATCCCTTGTTAGTTTTCAGGTCAAACTGACTGGCACGCTTCCGGATCACGAAACACCCGGGAACCCGATTGAAGCTACGCTTTTCGGCTTGCTGTGTGTGAGGCACAGTGCGTCACATTTTGTGTCAACACACTTTTTGGCACGCCCGGTGGGACAATCTGCTAGTTCAAGATGGCATCTGAGATCAACAATGATCATGTTCTGGATGTAAGCATGGCAGAATTGCCAGATAATTACAAGGAGTTAGTGCTACAAGCATGTGAGCAATACCAACGGAAGTGCTTGATGTCTTTTTCCAAAAACAAGAGCAATAAAGTATTTCAAAAGCAGTCAATGCCAAGAGTTCTTCTTCCGCATCAAACTGATTACACTGAAGAGGAGGATGCTCAGAAGATGGCAGCCCTGGTTTATAAAGCTATGGGAGAGACCATGACAAACCATCACACAGCTTTTCTGAATACCTTTCGGGCAATCATGATCAGTACTTTTGGCCCAATGGTTGATAAATACTTCGAGGAAAATGTTGGACCACTCAGTGGGCCGATGCTTTTCAATGTTCCAAAGCATCAAGAGAAACCTGTTGGAAAAGAAGTAGCGTCGCCTTCAAATATAGGTGGATTGACTCACGCTGAAAAGCAATCACATCCCACCTATGGCCAGGTGACATTTGGTACTACAGGAGAAGTGCCACTTTCAGCTTATAGAGTTTCTCCAGCATCAAACAGATTGCAGAAGAATATGTATGGAGATGGATATCAAGAATTTACTGATTACAGTGCTATCAATGCTGTGCCAAATCCAGGGTATAGAAGTGTTTCAGGATTGCCTTCTGGAGTGCAAGTACAAGGAAATCAGGATCCAGGCATTGATGTTTTGATGCACAGGATGGCTGATATGATGCAAAATCAGTTCGGTTTGAAGCCAAAGAATCAATCCTATTCATACAAATCTCCTTATCCAGAATGGTACAACAGAGTGGCATTGCCTCCAAGGGTGAAGCCTCCAACAGATTTGACCAAGTTTTCTGGTCAAGATGATACTAGTACCATAGAGCATGTCAGTCGGTACTTAATGCAGCTTGGAGAAGCTGCTTCAGATGAAGCATGGAGGATTCGATATTTTCCTTTGTCTCTTACAGGACCGGCTTTCACGTGGTTCACGTCTCTACCAGCTCATTCCATTGGTACGTGGGCAGAACTAGAGCAGAAGTTTCATTCATATTTCTATACGGGTACTAATGAGAAGAAATTGGTTGATCTAATGAGTCTGAGGATGAGAACAAATGAAACACCATTGGAGTATCTTCGCAGATTTAGAGAGACCAAGAATATGTGTTATTCTCTAAATTTACCAGATGATCAACTACCTGGAATTGCTATAGCAGGAATGTTGCCGAATATCAGAGAGAAGTTGTTCGGTTTGGAGTTTGATGATCTCGGTCAACTTGCACAGCGTTTAGCAGCTATGAGTAATCAAGCCCAAGGGTTCAGGAGAGATAATCGCTTTCAGAAGAACAATGCCACTAATGAGGTGTATCAAGGCTTTCTGGATGAAGCGACTGAGTATATTGATGAAGATGAGATAGCTGCAGCTGAGTTAAATTGGGCAAAGGAACCCACTCAAGTTAGTCAACGCTGGTTGAAACAACAAAAGGGAACCTATGATTTTGATGTTACTAAAGCAGACAGACTTTTTGCATTGTTGATAAAGGAAGGACGCATCAAGCTACCAGAAGGACATCCTATGTTACGTCCTGAAGGAGTGAAAGACAAAAAATATTGTGGCTTTCATAACACTAATTCTCATTCTATCAATGATTGCCGAGTGTTCAGAATGCGAATCCAGAAAGCTATCCAAGAGGGACATTTGAGGTTTGATGGCAAGATGAAAATTGATGATCAGCCTTTTCCACAAAATATGATTTCTTTCTCTATGAATATGGTATCTGTCAATGATCTCAAAGGTAAAGGCAAGGTGAAAGTGTTGACTTCCGATAGAGCAAAGGAAAGTGGTGCTGTTGACCCGGATCGGCAAATCACCAGTAGAGAGCTGCAGCATCGAGTTCGGTTTCAGAATAGCCGAACCGAGAAAGGTCAAACTTCCAAACCCAGAGTCACATCACGTATCTTGCTAAACAAGTGGCAGAGGGAACAAGAGAAGGAATACTGTAAGAAGCAATGGTTTATGGAAGAATGCCGAAGGTATGAAGAAGAAGTATACCGAAGGGAACAAGAAGAATACATGACAGAACAGGAGCAGTCTCATTGGGGTTGTTCGTTCTTTAGACATTGTTGGAATGAAGGTTTGAGGTTGCCTGCAAGAAATAATTGTCCGGAGTGTAGTGCTCAGTACTCCGAGTATAGGCAATCTCGAGTCAACCGCCGTACCGTCTATGAAAGACTTGGAACGAAGGTTCCTGAAGATGATCGGCGCTTAAAAATAGGTGGCTTTGAGAATCAGCAAAGGAAAAGAGTTGCAGGTTCAGGTTGGATGCATGATAGAGTGCATGATGAAGAAGCTGACTTCTATAAATACGTATGGCAAAAAGGACAGTGGTGTCCTCCAGGCCTGAGGAAAAGTCAGAAAAGAAGAGTGCAACGGTTGAGGAATAGGGAGTTGGAACTGGAAGTTACCGAAACAAAGCAGATATGGCGTCCTAAAAAGAAGCCTGATGGATGTGGTCCTTCGGCTAATACTTGCATGGCTTTCTTCCTCCCATCAGAGTTTATAGCTCCCGAAAGCCAAGATGTCCAAGAGGAGGTGTACTCCGATTTTGATGAAAGTGAATGTCAGGATTTGATGGCTCAGCTTGTATTAACACAGCAGGCTGTTTTTGATAAACCAATCAAGAATCGTCACTTGAGGCCACTCTATTTAAAGGGATATGTCGATGGCAAGCCTTTAACTAAGATGTTTGTCGATGGAGGGGCTGCTATCAATATCATGCCTTATACTACCTTCAGGAAACTTGGGATGACTAATGAAGAATTATTGAAAACTGACATGGTGCTTAGGGACTTTGCTGGCAATCCTTCCGATACCCGAGGTGCTATCCATGTCGAGCTGACTATTGGGTCAAAAACTTTGATTACTACCTTTTTTGTCATTGATGGCAAGGGGGCATATAGTCTACTCTTGGGCAGAGATTGGATCCATGCTAATTGTTGCATTCCTTCAACTATGCATCAAATTCTCATTCAATGGATTGGAGATGATGTTGAAGTTGTACATGCTGATAATTCGGTAAGTGTTGCTGCCACAGAATCTACCTATTGGGAATATGAGGGCGTCGATTGTTTCTCTGGAAAAGTGTGGAAAGAAGGTCCTGTAAATGTTTTCAGCGAAGGCCAACAGCCGATCCAAGCAGTCGGCTCTCATAGCAATTTTTAATGGGAAATCCCGTCGATGGCAACAAAGGAAAGTTGGGGCGTGGTTTTATGTCGGCTGATAAGTTGGAAGAAATCAATGTTGGTGATGATTCTAAGCCAAGGCCGATGTATATTAGTGCAAAGTTAGACCCAGAATATAAGTCAAAGTTGATAGATTTGTTGAAAGAGTTTAAAGACTGTTTTGCTTGGGATTACACGGAAATGCCTGGATTGGATCGTTCCATTGTTGAGCATCGATTACCCATTAAACCTGGATTTCGTCCTTACAAACAACCTCCACGGAAGATATACAAAGAGGAGGTATTGGCCGATGTAAAGAAGGAAGTTGAAAGATTAATAGAAGCAAACTTTATTCGGCCATGCAAATATGCAGAATGGATTTCAAATATAGTACCGGTATACAAGAAAAATGGAAAAATGAGAGTTTGTATAGATTTCAGAAATCTTAATAAGGCAACTCCCATGGATGGGTACCCAATGCCAGTTGCCGATTTACTAGTAGATGCATCGGCAGGATATGAAGTCATTAGTTTTATGGATGGTAATGCTGGCTATAATCAAATTTTTATGGCAATAGAGGATATTTCTAAAACAGCTTTCAGATGTCCTGGTCATATTGGTTTGTTTGAATGGATAGTCATGACGTTTGGATTAAAGAATGCCGGTGCAACTTATCAAAGAGCTATGAATTATATTTTTCATGAGCTGATCGGCAAGATTGTAGAAATATACATCGATGATGTAGTAATCAAGTCTAAAGATCATGAAAGACATTTAGCCGATTTAAGAAAAACTCTGGAGTGCACAAGAAAGCATGGTTTGAAGATGAATCCAAACAAATGTGCCTTTGGAGTTTCGGCTGGTGAGTTTTTGGGATTTTTAGTTCATAAAGGGGGAATTGAAGTTGGAAAAAAGAGCATGGACGCAATAGACAAAGTTGTGCCGCCAACGAATCTCACAGAATTACAATCATTGTTAGGTAAAATCAACTTTGTAAGAAGATTCATATCCAATCTATCAGAGAGAGTTTTACCCTTTTCTCCGCTATTAAAGCTCAAGAAAGATCAAAAATTTGTATGGGGCGACATGCAACAAAAGGCTTTTGATGAGATCAAGCAATATATGAAGGCACCACCTGTGCTGGTACCTCCACAACTTAACAAGCCTTTTAAGTTGTATGTGGCGGCCGACAGCCTAACAATAGGATCGGCCCTTATGCAAGAGTTTGAAGGAAAAGAAAGAGTCATAGCTTATCTTAGCCGAAAACTGCTAGACCCGGAAACCAGGTATTCGGCTATAGAAAAACTTTGCTTGTGCGTGTATTATTCATGTATCAAATCTCGGCACTATCTGTTGAATGCCGAATGCGTGGTAGTTTCTGGTTTTGATGTGATCAAACATATGCTATCAATGCCAATTTTGAATGGAAGAATTGGCAAATGGATTTTAGCACTGTCAGAATTTAACTTGAGATACGAATCGGCTAAGGCGGTAAAGGGTCAAATTATTGCCGATTTTATTACCCAACATCGGGATCTTTCTGTTGAGGCGATAAGCATCGTGCCTTGGGCCTTGTTCTTCGATGGATCATCTTGTAACAAAGGTGGTGGTGCTGGTATTCTCTTGATTTCCCCACAAGGAAAGACTTTTGAGTATGCGGTTCCTATTGACTTTCATGTTACTAATAATCAGGCAGAGTATGAAGCGTTGCTTAGAGGGCTTCGGCTTCTTATAGAAGTAAAGGCCGATGCTGTTGAAATCTTTGGAGATTCTGAGTTGGTGATTAATCAACTGAATGGTCAGTATGAATGCAAGAACAATGTATTAAGAGAATATTATGAGGAGTGTAGAGAACTTTTGAAGAATTTTCTGGTAGTGACCTTGCATCATATCCCTAGAGAGTGCAATGAAGAAGCAAATAAGTTAGCTCAAGCTGCTTCTGGATATCGAGAGAGTCGGGAAATTTTTGCTATAGAAGAAGGTGTTTTAAGTACTGATCAAGTAGATAGTGATTGGAGATACGAAGTTACCAATTATCTGAAAGATCCATCTCAAAAGGTTTCCCGAAAACTCAGGTATAAAGCTCTCAAATTTGTGTTTCTTGATGATCAGTTATATTACAAGTCCATCGATGGAGTATTGCTCAAATGTTTAAGTCAAGAAGAGGCCAAGAAAGTGATGTATGAGGTTCATGAAGGATTGTGTGGTGCACATCAGTCGGCTTATCGGATGAAGTGGATAATTAGGAGAACTGGTTATTTTTGGCCAACTATGCTGGAAGATTGTTTTGAATATTACAAAGGGTGTCACAATTGTCAAAAATTCGGCAATATTCAAAAAGTTCCAGCGTCTGCTATGAATCCTATAATCAAGCCTTGGCCGTTCAGAGGATGGGGTATGGATTTAATTGGTCAGATCAATCCTCCTTCTAGTAAGGGACACAAATTTGTACTCTTGGCCACAGATTATTTCACCAAGTGGGTTGAAGCTATCCCTTTGAAGAAGGTAACGTCAGAGAATATGATCAGTTTTGTTAAGGAACATATAGTTCACAGATTCGGGATTCCTCAGACTATAACAACTGATCAAGGAACTCAGTTTACTTCTTCAGAATTCTGTGACTTTGCCAAAAGTATGGGGGTTAAGTTATATAATTCTTCTCCTTATTATGCACAAGCTAATGGTCAGGCAGAAGCATCAAATAAGATTATGATTAAAATTATCCAGAAGAAGATTGATGAAAAACCAAGGAAATGGCACTTGATTCTTAATGAAGCATTGTGGGCTTACCGAATGGCTTGTCATGGGTCCACTCAAACATCTCCCTATGAACTGGTTTATGGACATCATGCTGTGTTACCATGGGAACTACGGTCAGGATCAAGGCGAGTTATTTTACAGAAAGAATTGGCAGAAGAAGACTATAAAAATCTGATGATGGATGAATTGGAAGATTTACATTTGATTCGTCTTAAGGCATTAGAAAATATTGAGAAAAATAAATTACGCGTCGCCAAGTATTATAACAAAAGAGTTAGGCTGAAGCAATTCGCAGAAGGAGATTTGGTTTGGAAAACTGTATTGCCGGTTGGAACAAAGGATAGAGCGTTCGGCAAATGGTCTCCAAATTGGGAAGGTCCTTTCCGAATAGTAGAATGTGTACCTGGCAATGCATATATATTGAAGACTTTATTTGGGGAGGAGTTTACCAGAGCTATTAATGGAAGATTTCTTAAGAAATACTACCCCAGTGTTGAGGTTGGTTCGTGAATGTAGATCAGAAAAACCGACAGAAAGAAAATCGCCTTTGGCCTAAAAGATCGGATACAAGACTGAAAAATAGCCGATATTGTTCATATCGCCTTTAGCCTAAAAAATCAGATGCGAGATTGGAAATAGCCGATATCGTTTATATCGCCTTCAGCGCAAAATAGCCGATGCAGTTTGCATCGCCTCTAGCACAAGAATGTTTATCCGAAACTGGGTTGTTTTCGGCATTTTTCTGACAATCGCAAGTGGGATTTTACCGAAAAGAATCAAAGAAGTAAATGTCATTCCAAAGGATGAGATTATTTATAAAAGTTCATCCTAATACAAACTACTCCTCAAATAACTTATTGAGGACGGATTGGGGGTTTGTGATTTCGGCAAGGGCAGCAGCATGATCGTCGTAGGCCTCCAGACGCTCATCGATGTCGTCGACTTCGTCCGGGCGTCCTCCAACAAAGCCAACTGGCTGGGAGGAGTAGTCCTCGTTGGTTTGGGAGGTCATTGCCGCCAGCCCGAGAGAAGCGCCGAGGTGCACACCTTGGATGACGGCCTGATCAATGCGGCCGTCCACAGCACCAAGGCGTGCCTCGGATGTCTCCCCCTGAGCATTCACCTTATCGGCAATCTTGTTCGCCGCCGTCTTCAAGCGGTCATTCTCCGCTGAAAGAGCTGGGCATGAAAGAAGAAATGGGTCGGCAAGCAAAGGAAGTCAGGATGATAAAATTAAATGAAGATATCAAACCGGTGATGGCGTCGCAGAATTGTTTCCGCTGATCCTCCCATTCGGCTTGATCGATGCCGAACTTCTTGGAGACGTCGCCTAGCTCCTCCCGGGCTTCGTCCCTCTCCTGGCGAAACTTAAGCGCCTCCTCGTGGGAGTATGGATGGTGTGCATCTACTGGCTCTGCCGAACCCCAAGGGTTGGAATGGTAAGAGCTTGAGGAGCTGGAAGACCCGGAGGAGCCGGATGATGGAGTTCCCGGTTGAGCTGCCGACACCGGAGGGAGGAGATGGTATTGGCTGGAGCTGATGACTCTTATCCTGATGAATGGGGAAGGAGAAATCGGAATTAAGAGATGAACGAGGGAAATTACAAAGGGGGCAAAGAACCGAATCATACCCACGACGCCGGCAGCGCGATGCTCTGCTTCCTTCAGCCTCTCCGTCGGCAGGACGCTTGCCACGGTTGCCGCTGTTCGTCATTTGCTTTGACGGAGGTTAGGGTTTCTTTCTAGAATGAATCGAACGAAGGAAGTGGAAGAGACGGATGTGAGAACGCTGAGGCAAAGATAGTGATGAAGGCCAATGGAAGGGGCTATTTATAAGCCGAAGCGAAAGATCGTGGCGAATTCCACGGGGTTGTGGGACGAGAATCCCGAACGGCGGAGTAGGTTTGTTCCCTTTCGGATGGGCCGTTACTGGATTGGGCCAGGCCTGAGTTAAGTCGAACGTCGCTTGAATATCTCCATGATTTATTGGAGCCAACATTGTTCGGCTATACCCTCACAGTATTTGGATTGGATTCGTTCGGCTATCGGAAGAATGGAGACAATCGGTTACATTCTAATCGAGTAATTTAAGGGAAAATGGCCGATTGCTTTTTTCCGAACGAATGAAAATAAGTGAACATAAAGTTGTTTAATCAAGGGAAAAGGGTATCACACTTAAAGTTTATTACAAGCCTAATGTCTACTGGTTCAGAAGATGATTGATTGCTTCTATGGCCTCGGTCCTGATTCGGACTAACATTATCTAGCACTTTTTGATCTTCATCTTCAGAACTCTGGATGCTGGATAACTTGTTTTTGATCTGCTGGTCTTCTTTGATGGTCGAAGCTATCTTTAGTGAAGTTGCTTCTATGTTCTTCGGCAGATGGGTTATATGGGCCCTGTGAGACTGAATTTTGGCATTCAGTTCGGCTAGTTGAGCTTCTAGTCTGATTTTTTCATCCTCCATGGATCTCAGTTCAGGCTCCAAGGTTGCCAAAGAATTTCTCGTAGTCTGGATATGAGAGTGAAGATCTTTAATCTCCAGTTTTTTCAAAGATCTATCCTTCTGCAGAGCGGCCCTCGAAGATACGTTCTTGGTTGCCCTTCTCACCATAGCAAAGTGATCATCAAGATGGGCTGCAGATTCTAGGGGAGCTTTGAGAGCAGAAGGGATATCTTGATCAATGAGTTCAAGGAGGTCTTTTATCTGGTCTGCATCCTGAACCAGACTAATGGTATCCTTATTCAGTAGAATAATCACTTCTTTTAGCCGAGCCTGATTCTCCAGTGACAAAGTTTGATGAGAAGTGATCTCTTCACCTTTCTCAATAATGTAGTCCTCAATAGAGAAGGAGTAACTGGTGGTCAGTTTAGTGATGTTCTTCTGGACAAAGAGAAAGAAAGAAGGTGTTAGCCGATTGGGTAATTTTGCTAAAATATAGTATGAGACAAGGCATTACCTGTTGGGCTGATTGGTCATCAGGATGGGTTATACCCTGGCTTGCTGGAGGACTTGATTGAAGGTTCAGAGGAGACAGATCTGGAGATTGATCAGGAGAAGTTTCCCTTGCCAGTTCATCTAAGATCTCATCTATTCTCAGTAAAGTAAATGATAATGTGCATAAGGGATAGATGTTGTTAAAAAGAAAGGAAAAGAGAATTGGTTGAACAATGTTACCTATAGTCTCATCAGGTTTATGAGCCTTTAAATCTTCAGCCTCATGAGTCTCTGAAATTTCTCTATCATGAATTTCTTCATCTTCAGTAGAGACTTCAGGGGTTGGTTCAGCAGGTGCTGAGGTATTGCCCAGTGTGGGAATTTCAACTTGTGGCTGCAATGGAAGTAATGGATATAAAGGTAGTCAGGCTTACTGCTAAGTGAAATTGTTGACCTGATAAGAAAAATAAAAAATTCATACCTTAGGAGGTAATCTGGCTTTCTTGGTCCTTGGTTTCTTGGGTAAGAGGAAACTTTCAGGTATTTTCCTTTTGCTTTTTCCTCTTGAAGATGCAGTAGCTGAAGTAGTGGGAGTTTTCATGAATGCCTTTAAAGGTGCTGAATCCAAAGTTACAGGAGTTTTCATGAATTCCTTTAAGTCTGGAGCATCAAACCCCAGAGCAGGTTTGGGACCAGCCGGATAGTACTGAATTGCTTTGGCAGGGGGAGTAAACTCGAGATCCTATGCATGACCAGATGTTAAAATAAGAAGTGGATTCAAGAGCAAGAAATGATGAGCATAATAAAATTACCTCATTGTCAGAGGCAAAATCGGGTTGCAAGTTTTTGCATAAAGAATGAACTGATATATTGAAGATATGAGCATGCCATTCTTGCCACCAAGAGACAAAGAAGGGATGAGCAGCATCTATTAGCCCAAATGGAGATGGTTCATATATTGGTAATTCCCATCCTAATTCAAAGACCTTCTTGGCTTCCATTCCTTCTGTTATTATTTCCCTTAATTTTATGATTGTTGAGAAGAGGAATTTTGGAGGCAGTTGGCCGCATCCTAATTGTCTGGCCACCATGTTTGGATAATAGAATTCATAGGTGGACTGTACTAATCTCCCATGATGAAATTCAGCTGGCAAAGTGCAAGGTTTGATAAAAGAGTTGAAAATCTCTGTGGATTCTTGGCCTGAGCAACCAATTTCATAGCTAAACTTGCAGGGTAGAGTCAGATCTTCATTTTCTCTGTAAGGAAACCAGAGCACATTGCCGAATCCTTTGAAAAATAGCTTGAAGAGATGACCAATGTCTATATCAATGCTTATAGATGCTGCTGCTTCCCCATAAGTCTGGCAAGCCTTAACCTTTGCTGTGCTGCCTTCAGCATAGTTAACTGAGGGGAAACTTAGGTTGAGGAGGCTCACAGGGGTTATCTGATGCATATATAGTTGGAGCCACATTTGAATTAGCCACCAGGGACCATTCACACAAGAAATTTCTCCACTTTGGCGCATCTGAAGGGTGATCTGATGCATCATATGATAAGCCGACCCTAAAAGATATTTGCCTAATGGGATCTGGGTGCCTACAGCTAAGTCTTCAGCCATTACCATGTGATTCAGGGTTGGTTCATTGGATTTTCCACAGAAGATGAATCTGCATAACCACATATTCATGAAAGCTTTCAACTCTTTGTCAGAAACGGTGCCGGATGCATTCATATAGTTCTGGATATGTTTGACCCATCCACATCCAGAACTGACGGCTCTTTGATTACTCTTGCTCTTGTACTTATGAGGATATACTGGCAATGACACATTCAAACCAGTCATCATGAATACGTCAGCTAGAGTGATGGTCATAATACCATGACCAAAGATAAAGGCATTGGTAGCGTCAGACCAAAAATAAGAAGCTGCTATCAGAAGGGAATCATTCCTGGGTGTCTCAGCTAAAGATAACTCCAGACAATGACTGATGTCTTGACTTTCCCAGTGGCTGCTGCTCTTCTCCAACATTCTCCTGTACCAGTTGCGCCATCCGGTAATTGGGGGAAATGGCCAATTCTTGAATGTGTTTGGCCATCGGTTTGGTGAAGTAATCCCAGACTTGAAAAGAATTCTTTGGGTTTCCTTCTCAATGATTTCAGAAGGGTCAGGATTTCCCATTGGGCCGAGGAAATAGGAATCGGGGTTGGCAGCATGAGGGATCAAAATTTGGCTCTTGTACTCCTTTAGAAGATGATTGAGATCAAAGGGGAGTAAATCGAGAGAGAAGCGGAAGAATGAAATGAAAGTTGCCGAATATAAATAAAGTTTACCTCTGGGATTTCATCCTGGGTCGCCATTGAAGATTTGAAGGAGGTCCGAGGTTGCGCTGAAAGCTTTTCTTGGGCAGCGGCTGCGGTTTTGAACGGTGATGACCTAGGAGGATGAAAGAGCTTGTGGTCAATTTTAGAATAAAACAACTTTTATCCCGAAATTGAGGGGGCATGTGTTAACACTGGATTTTGGTCAATTCTGGAAGATGACAGGTAGGCCCACATGCGGGAAGAAGGGTGTTCGGCAAACAACGCAAGCGGTCGGCTAAATGCTTGTGCGGTCGGTTATTCTGGAAGGCGGTAACTCTATTCGGGAAAAACAGAAGATGGCAGGCAAGACCGATCGGAAAGATGAGAGTTGTATTAATAAAGGAATCTATAAGTTTAGGATAAGGAATCGTAAGTTTCCAAGTTTGTTTAGAAGTTCCTTTGTAAATCGTAGTCCTCTGGGACTCACATTTTGTCTAGGGTATAAATATTGACCCTCGACCATTGTAATAAGGGTTCACAACCAAATCAATACAACCGGCCCCGTGCCAACTTTCGAGTCCTTTTTGTCATGTCGTCGAGTTCTTCGAGAGGAGTCATCGATCCGTCGACCTCCGTAAGTTCCGACAACCTTGTTATCATGTTTAGTATCATGCGGTGGATTTAGACATGGTGCAAATAGTCTTGTTTGTTTTCAATGGTCGTGCGGCGGATCTTTGCTTGACAATCAAGAAGTCTTTGCTTATGCTTCGTTTATGAGTAGATACCGTGCGGCAGGCGTTTACTCATATGCTTAGTGAAAGCGAGATAGTTACCGGCTCTATATTAGATATGGCAAATCTAAATAGATTCATTAAGTTATCCAGTGTTGCATGTTTTAAACTTCTTATATATTTGTAACATACTTCTGCCCAATCTAGATTGATATTGTTCAGCCTTATTTCTCTTGTGGTTTTATTCGTGCTTCAACGATCATTGTTTATTTTTACATTACCCTTGCAAAATAGATAACATGCTCATAGTGGCTGAATTGTCTTAATCTAGATTGTCACATGTTGCGGGTTCATGCATGTTAATCACGTTTAAGCTTTAACGAAACTAGGTGTCGTGCGGCAGATGCAGGTTTTAGTTTAGTTTAATCGCTTTTATTTGTATGTTCCTTCTTCATGGATCCCAATTCGGCTGGATTGCCGAGCTTAGTTATGCATTAACTCATAATTAATTTCACTTGTTCAAACATGTCCTCCCATGCACATGCATTTGGCAATTAGGTCTTTACGTGCATTTACCCTACAATTAGCTGAATGTTTTATGAACTTGTTGGCAGACGGCTCTCTATAGCCGTATGTCGTTGTAAGTGGCTTCAGGGCCGTATATGTGGAACTATCCGGTATTACCTGACATGTTCCCGGTTTGATATTTAATTGTTTTATCCCTTGTTAGTTTTCAGGTCAAACTGACTGGCACGCTTCCGGATCACGAAACACCCGGGAACCCGATTGAAGCTACGCTTTTCGGCTTGCTGTGTGTGAGGCACAGTGCGTCACATTTTGTGTCAACACCCTCAGCGTGCACCCAACATTCTGAAACACATCCTCACTGACATGGAGAAGTCTATATGCCTATGAGGTGCCAATGCTAGCCTTATGACAACTAAACAAAGTACTCTTTGCTCTCTCACTAATATTACGGTTGGATCTTAGCAAATGCCTCTTATCTGATGACACAAAACCATGGCTGTGCTCCTCAACCATTGAAGCTATCTGATACTTCTTGCCACTACCAAGCTTGACAACAATATGTGCCTCAACCACATCTGGTTTCCATCACATTATGTATCTTTTTCTTTTTTCTAGATTAGTCGATAACATTTTTTATGTTCTCCTTTTTGCACCCTTTCCTTGAACAATAATACTGCTCAAATAATATTTCATCATTTTGCTTCTTATGCTGACCAACACAACCAGAGAAACCAGCATCATGTGCATATGATTTGTAAAATTTCTCCACATCTGTGAGTGTATCAAACATCATTCCAACCACAAGATTCAAATGGTCCATGGCGGCAACCTCAAAACTTCTTCCTGTAAGTTCGGCGACGGCTTTAGAGAGGGTGCCGTTCCCTATCCATGGTTGCTGCAGCTATTTAACACCATCGGTGTTACACCATAAATTATTTACTAAAATATGTCATGAGCATCATGTTTATGTGTTAATTCATGTGATAAAGTGTATAGATCAATTTTTGTATCTCGAAATGATCAACTAAAATGTGAAATAAAAGTTGATTCGATAGTCATGTTATATCACTTAGGGTTTAAAACCAATTTTTATTAAGCAAAAATGCTATAGAACATGTGTGTGATACTTAAATAAAGTTTGAAGTACAAACTTTATAGATGACAATGAAATACTTGCGGATGAAAAATGATATTACTAGCTAATACTTTCACTAGCTTAGAAATCACAAATGGAAAACAAATTTAGCTCAAAAACTTAGAAATTTTCAAGTCAAAAATAGTTAGACACTGCTATGTTTAGCAATTTATTGTGAGAGATTGGGTTAAAGAGTGGTATAGTGTTACAGCTTGATTTGGTAGTGTCATGTGCCATCTTGAGTATGGTGAAGACAGTTTAGGTTTAGGAGCAACCGTTTGGTCGTGTTGAGCGCTTTAAAATTCATGCGTGTCACGGTTTTGGGCTGGTTGGCCGTGTGGCCGCGATCACCGCGCTCGGGCGCTCGGCGTCGCCGTGTTGGTTGCGTGTGTGCGTGCGCGCGCTGCCGCACATGGCCGGCCATGGCTGCCTCTGGCCTAGCCAGGTCTTGGCTGCCGCTAGCCCCACCGCGTGAAGCTACTGCTGCTGCTATGGACAGCCCGCACACGTCGCGACAAAGCTGTTGACGGCGCCATCAACTCTTCGTTGCGTCCGCACTGCTGACCCACCTCACGTCATGACACTGCCGCTATTGACGCCACTGCGACGCTGTGCTACTGCCGCTTGCCTTGTCCTAGTTCTCACATGGGTTGCCCCACGCCGTCATCTCGCCTTAATGACATTGCGACCACGCCTGCCATGCCCCCACCTGCCTCCTTGTGCATGCATGTGGTTTGGCCGTAGTGTTGTGTAGCGGGTGCACAGCCGAACCCACTGCCGCGCCTGTCTCTCTCACTCTTCTTGTGCTTTCCGCCGCCATCGGGTTGCGTCACGGTAAAGCCAGAGAGCAAGCACCTCTCATCAATTCCTCGTGCTCGCATCTTCGCCTTCACGCTCCCTCTCTAGCCGACCCCACGCTATCTTAACTCGTGTCATGCCGAGCTCCAATTTTGGAGTTTTTCCTCCACCGTGCCATTAAGGCCAGACTCGGCCATGGACAAGGGCAGTCACCCACCACACATCTAGTGTAGGCGCTAGGACTGTAGGTGCAGGTCGGCCCGCTACCAGGGCCGCTACGGGCCTTAGTTGGCCGATGTGACCGTCCATTTGCCGCGCCCGCCGCGCCGGCGCGCGTAGGGATGGCTGAGGACCTTGCCGTTGTAAAGAGGAGAAAGATCCGAGGGTTTCGTTGCAAAGTCACTGTCGGTAGAAATAGTATCGTGGACTATGGGTTGTTTTGCTCATAGTCCAGGGGCGTTTTTGCAAGAATACTAGCACGCACGGGCTTCCTCTCTGTGGGCCGCCTCCACGCGTGGGCCACGCCGCGCCTGTGGGCCACCATGCACTCACGCATGCGCGCGTTGCGTCGCGTGGGCCGAAATCAGTTTAGTTTTTTCGAGGAGAATAGAAATAACTTTTCATTTGTATTTCTGAGCTGAATTTGGTAATTAATATAAAATCATGTTGGTATCCAAAAATTGTGAAACTAATTTTGTTAAGTTTCTAAAATTGTGCTCTATCTGTTAGTGTATTTAGTTCATATATATACTTGCTGATACTAGAAGCTATTAAATCATTTGAGAGTGCTTAATATTATTAGTTTAAATATTGTAGGAATTTTTGTGGCAATATGGTGATAGATGTAGCTTTGAAAATTTTATAATAGCTTCATGGTATTATTATGTGCTCACTGTGATTTTTGTAGCTTTAGAATAGACTAAACATAAGGGTGGTTAAATGCTCTTTGTTTCAAATATATATTAAATCATTAGTAGAAATAAAGATGTATCCTTCATTTGTAAAGCTAGGTGTTTGTTAGTTGAACTCAACACTTTACTTGATAAAGATGATAGTTAGCTTAGTGTCTTAGTCATTAGAGCTAGCTTAGTAGTTTACCATGTGTATTCTTAATTTAGGAGTTGTTGTTGCTAAAGTATTAAGTGTTGCATCATCATCGCCTGCATGTAGAAAACGAGTTGGTAGAGATCGTGACCATTAGAGATCATGAATTTGAGGAGGTGATTGAGGAGTATGAGGAGGAGATCCTTGTACAGGAGGAGGTCCCAGAGCCGCCATTGACTGACTGAGCTGACACCGTGCCTATCCAAGGCAAGCCTCGGTGCATAACCCTTATTTTAAATGATCACTGGATATATATATGTATATATATATGTGTGTGTGTGCGTGATGTGTATTTACGTTATAGGATTTATATTGAAACTGCATGCATAGATAACCTACCTATGAGTCCTACTAACATAGGTCGAGTAGCTGCTATGCTTAGGCTATCGGTAGTGTGAGTAACCTGCCGTTACTCACAATAGATGATTATTATTATCACTCTCATGATAAAATGGTGAAAAGAAATAGAGACCGAGGAGGGATATGGTACGGGTATTGGTGGGTGTAAGAGGTTGTGTCCCGCGGCCAACGGGGCATGACTTGGTTACACTGTTTTCTCTGTCCGTGTTGGTTAAAGACTGGCCGTCGCATTGGATTCTAGTCAGGTCACAAACTTATTATCCTGAGCACATACTTGTTTATGGGAGCAAGAAAGGCTCGTTGCTCTCTTATCTTGGGTTTTGGCTATTTCCGGACCGACTAATTTGAGACGGAGATGGTGGAGGTCTAAGCATCACACTGAGTCCGGAACTCAGGTGTGGGGGCATGGAGTCCAAGTTTAGATGGGGACCTAGACCCCTTGACAGGAGAGTGTTGGGTTGGTCCTGCTTGTGCCTGGGGTACAAGCAGGGCATGTGTTTCGGGGTACCCAGCTGGGCTACATTGATTCACGAATCGCTGTGTAATACGGTATGACTTGTCTACAATCTAGCACCACAGTAAGAACTGGAAGATAAAAGATGTGAAATGTGTCTGATTGCTCAACTCTTGCTTGAAAGTGGAACATGTGCTTACATAGAATGGTTAGCTAACCAACTAATCATGACTGCTAATAAAATACATACATAAGGATTCACTACTAGTAATACTTTTTGCAAAAGGAAACCCAGCAAACCATAAAGCTTATCATATCCTTGGAGTTGGGAAATTATTCTCACTAGCCGGATAAGTCTTACGAGTATATTATATACTCAGAGTTTATTTACCCCTGTTGCAAGTGTAGCTTGAGGAGTAGCTGTTGTATGGAGGATTCTTCTAGTGGACACAGATGGATCATTGCATCTTATCGTTAGATGTTTATTTTAATTCTGCTATTTAAATTCCGCACTCTAAAGTTGGTATTGTAATAATGTATTTCAGAGAACTCTTGTTGTATGAAATGGACTAAGTATTATAAACTTGTTCTCATTATTGGACCCTGGAGGAAAAACGTGGATTATTTGAGTTTTCCCTTGGGGTGTGTTCGACGGAACCGTCCGATGTAGCTAGCTTTTGGGGTGCTTAGTGTCTGGTGGAAGACGAGTGTCTCTAAAAGCGTGCTATTTTGGAGGGTTCTGCCACAAGCTATTGCTGCTGTCCACCATCCAAGCCCATTCGCTATCCATGACTTGACGTGTCGTTCCCTGTAAATGTCTTGCCCAAGTCGGTGTCCATGTCGTGGGTGGAGCCGCACACGGCCATGCCGCTGTCACCGTCGTTCCACATCGTCGCACCGTCCGGGTACGTTCTCCCGCAAGACAGCAAGGCAAACATAAGGTCACGAGATGGATTAGCAACGAAAAGGAAATCGGGCACACTGGTGGAACATTACAAAAAGGAAAAAGTCTACTTCACCCCCCACTACGAAACCGTCTGTTTTACCCCCCTGAACTTTTCAAAACCGTCTATTTTACCCCCTGGGCGGTTTTTAACAGCGGGTTGCTACAGTAACATCGGTCTGCTACAGTAACGGTGGCTTGCTGCAGTGCCGGTGGTTTTGAATTTTCTTTTTTTTTATTTTCGATGAATTTTTGAAAAATCATAATAAATCATAGAAAAATCATAAAATGAAAAATCTAATTTTATTGGACTCCACATGAGTAGATCTACACAATGAATATATAATACGGTATGCTTTAGTATAATTTTTTGTAGCTTTAGATTAATTGGAAAATCTAATTTTGTCTGTAATTAATTGGAATAATTCATAGCTACACCTTCTATGGTCCAATTGTGCTGAAATTTTTATGGTACACTAATTATTGTATGCTTGAACTATAGTAAAAATTTCGTATTCATTGGACTATGTATAACTTAGTTATAGATAAATTCTAATTAATTACAGACAAAATTGGATTTTCCAATTAATCTAAAGCTACAAAAAAAATTTATACTAAAGCATACCGTATTATATATTCACTGTATAGATCTACTCATGTGGAGTCCAATAAAATTAGATTTTTCATTTTGTGATTTTTCTATGATTTTTCAAAAATTCACCGAAAATAAATAAAAAAAGAAAATTCAAAACCACCGGCACGGTAGCAAACCCACCGTTACTGCAGCAGACCCGCTGTTACTGTAGCAAAACCGCTGTCAAAAACCACCCATGGGGTAAAATAGACGGTTTTGAAAAGTTCAGGGGGTAAAACAGACGGTTTCATAGTTGGGGGGTGAAGTAGACCAAGTATGAAAGGTGGGGGGTTAAGTAGACTTTTTCCATTACAAAAACCAGGTGAGTTCCTTATGTGCTGCTTTCCGGAACATATCAACGTTGGCAAAGGGGCGGTGGTGGGACACAGGCAGTGGGACACGGGCGGCGGGCGGTGGTGAGACACGGGTACCCGATGGCGATCGAGGAGGCAAAACTGGCAGTCAGCGGCGGAGACTCGTGATGGGATCGCACGTCGCGATGAAACAGAAGCAGGAATGGACACGAATCGTGTAACACCTCTGGTGTTACAAGCTCGCTTAGCACCTTAACTAAGGCCTAAAAGAAATTAATTGACCAAGCTCTCGTGTTTTAAAGTTTTAAAACTCACATAAAATGATAAAACAAATTATCCATGTTTTTGTATAGCTTGATGGTTCTCGGCGAGTACCTTGGTTTGGTGTAGTTCGTAGGTTGGTTTGACGATGCGATGTTATCTCAAAAATATCCTAAAGTCCCTTCGTAACGTATTGGAACTCGTCCTTGCTACTCGACCCGTCTACCTCGCCTGTTCTCGACGTCGTCGCATTGCCGGCCGCGTCGCTGTTGCAGTTGACCGCGTGCTGGCACACCTCTTTGGAGCTGTCCGTGCCAACCGACATGCTCTGTCGGCCACCTTGGGCCAGGCCAAATCCTCCCCATCCTTCTCTGCTCTGTCTATCTCCATCTCTGATCGATTTTCCAAGCCGTGGCCAGCTGGCGCTGTTGCCTCGTACGCTCGTGTCCTCTTGCTCTTCTCTCTCTCTCTCTCTCTCTCTCTCTTTCTTTTTCTTTGCCCCGTGTGTCCTAATCCGCTCATTCTTCAGCTCACCCTCACCACGGCGCTCCTACCATGGCTACGCCGTCGGTGCCCGTCTCTCCCCATGCGAGCGCATGCACCACCCTGCTCCTCCCTCCCTTTTCCCTAGCCCGCTGTCATTTCCTTTTTCCCACCTTGCGCGAGCGCGCGCAAGTTCTCTGTGCTGCACCTTCTTTCCGCTACTGTGCCCTAGTCCGCTTCGAACCATACCTGTCATCACTGCGCTCTCTCTCACGCCTAAAAGGTCCTAATGGCTAGAGGAGGGTGAATAGCCTAATAAAATTTCTACAACAACACTTAACAAAATGGTTAGACAATTATGAGGCAAAGCAAGTGTTGCGCTAGCCTACTCAAAATGCAAGCCACCTACCACAATTTTAGTTTAGATATTGTATATCCACATAAAAGCTATGACAATACCCTATGTTAGTGTGTCCTCAAAGGCTAACTAAAGAGCCACACCAACCAAGCAAGCAAGCTCTCACAACTGGCTACACTAAAGAGCTTGTCAACTAGTTTGCGGTAAAGTAAAGAGAGTGATCAAGAAAGTTATACCGTCGTGTTGATGAAGAAACCAATCAATCACAAGGATGAATAACAATGAAGACCAATCACCTCGGAATCAATGATGAACACAATAATTTTTTACCGAGGTTCACTTGCTTGCCAGCAAGCTACTCCTCGTTGTGGCGATTCACTCACTTGGAGGTTCACGTGCTAATTGGCTTCACACGCCAAACCCTCAATAGGGTGCCACACAACCAATATAAGATGAGGATCACATAAGCCACGAGCAATCCACTAGAGTACCTTTTGGTGCTCCATCTAGAAAAGGTCAAGAACCCCTCACAATCACCATGATCGGAGCCGGAGATAATCACCACCCTCCACTCAACGATCCTCGTTGCTCCAAGTCATCTAGGTGGCGGCAACCACCAAGAGTAACAAGCGAAATCTACAGCAAAACATAAACACCAAGTGCATCTAGATGCAACCACTCAAGCAATGCACTTGGATCACTCCCAATCTCACTATGATGATGAATCAATGATGGAGATGAGTGGGACGACTTTGGCTAGGCTCACAAGGTTGCTATGTCAATGAAAATGGCTAGAGATGTGAGCCATAGCTGGCCATGGGACTTAAATAGAAGCCCCTACGAAATAGAGTCATTATACTCCTTCACTAGGCATGACACGGGCTGACCGGACACTGCTCCTCAGCGTCCAGTTGCCCGATGGCGGCCACGTGTCTCTTGCGTTCAACTGTGAACGTTTGATCTCAACGGTTGAGAAGTTGATCGGACGCTCCGACAAAGCTGACCGGATGCTAGACCCTCAATGTCCGGTCATTTACAGTAAGGGTCCAAAACATGTTTTTTGCCGACCGGACACAGCCTAGCATCCGGTGCTTAACCCTAATTACTGTGCCGACCGACCACTCGACTGGACGCAGCCCTTCAGCGTTCGATCGCAAAGCGACCCAGCATCCGGTCAGTTGACCAACGCCATCATCATTGCGACCAACTCCATTTCACTTCTAACTTCTCCACCCTTGCTCAAATGTGCCAACCACCAAGTGTATCACCTTGTGCACATGTGTTAGCATATTTTCACAAATATTTTCAAGGGTGTTAGTTCTTCACTAGATCCTAAATGCATATGCAATGAGTTAGAGCATCTAGTGACATTTTGATAACCGCATTCTAATACAAGTTTTACTCCTCTTAATAGTATGGCTATCAATCCTAAATATGGTCACACTCTCTAAGTGTCTTGATCACCAAAATAAAATAGCTCCTACAAATTATACCTTTGCCTTGAGCTTTTTGTTTTTCTCTTTCTTCTTTTCAAGTTTAAGCCCTTGATCATCGCCATGCCATCACCATTGTCATGTTATGATCTTCATTAGCTTCTCCACTTGAAGTGTGCTACCTATCTCATAATCACTTGATAAACTAGATTAGCACTTAGGGTTTTATCAATTCACCAAAACCAAACTAGAGCTTTCAATCTTCCCCTTTTTGATAATTGATGACAACCCTTATACAAAGATATGAATTGAAATTCAATTGAATCCATGTTGCTTGACCAAGCATATTTACCATGTGTAAAAGGATATGGACAAGTTTCATGAACCCCAAATGATAGCAATTGCTCCCCCTACATATGTGCTAAGAGTTTGGATTGAAGCTTGCACATATGCTTAGATAGGAAATATAGGAGTCAATGTCTACCAAATAATGCTAAGGTATAAAAGATGGACCTTTGAAGCGTGATACCAATCGGAGTGCACCAATATACCATCCTTAGCACCATGGTTAGCTCAATATCACTTGGAAACATACTTTGAAAAGATACCACTTGTAAAGACTTACTTGGGAATGAAAGTTATCTAGTGATTCCATTTCATCATTTAATCTTACAACTAACATTCATCACACAAGCATGGATGTTTAAATTTAATACTTGTGCCATGCAAGCAAACATATGAAATGATGGATGTTTAAATTTAATACTTGTGCCATGCAAGCAAACATATCAAATGATGGATGTTTAAATTTAATACTTGTGCCATGTAAGCAAACATATGAAATACACATTCAAATGCACCATACAAGTTCATGAGCTTGCTCCCCCTACTTGTGTGCTCAAAATTTTAATTGATCCCTTTCCTTTGTCATATCTCTCCCCCTATGTCATATATCAAGATATCTTTATGTTTCACTCTCTTTATGATATTTCTTCCCCTTTTTCACTATCTTTGCTACTATCTTTGTTTCTGTCCTCCTTTGTCATCAATGACCACAAAGGTTCTAAATATAGATAGTATTACTTGTAGGGTCGAGATTATCAATGTCAATCAATGGGGTGAGGATTATTTTCCCAAATTTGGTCTAGTCTAGATCATTTACCAAAGATATTTAACTCGGTTTGATCCAAGGACAAGCTTCTTCACACCTCCAAATAAGGGTTATCTTGTAACATGTTGAGTTAAACACTTATAGCTCATTTTCTAGATTAAATACTAGGTTTATAAGCCCATAAACATGTCATATGCCATCACTAGATCAAGTCAAGTATAGAAGCAATAGTGATACCATATGGACATCAAAATCATTTGATTTTCATGAATGAGCCTAATAAAATAGAACCACTTGAAAGGTCCTAATAAGATTGAAAATGTGACTAGATGCACTAAACATGTCCTTAGCAAGGATGTATGCCATGCCAATCAACTTTTACCTTGGATTGCTCGAAGGAGAGGCATGTCATATGAGTGGAGGTGCATCAACACATATTTGAGAAATCCAATATGTTCAACTCATTCCTTAGCTTGCAAAACCTTTTCTCATCCAATGGTATGGTGAATATATCAGTAAGTTGATCTTCGGTGCCTACACTCTCAATGCAAATGTCCCCTTTTTGTTGGTGATCTCTTATGAAATGGTGGTGTACATCAATGTGCTTTGTTCTTGCATGTTGAACCAGATTGTTTGTCAACTTGATTGCACTCTTATTGTCACATAGCAATGGCACTTTCTTGAACTTGATTCTAAAGTCACTCAAAGTGGCCTTCATCCAAAGTACTTGTGCACAACAACTATCGGCGGATATGTATTCGGCTTCGGCGGTTGATAATGCAACACTATTTTGCTTCTTTGATGACCATGAAACAAGTGATCTTCCCAACAATTGACATGTGCCTGAGGTGCTCTTCCTTTCAACCTTGCATCCTGCATAATCCGAGTCGGAGTAACCAACTAGCTCAAACTTTGCTCCTTTGGGATACCACAAACCAACAATTGGTGTAAGCTTCAAGTACCTCAATATTCTCTTTGTAGCCTTCAAATGACTTTCCCTTGGTGAGGCTTGAAATCTTGCACACATGCATACACTAAACATGACATCTGGCCTTGATGCGGTCACATAGAGTAGGTTTCCAATCATAGGCCGATACAACTTTTGATCCACCATATTTCTACTTGCATCACTATCCAAGTTGTCATTGGTTCCCATTGGTGTGCTAATGACTTTGCTATCAATCATGACAAACTTCTTGATCATGTCATTGATGTACTTGCCTTGACTCACAAATGTACCATTCTTTAATTGCTTGATTTGAAGACTAAGGAAGTAACTCAATTATCCAATCATGGACATCTCAAACTCATTAGCCATCATCTTTCTAAATTCATCACAAAAATCTTGATTTGTTGATCCAAATATGATGTCATCTACATAGATTTGCAATACAAATAGATCTTTTCCAATCTTCTTGATGAAAAGAGTGGTGTCAACCTTACCCATTGTGAACCCTTTAGAGAGGAGGAAGTCCCTCAATCTCTCATACCATGCTCTAGGTGCTTGCTTCAAGCCATACAATGCCTTTTTCAACTTGTATACATGGTTGGGCTTCTTATCATCTTCAAAATCAGGAGGTTGCTCAACATATACTTCTTCATTGATGTAGCCATTTAGAAATGCACTCTTAACATCTATTTGATAGAGCTTGATGTTGTGGGCACAAGCATAGGCTAGCAAGATTCTAATTGCTTCCAATCTAGCAACCGGGGCATATGTTTCTCCAAAGTCAAGACCTTCAACTTGTATATAGCCTTGTGCTACTAATCTTGCTTTGTTCCTTACTACTATCCCATCTTGATCTTGCTTGTTTCTAAAGACCCATTTGGTTCCAATCACATTATGTCCCTTTGGTCTCTCTACTAATTCTCATACTTGATTTCTTATGAAGTTATTCAATTCTTCATGCATAGCGTTCACCCAATTAACTTCCTTCAAAGCTTCATCTATCTTCTTTGGTTCAATGGATGACACAAATGAGAAATGCTCACAAAATAATACCAATCTTGATCTTGTTTGTACACCTCTAGAAATATCACCAATTATAGTGTCCAAAGGATGACCTCTTGCAATATTTGTTGGTTGGAGGATTGGAACTTGATTGCTTGCACTTGCTTGATCATTTGGTTGAGATGATGTACTAGCCACTTGATCTTGTTCATTATCATGAGAGCCACTAGAACTAACTTGATTTATATCATATTGCATATTTGAGTTAGAGAGCACTTACACTTGATCATCTTCATCATCATTCACTTGCCTAGGCCTCAATTCACCAATATCCATGTTTTTCATAGCATTTGAAAATTGAATGCCTCTAACATCTTCTAAGTTCTCATTCTCTACTTGTGAACCCTTGGTTTCATCAAATTCAACATCATGAACTTCCTCAAGAGTATCACTATCTAAATTCCAAACTCTATATGCTTTGCTTACAGTGGAATAACCAAGTAGGAATCGTTCATCACATTTCTTGTCAAACTTGCCTAATCCTGTGCCTTTCTTTAAGATATAGCATTTGCAACCAAAAACCCAAAAATATACAATGTTGGGTTTTCTACCATTCAATAGCTCATATGGTGTCTTCTCTTTCAATCAGTGACAATAGAGGCGGTTGCTACAATAGCAAGCCGTGTTGATAGCTTTGGCCCAAAAGGATTGACTCACATTGTACTCACTAAGCATAGACCTTGTCATATCAATAAGTGTTCTATTCTTTCTCTCAACAAGGCCATTTGATTGAGGTGCGTACTTGGCCAAGAATTGATGTCTAATTCCAAATTCATCATATAACTCATCAATTCTAGTATTCTTGAACTCACTATCATTGTCACTTCTAACTCTCTTGATGGTTGTTTCAAACTCATTGTGAATGCCTTTGACAAATGATTTGAATGTTGCAAACACATCACTTTTGTCCACTAGAAAGAATACCCATGTGTATCTAGTGTAGTCATCCACTATCACAAATCCATATTTGTTTCCACCGATACTAGTGTATTGTGTTGGCCGAAATAAATCCATGTGTAATAACTCAAATGCTTTACTAGTGCTCATCATGCTTTTCTTAGGATGGGTGTTTCCAACTTGTTTGCTGGCTTGACAAGAGCTACAAAGCTTATCCTTTTCAAACACAACATCTTTCAAGCCTTTAACTAAGTCATGTTTAACCAATCTATTCAATTGTTTTATTCTAACATGACCAAGCCTTCTATGCCATAACCAACCTATGCTAGACTTAGTGAACAAGCATGTAGATAATTTAGCTTCACTAGCATTGAAATCAACCAAGTATAGATTCTCATATCTAAAACCTTTGAAGATCAAGTTAGAGCCATCTACACTTATGATCTCTACATCATCTACTCCAAATATGCATTTGAATCCAAGATCACACAATTGAGCCACGGATAGCAAATTGAAATTCAAGCTCTCAACTAGCAATACATTGGATATGCTCATGTCATTAGATATTGCAATCTTACCAAGCCATTTGACCTTGCCTTTGCCATTGTTACCAAATGTGATACTATCATAATCATCACTGCCATTGGTGTTGATTGAGTTAAACATTATTGCATCACCGATCATATGTTGAGTGCACCCACTATCAAGAACCCAATGCCTTCCTCCGGCTTTATAATTGACCTACAAAAGAAGATCAATTCTTTTTAGGTATCCAAACTTGCTTGGGTCCTTGAAGGTTAGTCACTAGGCTCCTTGGTATCCAAATGACTTTCTTCTTTGAGCCCATTCATGGTTTACCAATGAACTTAGCCTTCACACCATTTGTACCCTTAGTAAGCATATAGCATGAATCAAGCTTTATGAAGGATACATTAGCATTTTTGCTCTTATTTTTGCATTCTTGCTCTTTATGACCCACTTGCTTACAATTAGTGCAAAACCGACTATTGTTCTTCACAAAACTAGTCTTGTGAGGAGCAAAGACCGCCTTGCCTTTCTTGGGGGTATAGCCCAATCCCTCTTTATAGAGAGAAGCTCTTTGGCTATCTAAGCATATAAGCAAGCGGTCCTCACCACCATAAGCCTTAGCTAAGGTGTGAGTGAGCTTAGTGACCTCCTTCTTGAGGTTCTCATTCTCAACTACTAGTGAGGTATCACAAGTGAGACCATCACTACTAGATGAGGTAGAATTGGAAGTGCTACAAGAAGGGTTAGTAGGAGCAATAATGATAGGCATAGATAGTGATGTATCAATTATATCATAAGTTAAACCTACATTGCAAGTTTCAACATGCTTCTTTTTATTTTGCTCATCAAGCAAAGAGGAATGTGCCTTTTCAAGCTTTTTGTGAGCTTTGCCAAGCTTCTCATTGGCTTCCTCTAGCCTCTCATGAGATGCATTGAGCTCATCAAAGGCTTGCTTAAGGGCTATAAGTTCCTTACGCAAGTTTTTGCATTCCCTTCTTTTGATGTTGAAGTGTTCTTTAGCATCTTCTAGCATGTCAATTAATTCATCCTTAGTAGGTTCATCATCATCACTATCACTATCATTTTCATTTTTATGTTCATTATCATCAACAAGTTCTTCATCACTTTCATCATCACAAGATTGTACCTTAGCGGCCTTAGCCATGAAGCATGATGAAGATTCAAAGAGAGAAGGCTTCTCATTAATGGCAATGCTTGCAAGAGCCTTCTTCTTGGTGGTATTGTGATCATCACTATCATCATCATCATCACTTGAGGAAGCATCACTATCCCAAGTGACTACATAAGAACCACCCTTCTTCTTCTTGAAGGCCATCTTGTCCTTCTTCTCTTTCTTTTCCTTCTTGTCCTTCTTCTTGTTCTTCTTGTTGTCATCATCATTGCCACTATTGTATGGGCATTGAGTAACAAGATAATCTTTGCTTCCACACTTGATGCATCTTCTTGATTCTTCTTTGTTCTTGGATGAAGACTTCTTTATTCTAGCACGGTAGCCCTTCTTCACCATGAACTTGCCAAATCTCTTGACAAATAGAGCCATCTTCTCATCATCATCATCATCCCAAGATTCATCTTCTTCACTTGAAGTTTCTTGCTTTGCTTTGCCCTTGGATGATGTGGCTTTGAATGCCACGCTCTTCTTCTTCTCATCTTTCTTTTCCTTCTTTTCTTCCTTCTCATCATCATCTCTATATGTATCATCGATTATTATATCTCCCAACACTTGGTTTGGTGTCATGGTGTCCAAACCGCTTCTCACTAGAATGGTGACCAATGTACCAAATCTTGAAGGCAAGCATCTCAAGAATTTGTGGGAGAAGTCCTTATCCTTCACCTCTTCTTCAAGTGCTTTCAGATCACTGACAAGCACTTAAAGCCTATGGAAAATCTCCGGCACACTCTCATCATCCTTCATCTTTAAGCTTGCAAACTTTTCTTTAAGAATGTAAGCCTTTGCACCCTTGAGTGCCCTCAAATGATTCTTCCAACTTCTTCCATGCCTCATGAGCCATCTCAATATTTTTGACTTGCTCAAATGTTCTTTCATCAATTGCATCATGAATAGCACTTAGAGCAATGTCATTGTTTTGGAGAAGTACTTCTTTGGCCATGGTGGAATTCTCCAGATCTTCAATCTTAATTTTTGTTTCTACCACCTTCCAAACCTTCCTATTGATTGACTTAATATAAGTTCTCATCTTGGCCTTCCAATAGGGATAGTTGGAGCCATTAAATTAGGGTAACTTCTTGGTGTTGTTGATTTGAGCTATTTTAACACCGAAGGTTGTTAAGCCTCAAATAACAGTGACCTCAGCTCCGATACCACTTGAAAGGTCCTAATGGCTAGAGGGGGGTGAATAGCCTAATAAAATTTCTACAACAACACTTAACAAAATGGTTAGACAATTATGAGGCGAAGCAAGTGTTGCGCTAGCCTACTCAAAATGCAAGCCACCTACCATAATTCTAGTTTAGATAGTGTATATTCACACAAAAGCTATGACATTACCCTATGTTAGTATGCTCTCAAAGGCTAACTAAAGAGCCACACCAACCAAGCAAGCAAGCTCTCACAACTGGCTACACTAAAGAGCTTATCAACTAGTTTGTGGTAAAGTAAAGAGAGTGATCAAGAAGGTTATACTGTCGTGTTGATGAAGAAACCAATCAATCACAAGGATGAATAACAATGAAGACAAATCACCTTAGAATCAATGATGGACACAATGATTTTTTACCGAGGTTCACTTGCTTGCCGTCAAGCTACTCCTCGTTGTAGCGATTCACTCACTTAGAGGTTCACGTGCTAATTGGCTTCACACGCCAAACCCTCAATAGGGTGCCATACAACCAACACAAGATGAGGATCACACAAGCCACGAGCAATCCACTAGAGTACATTTTGATGCTTCACCGAAGAAAGGTCAAGAACCCCTCACAATCACCATGATCAGAGCCGAAGATAATCACCACCCTCCGCTCAACGATCGTCGCTACTCCAAGCCGTCTAGGTGGCGGCAACTACCAAGAGTAACAAGCGAAATCCACAGTGAAACACGAACACCAAGTGCCTCTAGATGCAATCACTTAAGCAATGCACTTGGATCACTCCCAATCTCACTATGATGATGAATCAATGATGGAGATGAGTGGGAGAACTTTGGCTAGGCTTACAAGGTTGCTATGTCAACGAAAATAGCTAAAGATGTGAGCCATAGCTGACCATGGGACTTAAATAGAAGCCCCCATGAAATAGAGCCGTTATACTCCTTCACTGGGCATGACACGGGCTGACCAGACGCTCTGGTCCAACTGACCGGACGCTGCTCCTCAGTGTCCGGTCGCCCGATGGCGGCCACGTGTCTCTTGCGTTCAACTATGAACGTTTGATCTCAACGGTCGAGAAGTTGACCGGACGCTCCGACAAAGCTGACCGGACGCTGGACCCTCAGCGTCCAGTCGTTTACAGTAAAGGTCCAAAACGTGTTTTTGCCGACCGGACACGTCCGGTCATGCTTGACCGGACACAGCCCAGCGTCCAGTGCTTAACCCTAATTACTGTGCCGACCGACCACTCGACCGGACGCAACCCTTCAGCGTCCGGTCGCAGAGCGACTCAGCATCCGGTCAGTTGACCGACGCCAGCATCATTGCGACCAACTCCATTTCACTTCTAACTTCTCCACCCTTGCTCAAATGTGCCAACCACCAAGTGTATCACCTTGTGCACATGTGTTAGCATATTTTCACAAACATTTTCAAGGGTGTTAGTTCTCCACTAGATCCTAAATGCATATGCAATGAGTTAGAGCATCTAGTGGCACTTTGATAACCGCATTCCGATATGAGTTTCACTGCTCTTAATAGTATGGCTATCAATCCTAAATGTGATCACACTCTCTAAGTGTCTTGATCACCAAAACAAAATAGCTCCTACAAATTATACCTTTGCCTTGAGCTTTTTGTTTTTCTCTTTCTTCTTTTCAAGTTTAAGCCCTTGATCATCGCCATGCCATCACCATTGTCATGTTATGATCTTCATTAGCTTCTCCACTTGAAGTGTGCTACCTATCTCATGATCACTTGATAAACTAGGTTAGCACTTAGGATTTCATCAATTCACCAAAACCAAACTAGAGCTTTCAGCGCCCTCCTTTTTCCTCCCCTCCTCGCGCGCGTAGGCGCACCGCGCCACCGGCGCCCCTCCTCTCTCCTCCGTGCCGCGTCCATGCTAGGGCTGTCTGCGCCGATGTCGGCCTCTCCCGTGCACCCATAGCCGCCCAAGCTCAGATGCTCTACCGGTCTACGTACTTCCCCAGGCCACCATCGCTGCGTGTCTCGGCCTACGTCGGTCCGCTGTCCCGCTACTCGTGCCTGTGGCCGCCCCCACCACTGTCCCGACCGTGCTGCCCCACCTCCTAGGAACCTCCTACGCATGCCACAGCTACTGCCTAGGCCAAGCCCGTTGCCACCTAGAGGTGCTTGGGGCCACGCCGTGTAGGTGCCTTGCCGCAGTGCTGCTCTTCCTTGCCTTCGTGACTTTCCCCCACAGCTCGCCGTCACTCGGTCGTCGCGCGTGTGCACAAGTGTAGCAGGTTCCCTTCGGCCGTGCTAGACAGTTGTCCATGTCGTTGCCCCTCCCGAGCTCGGTGCTACACCCCTCCACGCCACCTCGGTGCCAGCCGCACCACCGGTCCCGCCATGTCCTCCTCCTTCTTTTCTTCGCCCCCACGTGTGCGTGCACACCGTGCCATGCCGTCACCGCCCATGCCCTGCATCGCTGCCGCACCCTCCGTGCCCGCATGCCCGAGCCTCTAGGACCACCGCACGCACATTGCCGTAGCACCGCGCGTCGTCCTGCCGCACTCACCTGGCCGGCGTAACCGCTGCCGGTGTGCCTGGCCTCCTCGGTTCTCATGGGCAGGCTGCCTGGGGTCCACTCGGGCCTTGCCACGGCCTAGCGTGGTCGCACAGGCTCCTCGGGTAGCTCGCCGGTGGGTGGTTCATTGCCGTCGTGCCTTCCCCAGACCTAATGCACCATTGCCGCCGCCGCCGGTCGATGCCCTGTGTCGTGCTCTGCTTTGTGAAGATAGAAGAGGGTAAGAATCCAAGACAGAAATTTATATAGGGCCCTTACTGCAAATACGTGACTCGTTTGAATAGTGCTCGTGGATCTCGGTGTGATTAGGGAAAGTGCAAGGGGCCGTTTTGCAAAATTGCCATCGTCACTGCTGTCTGGGTCGCGCATGTGCGAGTTGGGCCATGTCGTGCTAGGCCGCTCGCGCCCATTCCCGCGATGGGCCACGTGCGCCCCCGTCTGGGCCGCTGCTCACGCCGGTCGTGCGCCTGCCTAGGCCACCGCTCGCTCGCCGCTGGGCCTGGCCGAATGGGCTATTGGGCCGGCTGATGGCCGTTGTCCTTTTTTATTTCTAAAACGATTAGCTAATTTAGCTCAGGAACAAATTTGTAAAAATCAATATAAAATTATGTAGCTGTCCAAAAAAATAGTGAAACCAGTTTTGTTGAGTTCCAAAAATCATGATCTATCTAATAGTGTATTTTGTTCACATAGTTTGATAATATTTTTGGGAGCTATATAATTAATTTAAGGTACTTACCATTATAAAAATATGAACTTGTAGGAATTGTTATGGTAAATTGGTAATATTGTTGGATCTAAAATCTTTACAGTAGGCTCCTAGCATTATTAGGTACTCACTGAACTTTTTGTAGCTCAATAATAGTTAGTTTGTCAGGTAGATAATGATGCTCTAATTTGAATAATGATTAAATCGATAGCGTTGAATAAAGCAACAACTTGGGTTTATGTAACGAAAATAATTATTGGGGAAATAGCGTCTTATCCGACAACGTGTATATGTAGCCAAGTATGGTCATCGTTAGAACTAGCTCGTTAGTTTGAGAGGCATAAATCGCATTTTACAAGTCATCGTTGCAATCGATTAATTATGTCTTTGCATTGCATCGCATTGCATATCATATACGTACGACGATGGATCAACAGGTCAATTGAAGGATGATTGGGAATCCGAAGATGGTGTAATGGTATTCTCTTCAGGAGAGGATGCAATGGGCTTTCTATTCAGATGGTGGATGATCTAAAGATGCAGATACTAACTTTTAATATATATCTTACCTAGGCAAGCCCCGATGCATAACCCTACTTTTCTGTAGTTTAAATTATATTTGTGCATTAAGTTTTAAGGAGTTGATTGAAACCCACTGGCATATATATATCTTTATCCTAGGAGTCTTACTAGTATGACAGGATCGTGTAGAATGCTATACTACAGGACTCCGGTAGAAGTCGAATGATTGCCTGTCACTCGCGAGAGATAGGAAATATATTACTGGATTATTATCACTTGAAAGATATAAATGGTGGAAAGGAAAAATGGTGACCAGGTAGGGATATGGTTTGGATATTGGTGGGTGTAAGAGGTTGTGTCACCGTAGACGCGGGGCATGGCTTGGTTACACTGCTTTTCCTGTCTGATCGGTTAAGGACCGATCGGTGTATAAGCCATCAAGGCAAGTCACAGACATATTATCCCGAGCACATACTTGGGTATGGGCGCTTGGAAGACTTGTTGCTCTCTTGTCGCGGATCTGGCTCTTTCCAGACCGACTGATTGGAGGCAAGGATGGTGGAGGTCCTTGCACCACATGGAGTTCGGGACTCAGGATGTGGGGGCTTGGAGTCCAAGTTTGGACGGGGACCTAGACACCCAGGATAGGAGAGTGATGGGTTGGTCCTGCTTGTGCCTTGGGTACAAGCGGGGCGTGTATTTTCGGGGTACCTAGCTGGGGGCATTGATTCACGAATCGTCAGGCAATCTGGTATGGCTTGTTTTATGCCTAGCATCGTAGTAAGAATTGAAAGATGAAAGATGAAAAGAAAATGGAAATTTGATTGCTTACCACCTGCTTGAAAGTAGTATATGTGCTTACTTGGTTAGTTAATGAACCATTGCGGCTATTAAGAAAAACCAAATATAAGGACGCACATTTAGTAATGCTTCCTGTAGATGCAATGAACCCACAAGCCAGATAGCCTTGTATATTCTTGGAGTCTTTTCTTTCCTCCTGTCGGGTAAGTCTTGCTGAGTATAATTGAGTACTCAAGGTTTTATTCCCCCTGTTGCAGGTGGCGGGTGAATGCTAGAGCTGACCCTTGTGTGTGGATACCTCCAGGTGGGCTCAGCGAGGATTCCTTACGCTGCGATCGTAGTTGTTACTATAACTCTCACCAAATACTTTTATAAATGAAAGTTCCATAATCTGTTGCCGTAGTTTATTTATTAATACTTCATCATGTCATGATTAGATATTTATTTCTGCTGTAATTCTGATCACATGTTTATATTCCGCTGTTCAATTAAATTATTTATAACTCTGATAGTATGATTTCATTCTGGTGTTATATTAATAAATATTATACTCTGATGTTGTATTAAAAGTGATGTAAAAAATGGTTGAGAATGATGTAAGCTTTATTCTCTCATTTGTGATCCTGATGGTGAAAATGTAGATTTTCGGGTTCTCCCCTAGGGTGTGCTCGACAGAACCGAGTGATTTAGTGATCTCCTTCGAGTACTTAGTGTCTAATGGAAGACAAGCACTCCTGGAAGGCATTAGATTAGGCGGTTTTGCCACAAATTGCTAGGGGTTTTTTGAAAAAAAGACTGACTGGTGAGGGGTTTAAGCGCAAAATAGTCCCACCGGTCGCCCCATCCATTGGATCAGCATCTAGTGGCTCTGATTCATAGTTTTCAAGCTTACACAGGTTGATTGGTTTGCACCTGATATGTTGCCTCTGTTTAGTCCCACCTAGGCAGCTTTGAGCGAGCTCAGCCGAAGCAAGGGTACAAAATGAGACCCACTGCCTCTTCGCATCTCATGCCTTTCTCGACCTTTTAGCTAAGATCAAGTGTAGTACCTGTTCTTATCAGTTTAATATATGATATGTGGATCATGTGTCTTCCTCGATATTAATAAATTTACTAGGTAGCGTGCCTGTGCGTTGCTACGGGACAACTAAATCTTTTGTACTAAAAACACACGGATCGTACGATAAGATAACAATACTATTAAATTAAATACCGACGTCAAAGTGACATTTAATTTAAAAAGCAAAGTTTGTGAAATTAACACAGTCACAGAGAGCGCGATGTCGTAGGCTCACAAACTCTACTGTATAGACTTTATCGTGATACGGCTAAGATAATATTTTATATCGGCAAAAAGAATTCTACGATATCTATTTCTTTCATACGTCAATAATTCCATGAATAAATTTTGTTGCATCTCCATATAAGCATGTACACACAGGTTTGAGTATATATGCAAATAGGTTCATGCCCGTGCGTTGCTATGGGACAACTAAACTTTTATACTAAAAACACACGAATCACACGATAAGATAACAATACTGTAAAAGTATATGACCGACGTTAAAGTAACATTTAATCCAAAAAGCTAAGTTCGTGAAATTTACATAGTCACAGAGAGCGTAGCGTCGCAGGCTCACAAACTCTACTGCGTAGATCTTTCCGTGATACGGCTAAGATTATTTTTTATACCGGCAGGAAGAGATATTTATATCCATTTCTTTCGTGCGCCAACAAATCCATGAATAAGTTCCATCATAACTTCATACCATCCTGTACACGGCGCTGGCAAGCGAATTAGCCACAACTTATGTAATTAGTTTTATAATTAGCTCATGTTTAGTCCTCCTAATTAATATCTAAAAATTTAATGTAACAGGGACTAAAGTTTAGTTCTGGGATCCAAACACCCCCTAACTCTTGACTTCTGCTGGCTGCTTACTTGCACCACCATGCCTATGTGCCTGCACGTATATACTATAATGTCAGAACATCTAAGATGGTCTTTATTGTCCACCCTTTGAAAATATCATAACTTTAAGGTTGTCATTTATGTATGCTATAGGATTAGGATCCTTTGCACTGATTCATGAGGGTGTCCATGAGAGTCGAATTTTTTATACCATTATGATGTCTAAGCTTATTAATCAGACAGAGACGAACTTGATTGTTAAAATATTTTCAACACTGCTTTTATATACTCCCTCTGTCTCAAAATAGAATTCATTCTCGCTTTCCGAGAAATCAACTTTTTTTTAACTTCGACAAATTATATATAAAAGAGTATTAATATTTATAATACATAATTAGTATCATTACATAGACCATTGAATATATTTTCATAATAAACTTATTTGGAGATATAAATGTTGCACGTATTTTTTACAAACCTAGTTAAAGTTGAGAAAGTTTAACCTGCACGCATCCTATAACGACTTATATTTTAGGGCAGAGGAAGTATATGCTAATGAAAATAGTCAACTGAAAGTCATGATGAACACAACAATACTTTCATTTTATATGCTAACAGGGGCACGAAGAAACGCAGGGGAATGGACCTATATACTAATGGTGGGAATATTCGTTTAGGAAATTGCAGAAGGTTCACCAGTCTCACCATGTATAACCTACACATCTTTTATTTGGCACCACTGATGTTCTCAAAGAGCAATCACTTTTTAATTTCAGGTTTGCATGCTGGAAACACTAAAATTAAGGACCAACCTTATTGAGTCATCTTGCTTAATCTTTGCCAATTGTCATGCTTGAGCTTTGCGAACAAATTATACCATTGGCAAAGACTAACACATAAAGAGGTAGAAGTTGCAAGAATAAAGTTAGGTGGCCTACTATGCACCCAACCTAAATTTAAAACCCTCCAAATTATGGACAATGCCATATGATCCGGTTTACGTGGAGATGAAAGATATCTGACCGAGCGAGAGAGGGGCACCGCATGATTATTTCCTTCCATGCGTGATTATTGTTTTCTTCCATGCATGTGGCCTCAGGTGATCGATTTATTTTCTTCAAAACAGGCGGGGATCGCAGGGATGACAGTTTCTTTTTTTATCGCGCGGTGCATGATTATTGTTTTCTTCCATGCATGTGGCCTCAGATGATCGATTTATTTCCTTCAAAGCAGACGGGGATCGTAGGTGGGGACAGACGGACGAACCAAAATAAATATCGCACAAAAAATATCCATATTTTGTTCTTTTTAGTTATAGGAGATTCTTTTTGTGGGGAGGGCTTACTATAGTGGCTTGCCACTTTAGTCCTCAAGTATCGTTTGGGCGTTGCATTATTGCCCGAGCTAGCACACCCTAACCAAATAGCAAATAAAATTTTGTTTTTTATAACACAAAAAAATAATAATTTTGTGCTTAGATAAATAAAAGGAAGCCTCAACCTACAAGGCTACATTAGGATCGGGCTTTCTGCCAACGACGGAGTTGCCCTAGGGGCGGGTTGGGGCGGCCGCCCCAGCTACCGGCGCCGTAGCATCAGACCCCCGGACCCCCTCTTCTGTGTTTTCTCCATCTTCGGCGTCCAGCGACCGGCTGTTGAGGACGCGACCATGCGAGGCAGAGCGGCGACGTACGACGCAAGGAGAGCGGTGATGAACGACGACGCAGAGCTCCGGCTCCTTGCTGGGCCTTTTTTGGCAGTGTAGTTAAGTAGTTTAGCCCAATAAGGGCCCAAATTTAGTCCCCAATTCCCCAATCCCAATCTCAGTCACATCCTTTGGCCCCAGACGCGGCAGCTCCCATTCGCCCGCCGCCAGGTGCCCAGGTGCGCCCGCTGCCCGCCGAGGTGCCGAGCAGGAGCAGGCTGCTGGCTGCGCCCGGCGATGGAGGAAGGAGGAGAGGAGGAGTAGGAGTTGGCGCATGTCCGGATGCTCGTCCATTCTTTGTTATTTGTAATTTGCAATATATGGATCAACTAATCAAGAACTAGTTTATTCTTCAAATTTGAGGTAACATCTTGTATTTCTCGTCTATTTTTCGTCATCATGTGTGATTGCAGCGTTTTTCTATGATTTGTGTGATTATAGTATGTGAGTGCGGTGCGTTGTGAATACGATGCCTTTTTAGTTTATTTTCTCATTGAAATTTACCCCACCTATCATTTTTTTTCTGGCTCCGTCATTCCTGCCTGCCCCTTAGCCGAATCACAATAGACGCCTTAGCCGAATCACAATAGAATATTTGTTGGGCCTGTGACATGGAAACCAGGCTAAGCATTTTTATGGGCTTTTGTACCTAAGCTTTGGCCCCGGTAACATCGCGTTCTTCTACGGACTAGATTAGTTGTATTTGGTGCCTACCGCACCTGCACGTAGGGATGAAAATGGTATGGATATTTTCTGATCGTATTCGAAACCAAATCCGTTTAGAGGGGTTGAGATCTGTCCGTATCCGAGTTAGGATGAAATTATACTACAAGAACGCCCCGCGCGTTGCTGTAGAAATCATTGATGAAATTATACTACTTATATTTACTAATATAATTGAATAAATATCATTAATCCATGTTAGTGAATGATTTTTAGCATTTTGATGTGGACAATTAAATATTTGTTAGTAAATGATGTGGTTTGCTAATGTTGAATAACTTGAATGAAGACATAATGGCATGTATTAGCTGGATGTGTTAATGGATGCTGATGTGGACACTCTGCATTGCGAGATAGTTTGAATGTGCTAGTGAGATGTTCTAGTGGATGCTGACATGGACACTTTGCATGGGAAGATAAATTGCTAGTGGGGTTTTTCTTTATAAAAGATATAAATATAGATATAGATATATATGTATGTATGCACTTGGAAAATTAGTCAACTTAGTCCTGTAGAGAAACTTCCGGCTGCATGCATGACTGAAGTTTCTGTGGTGGTGGTGTGATTTTATTTTATTTTATTAAAGAGAAGTTTCTATTGTGCTTGGTTGCATGTTTGAGCAATAGCTGTGTAGGAGTGGTATAATTTGTCACATTGTGACTATTATTCCTTCAGAGTCTCTGAATAAATCAATTTCTAGAGTTTTCTTAAGTCACACTTTTAAGTTTGACCAAATTGAGTGCAAATATTTACATACCAAATCAGCATCATTAGATACACTATAAAATATATTTTGTTAATATGCTCAACATTTGTATCTTTTTTTAGCTATAAATTTAGTCAAACATAAAAAATGACTCAGAGAGGGAATACAAAGAATAAATGTTTGATGAACGATCTGACACACGGAAGGTATGCTTCTCTTTGTTGGTTGTTTCGTGCTTGGTGGGAACCAAACCCTGGTGGGCTGGTGTCGTCGTTGTTCCTGCACGTGGCAATGGCATGGATGAGAGGGACCAATACCTCCTCCTGCCTCCGTCGCACCGCGACGTTGGCCTCCCACCGGCTGCGGAAGAGGCGCTTGGTGAGCATAGGGAAAAAGGCCATGATGAGGAAGTTGGTGAGGGACAGGAGCTGGTGCTGGAGCGATGTAGTTTTTTTCCCTCGAGGGCATGTGCCCCCTTTATATTCATTAGATGTGTACGGAGACGTGTGCACTGCAGGACAGAGACAATGTACTATTATCTCTCCTGCAGTGCACCCACCCATGCACATCCAACAACAATGGAGACGGGTCTCAAGGGCGATATTTAATTTTTTCGGTGTCATAACCTCTCGATTTCGTCAAGCGTGTCCTAGTCTAGCCGCTCGCCGACTGAAGCACATGTACACCAAAGCCGGATGAATGGTATAATTCGAGACCTAATGCCTCGTTTCAACTCATACCTTTCTCGACCTTTTGGCTAAGATGTATAGTATCTGTTCTTATCAGTTTAATATCTCGTCCACCTTGATATTAAATTTTTTTTTTTTTTTGTGGGAGAGGGCTCACCATAGTGGCTTGCCACTAGAGCCTTTGAGTGTGGCTCAGGCGTTGCATTATTGCTCGAGCTGGTGCACCCAACCAAATTGCAAATAAAATTTGGTTGATTTTTGTGCGGCTACATTTGGATCGGCTTTGTGCTTGAGCCCTAGTCAGATCACAGCAAAATATTAGTTGGGCCTGTGACATGAAAACCACGCTAAGCTGTTGTATGGGCTTTGTACCTGAAAAAATGTGTTGGGCCACGCTAAGCTGTTGTATGGGCTTTGTACCTGAAAAAAAATGTGTTGGGCCTATGACATGTCCTACATTTTGGATATTTAGATTAGAGGTCACGTACACTACTAAATTGTTGAAACCTCACTACTCACTAGTCTGCACATTTTGTAGAGCACTGGCTGATTTTTTTGCTGCTTATGTGCCAGCCTGCCAGGGCAATGTCCAACAATGGAACTCTTTCAGCTACTGTTAAAGATAGTATTCTCCTCTCTTTTTTTGTCTTTTGATTAGGATTAACGGGGAAGGCATATACCTTTCAGTTATGTGCCAGGGCAATGTCCACCTGAATTCATTGAAAGGGCTTCTTGAAAGCCAAAGCATAGTTATATGGGGCTTGATTGGTTGGCTACTAAATTTTGCTCAACCAAAATCATGCTAAGCCAAAACTTAGGCTTGCCAATATTAAGGCTTGTCAAAGTTAGAGAAAAAATATAAGGCTTGTCAAAGTTAGAGCAAAAAAACATAGGTGTGCATTTGGTTGACTGCCATAGCAATAATAGGTAGCGTCATATCAATAATAGGAAGCACTTTTTCTTCTTTATGCAGTTTAAGAATTTTCTAGAAACTTGCCAAAACTTTAGCCATAAACATTGGTGTGCCAATTCTTTGGCAATGAACCAATTGATGGCTAAAAATTTTGGCATGTCATGATTTTGGTTGGGCAATAATTGAAAACCAACCAATTATGCCCACGATCTTTGAGCAGTTTAGATTAAAAAAAAAGGCTAATACAAAGATGAGAGATATGCTGCATTGTGTTAACTGCATTGCACCTTGGCCTGGTAGCATCACGTTCTTCTAGTAGGGACTATATATTAGCTGTATTTGGTGTCCACGGCATCAGCACAAAGCACGGCATGCATTGACTTATATAGACTATAAAATGGTAGTATATCTATAGACCGGACTGCTATCTTCCTTTGTGTTACAGCTTTGACGGTGTTGTTGGATGGTTTTGCAGCCAGTCAAGCGTTTCTAGGGAACAATTAAGCACGAGCTCGTATGTAACGTAAGAGCAGAGCAGGCGTAGCGTGCAAGCATCGGAGCGCATCTCTAGAACGACAGCTCATGCATGCCCTTGCTTCATTTTTTGAGATTGGCTAGCTGCAGCAGAGTGGAGGTATATATCGATGGTGGAGGCAGGCTACTACACAAATTAGAAACCGATAAACAGAGTGTATTTGCAAGCCATCGCGTGTCAGTGTGTGTCTAGCCTTGCTCAGCACAGAACGGAGCTCTAGAGAAGATATAGATGCCCAAACGGGCCGCCTGACCCGAGCACGGTGAAAGCATGGGCCGATGAGACTGGGCCAGACACGACACGTTGGGCCATCGGGCCGTGGCAAAGAGGGCTCCGTGCCTTGCCGTCAGCCCAGGCGGCCCTGTCGGTCCAATAAGCACGACCTGTTGATTAGCTCAGGAAAACCGAGGTGTGTCTCCACTAGGGTTTGAAATTTCAGTGGCGGCCGAAATAAAATTTCAAAATTTCGTATTACACTAATACGTGTGCTATACAACTATAGACTTATATTTTCTATTGTTTATGTTGCATATTCTTCCATGTATAGTCATAAATCATGCTAATATTTTATTTCTATAGATCTAAAAAATTTAGAAAAAACATACTTTATGTTTAAATATAAAAAAAATTGGACCGAAATTCTTGGAATTCGGTGGTGACTGAAATATTTCTAAAACCAAAATTGAAAACCCTAGTCTTCGACGCCGCCGTTTCCATGGCCACGTGGGAGAGCTGCCGTGCCACGACAAGTGCAAGGGAGGGAGGGCCGCGTCGACGTCCACATCCATGGCGCCGCCGCGAGGGGGAGGAGCGAAGGCCTTGTCGGGGACAAGCCATGGCCACATTTGATTTGCAGTTCTATGAACTTATGAATCATATATTATCCTACAAGTATAACTCTTTGCATTTTTAGAATGATGATTACGAGTAAAATTAGAGAGAGAAAATATATGATACCTAGTGTAGACTGGTAGCGGAATACTCTGTTCCAAATGGAAAAAAAAAATAGAGTGGGTCCTAGAACTATGTTTACAAGTATAACGGGTATCCCTCTCCTCCCAACTAAGGGCTTGTTTGGACGTTCCATCCACCTCAATCCCCTCTCCTCCCAACTACTAGTAAGGTCTAATTGATTTTATTTATTATACCTTGCGTTAGTTGGATTGGATCCCAGATCAAGCAGCTACTACGCTGTCCGTTTCACCACCAAACCCACTATTAAAATTTAAACAAAAGATGATTGAATTGGAGCCCAAACCAATAGCCAATAAACAGCCACATGTAACACACTCTTAAGAAAGAAGAAAATTGGGTGGGCACATGTATGGAAACAAAATAAAAAGATCTATCTCTTGTTGAGCAGTGAGAAAGGAAGCAAGCAAGAAAGAAATTAGCAGCTAGGTGGGCAGTCCAGGTTGCAGTCCCAGATCGTCAAAGCCGGGAGCTGTTGCCTTGCCTACCCTCCATCACCAAACACCACCTCGAATCCATCCTCGATCCATCCAGTAAGCTCCAGCACACCATCAATCGCACTCCCTCCCCCTTCCCACCAGCCTCTTACTTCCTTTTCCTGCCCACATACAAATGCTTGGGCATTAGCGATCCCATCTTGCTCTTCCTCCGCGCGGTCTCGGTCTCGCTCCCCTTCCTCTTCCTCTGGGTGCGCCCCCTGCTCCAGTCCTCCGGTGCTGAGCTGTGCGGCCGCAGCCCGCAGCGCAGGGCCCGCCCGCCATGACGTCCACAGGCGTACTCGCGGTCGTCCAAGCTGCCGGGCGGCGGCCCCGAGCGGCGGCTGCCCCCGCGCCTCATGCGGAGCCTCACGTCCAAGATCGAGCCCAAGAAGCTGGGCGTCGGCCTCGTCGCCGGCTGCTGCCTCGCGCTCCTCACCTACGTCCTCCCTCGCCAAGCTCTTCGCAATCTACTCCCCCGTCTTCGGTGCGTGCGCGTTTCACTAGCTTCGATTCGATTCCTCTGTTCCCCCTCCCCTCCTCCTCACGAATCTAACCCGAGCTTCCTTCCTCCTCTCTTCTCAGCCAGCACGGCCAACACGTCCGCACTGATGCAGAACGCGCCGCCGACCTCGTCCAAGCCGTCCGTGCTGGAGACCGAGACCATCCCGCCGCAAGAGACGCTCGGCGGCGGCGACAGCGCGGATCCCGTCGATCCGCGCGAGGTGCCGGCGGGCTCCGAGGAGCCCGGCTTGCCGGAAGCTGCCGTCACGAGGAAGGACATGGCGGGGTCCGACGAGCCCGGCTTGCCCGCCAGGAAGGACGACGGCGACAATGCGGCGGCCGAGCCCACCAACAAACCAAGTATGCTATTCTCCCTACTGTTTTTTTTTCCTTCGATTGAAAAAAAGGAAATCTTTTTCTTTCTCGCACAACTTTAAATGGAAAGAAAAAAAGCAGAGCCAGCCAACGAACCAGAAATTTGATATAAGTTCTGTACTTGACCAAAACCTTGTTGGCGATACAAAATTTGGGCGTTGGAAATTAATACCAGGTTTTTGGTACGATACGAGTAGATGGAGACGTAGATCTAACGCGTTCTCTCCTTCAATGGTGTTCAATTACTAGCTGCTGCTGCTGCTGAGGATAAGAAAGAAGGGGACGATGGCAATGGCGGCCAAGGCAAGATGACGTGCGACGAGAACGGCGTGGACGAGGGGTTCCCGTACGCGCGGCCGACCGTGTGCGAGCTATCCGGCGACGTCCGCGTGAGCCCGAAGCAGAAGACGGTGTACCTGGTGAACCCGTCCGGCGCCGGCGGGTTCGACGAGAGCGGCGAGAAGCGGCTCCGCCCCTACGCCCGCAAGGACGACTTTTTAATGCCCGGCGTGACGGAGGTGACGGTGAAGTCGGTCCTCTCCGCCGCAGGTGGCGCCCAAGTGCACGAAGCACCACGCCGTGCCGGCGGTGGTGTTCTCGATCGCCGGGTACACGGACAACTTCTTCCACGACATGGTGGACGCGATGGTCCCGCTGTTCCTGACGACGGCGCATCTCAAGGGCGAGGTGCAGCTGCTCATCACCAACTACAAGCCGTGGTGGGTGCAGAAGTACACGCCGCTGCTGCGGAAGATGTCGCTCCACGACGTGATCAACTTCGACGCCGAGGACGCCGACGACGTGCACTGCTTCCCGGCGGGCGCGTTCGTGGGGCTGTACCGCGACCGGGACCTGATCCTGTCGCCGCACCCGACCCGGAACCCGCGCAACCTGACGATGGTGGACTTCAACCGGTTCATGCGCGGCGCAGCTGGCGCTGCCACGCGACCGGCCCGCGGTGCTCGGCGAGGCGCCCGGCATGCGTCCCCGGATGCTGATCATCTCGCGCGCGGGGACGCGGCGGCTGCTGAACCTGGACGAGGTGGCGGCGGCGGCGGACAAGCTGGGGTTCAACGTGACATCGGCGGAGGCCGGCGCGGACGTGCCGGCGTTCGCGGCTCAGGTGAACGCGGCGGACGTGCTGGTGGGCGTGCACGGGGCCGGGCTGGCGAACGTGGTGTTCCTGCCGACGGAGGCGGTGGTGGTGCAGATCGTGCCGTGGGGCAAGATGGACTGGATGGCCACCAACTTCTACGCGCGGCCGGCCGCCGGGATGGAGCTCCGGTACCTGGAGTACTACGTCGGGGAGGAGGAGACGAGCCTGAAGGACAAGTACCCGAGGGAGCACGCGGTGTTCAGGGACCCCATGTCGCTCCACACGCAGGGGTGGCAGGCGCTCGCTCAGACCATCATGAAGCAGGACGTCGCCGTCAACCTCACCAGGTTCCGGCCGGTCCTGCTGCAGGCGCTCGACAAGCTGCAGCAGTGACTGGCCCTGATTCCTGTTGCTATTGGGCTGTTCCTGTTCCTCTTCTTCCTAGGAATGATCGAATGAATGAATTCGCCATTGCCGACCGCCAGGATCAGCTAGGAGGCTTGGTGCTGCTGCTGCTGCTCCTACCAAGTACAGTACTATTGCTAGAAAAAAGAGAGGAAATCAGGGAGGCTTCAACTTTCAATCAAATTGGTAATTTGGTTGGTCTTCGGCCGGTTTGTCTTTTTTGGTTTGTAACTGTAGTAGTAACAAGAGAACAGCTTGGATAAGTGCACTGCATACACTACACACGAACAAGGATTATGTTCATTCTTTCTTCCTTCCTTCACTTGAGTTCACCTCACTTGGCATTATTTATTCTTCTACTGAACACTCATCTTTTCTTGACATACATGGAATGTGATCATGTTGTCAATAAGTCAACCGAAAAGCCTTACGACCAAATCTTGCTAGGCATTTTGCTCCCATTTCTGAATTGAGGATCTCCAGCATGGAGTAGAGTTGTTGGAGCATGTGCTACAGCTGTGCATTATTCCATCTGCCCGTGGCCTGTGCTGTGCAATGTGCATCCGAGCCGAGACTGCTTTGCGCCTTTGACTCCAAAGTCCAGTGTTCGGCTGTGCAATGCAAACCACATCAGAATGATAGGTTATTCAGCTTTTTTTTTTTTTTGACATCCATCACTATACACAGTAAGTACATGCATACGTACTCCTCCGACTGTTAGTCTGTTACAGTAACCATCCGTGTTTACCTTGTCCAACCGAAATCATGAGACAGATAGGCACTCACTGATTGAGAAATGAGAATGAATGGATGAATTCCTGGAGGAGAAGCAGGCAAGCAGCAGCAGCTTCCGGGATGTTGACGTGACGGGTCCCGGGTCCCGTGTCCGTCCGGTCAATTGCTCGTTGGTCCTCCGTGAACATGGATGGCTCCAAATGCAAGTGCAATTCAGATTTCAGGGACGTGTTGTCCAAAGCTGCCTGCCCCCACTGGCCGAGTGATGATAAACGGGAGAAGCCACAGCCCACAGGGGACAGGGCAGCTAACCGGACGGATGCGTGCGCAAGAAAGAAAGCTGCGTCGGAAAGCAAGGTGGGTGGCCGTGGCCCGTGGAGCTAGCAACTGTTACATTAAGACCTCTACTTTTGATTTAAATGTTTTTTTTACCTTTTAAGAGTATTTTTTTATCTACTCTCGTAGCCCTCAAATTCATTTCAACCGACACGGACAAAGGGACCCACTCGTCATTCTTTATTCTTCTCTCGCTCATCCTCACTCTCACCGACTGAGCGTAGGAGAGTACGAGACTTTCAGGAAGCCGAAAGGAAATAGGGCCGCCAGTCAGGGCGAAGGCAGATCGAGGGGAGGATGCCCACGCCGACAGAGTCGCATTTGGGTGGCGACGCGTTGGGCTTGGGCAACGACAGTTCCAGCTTAGTTCGGTTGAGCTGAATTTTCACTGTTTATATTGGAAACACTGTTCATACTAGAATATTTTGAGAGAAAAATACGGCTCCGGCTGAAAAAAAAAAAAAGGCAAACAAGCCAAAGTCAGGGGCGGGAGATAAACCGCTAAAAATAAAAGTTAGGAAACCTCCTCCATGGTCCCTAGAAATGAGGTCCTGGGAGGAGAACTCGACATTCTTTTACTTTTAGGGGCTGAGTTGAGGAGAAGCCTGGTGAATCTGTGTTTTTCAGGTAAGCCTTTATAATATGTTCGTTTTGTCGTATTTGACTTATAAGTCATAAATTATCAGCCAATGAATAGTATTTTTCTCTCGTACCAAACTAGCCAACAGTACTTTTAGCCATGGCTTATAAGCTAAATAAGTCCAAACAAGCTGTTTTTTTAAGGACATGTTAAGGGCTCTGTTCAGAATTGAATTGCTCTGACCGCACCGCACCTCACCTCACCTGTAAAACAAGTCTCTTGTCTCTGTTTTTCCCTTCTTCTTCTTGGGGGCTACGGGAGCATTCGCTAGTCTTCTTCTCGTGTGCTTTTGCACGTGCGCACACACACTACTACACAAACTTTACTGGAGGCGGGCGTTTTCGGTTTTCCGCGGCGGACAAAGCCGTCCACCGCGGCCTAGAGGCCACGGTAAATCGTGGCTTAACCGCGGCGGGCGGCCTTGCCCGCCGCGGTTAACCGATTTACCGCGGCGGGCGGTGCAACGTGCCAGCCGCGGTAAATATACTTTTACCACGGCGGGCACGTTAGGATGCCCGCTGCGGTTAATCATTTAAAAAAACAAAAAAAAACCAGGAGCCCGCCGGCGAGCCCGTTCTCGAGCCCACTGGCGACGGATCCGGGCTTCCCACGGCTGCAGATCCGTGCCGCTCGGGGAGGGAGAAGAGGAGGAGCCGGGCGGGCCCCAGCGTCTATGGAGAAGCCGGCTGGACACGCCGACGCCACTGCAGGGCCACCACCACCTCGCCAGTCGCTCGCAAGGGACCACGCCGACGCCTCCTCGCGAATCCCCGTGCCTCCTTGCGGATCCCGCCGCGCCGTGGTGGAGGGAGGCCGCCGCGCCGCCGCGTCCTCACCCGCGGTGGTGGAGGTCCCAGCGTCGTGGCCGTGGTGGGTCCTGGCGTCGTGGCCGTGGTGGAGATCCCGCCGTGGTGGAGGGAGGCCGTCGCGCCGACGCGTCCTCGCCCGCCGTGGTGGAGGTCCCGGCGTCGTGGCCGTGGTGGATCCCGGCGTCGTGGCCATGGTGGAGATCCCGCCGTGGTGGAGGGAGGCCACCGCGCCGAACCATCCTCGCCCGCCGGATCCGGCCACCGCGCACCGCCACCGACCGGATCCGCCTCGGGACGCCGTCACCGGCCGGATCCGGTCACCGCGCGCCGCCACCGGCCAGATCCGCCTCAGGACGGGCTCGTCGTTGCCGTCCCACGAGCCACCGCGCTCATCGCCGCGCGCCCCGTGCTAGAGGATCGGAAGAGAGAGAGGAAGGAGAGGGAGGGATCTATGGGAGAGAAGAGAGGGAGGGAGAGCGTCGTGCTGGTGGATATGCAGTGGAAGGAGATGGTGACGGGAGGAGAGAGGCTCGCGATAGGAGAGGAGTGACTGCGGCGCTATCGGTGGAGAGGAGTGAGTGAACTGAAACCCTAAACTCCTAAAGTGCTCATTTTATATGGAGACCAGTTATTGGGCCTCGCCCTGGGCCTGTTGGGCCTCGGCCATTTACCGTGGCGGGCGTCTTAACACGTCCGCCATGGAAAATACATATTTTCCGTGGCGGGCATCTTAAGACGTCCGCTACGGCAAATCGATTTACCGTGACGGGCAAACGTGCCCACCACGGTAAATAAAAAATGCCCGCCGCGGTAAATCGTGGTATTTACCGCAGCAGGCGAAAATAGATGATCGCCACGGAGTGTAAAAATGCAACGCTGCGCATAATCTTTTGTGCAGTAGTGACAATGACACAAGGCACGTACCGTGCGTGCGTGCATGATTTGCACGTCGGTCTCGTTGCAGACGCGCGCAGAGGCATTCCGTGCGACGCATGCCATGCCATACATATCCATCCATACCCCGCTGCTGTGCTGCCGCCAACCAAACCAACGACGCTTCTCACTCATGACTCATGTGACCCAGCAACAACCTCATGTTACCATAACATCACCCTCATCATCGCATCATGCATGGGCCTGGGATACGCACGGCATGGGCATGCATGGGTTCGGTCACCACTTACCAGTTACCACCAAGCACGAAGCAACAAAGGATGCAACTACCATATGCGCACCCGTTAGAGTATTTTATGTTTGATCAAGGTTTTAGTAAATAGTATTCACGTTTATGACTCTAAATCAATTTATTATGATAATACATTTCGTAATTAACCAATGGTATTTATTTGATATTATAAATATTTATATTTTTTTATCTATAATTGGTTAAACTTGGCATACTAAAACATGATACTGTTCGAGAGTTGTATTCTTTCAGAGACGGAGGGAGTAAAATTTATATCTCCAAATAAGTTTATTATAAGATGATCAATCTACTGACATTTATAAAGCATCATAAATATTAATATTTTTTATTACATATTTAGTTAAAGCAAAAGAAAATTAACTCCTCAAAAAACGATACATGTAGGTTTTTTTTTTAACCGAGGAGGCTAGGAAGTATGTAGTACATGTGGCCCCTTAGTGGCCAGCTTCCAACCCCATCAAAAAGCGGTTTTTCCCTTTTGCTTCCTTCGTCATCTGGTAGCTTATAATTCAACACTACACTACTTGTGTTGGTGTTTTAAGGAATAATAACAATATATATGATGGCGATGTCGCTCCATGTCCACATGTTCCTGCAGGTTTGTTCCTTTGCAATACACAAACGCATGGTCCCTCCCGTCATTTTCAGTCCTGTTCCTTCCAAGGAGAAAGATTGTGCATACATGCGGTCCACTCATGAATTATCTATCACAAAATAAAATAACTGACAGAGAAGGAAAATAACATTTTAGTGCAAGCGTTTGGAAGCAAGGTTCTTCTGATCCTCTCTATTATTGAATGAAGGAAAACAAGGGAGGGAGATGTGCAGTGCAGGTGACAGAGAAATGGAGCAAGGGATGGCCGACCTGACAAACATTCTTGCTCAAGCCAAGACGTCGTTCATTCATTCACAGATAGATATAGACATGCAGTGCATTTTAGCAATGCAACCACTGCAGGTGCAGGGCAGGCCGGTTGTGTAAAGCAACCTAACAACTTCTTTGCTTCCGATTCCAGCTTAGACTGTCCCCGACAGCTGTATCCAAACTCAAAATGAATAGTATGAGATCAAAAATCAGCCTCTAACAGAGTACATATACGAAAGACTCATTTTGGGTTGTCTGAGAGGCACAACCTAAATATGAGTATCTCTCTCCTAAAAACCTATTTGCAGAAAGGATTCTCTTTTAGGTCCCGTTGTTGGAGAGGATGTCGAATGAGTATTGAACCATTTGACTATAGCGCTACCCAAATATTGAATGGGCCTTGTATTTTGAATGTTGTTGTTGGAGATAGTCTTCCGTGCTGTCTCTCTGTGCAAAAGGCAAGTGATCAGCCTGCCTCACTTTTTTTTTATATACGCATGCACAGTAACTATTTGTTGGCTTATTTTTAGCGCTTATTAGTTACTTGACGGCTGCGGAAGCAAAATGAGCACTATAAAAGTTTAATACGTACTACTCTCTCCATTTCACATTGTTTAGTAATTCTGGCCTTTTAAGATATATAGTTTTAATCATATATATCTAGACATAACGGATATCTAGATATACAGTAAAATCTATGTACCTAACAACACCTGACCGACTTACAATTTAGAGCGGGGGAGCATATGAGCAACGCCATCGCATACTAATACATTAGTGACGTGGCCAGAGCAAAAACCATTTCTGGCTACTGATTTAATTAAAATAGTATTTCACACACTGTACCATGAATTAACTATATATGTTAATTTCTGGATGGGCCAGTAGCAACAAACTAAAGCTTGTTCGTTCCGGTTTCGCTGTCTGGGAAATCTGAACAGCTCTCAACTTCAACCCCATGAAAAATCAAAAGGCACGCTTGCTTGCTTGTGTTCAGGTTGGGTGCAACAAAAAGCGACAACGTCGGTTGCTGTTTCTTTGTCGCCAATCCATACATCACACATGTCAGCCAGTTTGGTAGACCTAAAAATGTTAATGCATATATTTGACCTTGCTACGGTAGCTCAACACTGCTACTAGTCGTTGAAAACAGAAGGGCCCGTTTGTTTCGGCTCCCGCGGCTCCGGCTTCGACTGACACCGACTGTTCATAGAGCCGGGTTTTCTCTCCTACACTATATTGTAGCAGTACTGTTCATTAAAGTCGTTTTTCTCTTCCTTACTTTTGTGTCACTGTTTATGGAGCGTTGTTCACGAAGCCGGCGGAGCTCGGTTTTTCGGCTCGTGCGGCTCCGGCTATGGTGCGTGAACAACTCAAACATGGAAACAAATGGTAGCTAGCAGGCTTGCTGATGACAGGACAGGCAGGCTCCTCTGGGATAAGTATTTATTTGAGGTTTTTATTATTTTTAAAAATCGTGTTCATCTCCTACCACATCTGAGATGGCGCGAGCATTCGTCCTTGGTGGCCACCGAATTTGGCCGCCATTTTGCATGGTACGTGCCTCCCTCCTCTGCTTTTGCTGGCACAATGTCGGTTTGGGGCCTTTGAAAGCATGCTTAATTCCTAATTTTCTTCGCAAATACATGAATACAACAAATATTTTTAAGAGGTAATAAAAACATTACTACCGCGTAGAGTTTGTTTTTTGTGATTTTGTGAGGGCAAGAACCACCTAAATCGGAGGTACCGATTTAAAATATTTTGATTTTAAAAGTTTAAGCTTTATTAAAATAGAAGTTGTTGTTTTTAATAATTATTAAACTACTTTGGAAAATGCTGTTGTATTAAAAAAACTTGGTTCATGATGTCACCAAAAACATATGACACCAACAGCCATTTTTCATTAAGCGTTAACATTTGCCACAGGATTATTACTGCCTCTCTCGGTAGTAGCCGCACCGTGCTACTTGGACAATACTACCAAGTAAATCGATAATGCAGAATATTTGAAGTATCTATTACATAGATGTAGTCAGTGAGAAACTCAGCAAAGCTTGTTTTTTCATTTTACGATTTTGCTTTGATTTTATATAGATTTTAGAACTTTCAGCCGATTAAAACGTAATAAAAGAAAAAGAGAAACGTAATAGGACAAACGCTTTGCACCTAGGTCCCTATACTTTCCCTCAATCAAATCACGCTTTGATGTACTGTAAAGAACTGTTCATAAGAGTCACGACATTTGCATTGGGAACCCTGAAAAAGCTTCTATTCTTCTTTACTTACCCATGAACGCTTAGAAAATCAACACAAACTTGGTAACCTGTTCGTCAATCTGTCGCGTCTTTTTTTTTTCTTCCTACTCTACCCAAACCCAGGTATGATATACTGCAGTGCTTTAGCTGCTTCAGATAATTAAGCCCAACAGATAGAGCATTCTAAAAGAACAAAGGAGAACACAATGAAGCCAGCACCGACGATCAATCACCATTCACCATGAGGAAACAAAACTCAAAATACAGATAATACCAGAATTCCACAATACCTAAACATGAACAGGTGGAATAGTTTGAGTAACCAGAATGCATCAATTACACAAATCTGAGTCATGAACTCATGATTACAAGCCAAATATTTGCTCTTGTTATTCCAGACATACAATACACCCACGGTCATAGCAAAGTGGCTAGGGCACGCGCTGGAATATATGTAGTATATAACAAGAAAATGTATTGCAAACAAGCCTCCTAACTCCTAGGTCCTAAGTGCAATCTTTACCATTTTGTACTATAACAAAGTCAGCTGGCAATCTCAGAACATGCAAGTTCATAGCTTCAAAACATCTTTCAGCAAACCATGTAGCCATGCAACAGAACAAAACAGATCCAGATACAGATGTAACTAATGGGACCAAAACTTAAACTCTCAAAATAATGGAAAGCACAGAGCGACTCCTTCATTAGTCTCATGCCAAAACTGAACGTTTAGGAACAGTCATTGGTACAACCACTAAAAAGCTTACGCAGTACAGTATGTTAAGAGTAATTAATGCATAATTTTGCAACTAATTCATGACAAGAAGTATGTTAATAGTAATTAATGCATAACTTTGCAACTAAATTCATGACAAGAGATACATCTTTGCCTATTATTGCGTACATTTCTTCTCACTAAGATGAACAAATCAAGGATTCTCCAAGCAGAAAGTAAATGCACCTGCTTCTAGTTTGATAGGATGAAAATCCCTACTTGACAAATAGCTCAAGAAGCATCTATGAAAAGAAAGAAATCACATCTTTCTTCTAGTCAAAAAGAAAAATAGATGGTTTCGAAAAGCTGACAAAGTTCACTAAGCACCCATGGCAACCCTTTTGCCCCTCTTGGACATTGACTGTGCATTCTCTGCCAAGATCCTAGACAAAATATCTGCTTGCTTTGAGTATCCCTCAGATTTTAAGCTCTCCATCAAAGCATCGCAACCTTTCTGGTCGACAACACCTCCTTTGTTCTTGATCTTGCAAAGCATGGAGTACGCAGGCAATGTCTTTTCTTCAGCATACAGGGCCTCCAGAACTCTGTCATAGGTCGAGAAGCTAACATCGAAGTCCCTGTCCAACGCAAAATCAGCCAGCTTCTGTGCTTCCATCACTCTATCATTGTCACAGAGGCCAATCAGCAACTTATCTAGATCAGGCATACAGCCATTTTCCACCATCAGATTGACACGGCCAATTGCCTCCTCCACATGGCCCCTCGTGAAGAGAGCTTCCAGTATCTTGTGTGCCACATCCATGTTCTCAGTAACCCCCTTCTCAATCATAATCTTCATGACCCTGCTTGCGGTCTGAACCCGACCATCATTGAACAGTGCCTCCATGACAGACTTGAACAGAGCTGGGCTTGGCAGATGACCATGTTGCATCATGCTGTCCAATGCCATCTTTGCATCAGCGGGCTCATTCTTCTTCAGGAAGCTATCAACTAGGAGCACATGTGACTCAGGGTCAGTTGGGACCTCACGCCGTGTCATAATGGCAAGAATCTCCTGTGCCGCCTCCGGCACGCCTTCTTTTGCATGTCCACGGATAAGACTGTTGAACGCAGCCTTGTCATCCACACCTTTCTTCATCAGCTGCCTGAAGAACGTCTCAGCCTTGGCGGTGCTGCCATTGCTGCACAGGTACTCGATCACTGGGTTATAAGCCGATGCTTCAAGCACAGGACTCTTTGGGCTCAGCAAGGTGCCCTTCTCCATAAGCTCATCTAGCACCTCAATAGCCATTTCGAACTTGCCACCTGCGCAAAGGCCTTCCATCAGCACTCCATACTGTTTTGGATCCACCAGCACATGCTTGAACTGCCCACTCTTCCGGTGCACCTCCAGCGCCCCATCCAAGTCCCCAGCCTTGCACAGTGTTGTCACAAGCCTCAGAAACACCGACTTGTCCTTAGGTGTGAGCCTCCGCTCCGCCATTTCATCCACTGCCTTCTGGGCCTCCGCCGCCCTGCTCTGGTCATCGCAAAGCCCTGGCATCAACGCAGCAAACGTCTTCTCACTCAGCCTCAAACCCTTCTCGCCCATCTCAGCAAACAACGCCACTGCCTCTTCCACCCTATCGCCTTCCACATACCCCTTGATCATGACATTGTACGAGACCGAGTTCCGCTCGATCCCCTCCCCAGTCATTTCATCAAACACCTTGCGCGCACTCTCCAGATCACCGGCGTGCACCCACGCATTCAGCAGGGCGTTGTAGGTGGTGACATCAGGCGTCACCCCATGGCCCTTCATCTCTCCAAACACCCTGACTGCGGTCTCCATCTTCTTGCACAGGCCGAACCCCCAGATGAGCGTGTTGTAGGTGGACACGTCCGGAGCGACCCCGTCCGCGATCATGGCGTTGTAGATCCGCCTGGCCATTGCCTCGCGTCCGCGGCAGAGTATGGCCTTGAGGACGGCGTTGTAGGAGAGCGCGGTGCGGGGGACGCCGACGTTGGGCATCATCCGGAACAGCCTGACGGCCTCCTGCGGGATGGCGGCCCTGCCGTAGGCGGCGATGAGCGCGGCGAGCGTGGGCTCGTCGGGCGCGACGGAGAAGGACGGCATGGTGTCGAGGACGAGGCACCGCGCGTGGTTGAGCATGCGGCGGGACGCGAGCGCCGGCACGAGGAGCGCGAACGTGCCGCCCTCCGGGCGGAACCCGCCCCGGCGGTACGCGAAGCGGAAGAACTGGAGGGCCAGGTCGGCGCGCCCCGCGGACGCCGCCCCGGAGATGACGCCGTGGACCAGCGGCGCGTCGAGCGTGGGCGAGAGCAGGCGGATCGAGTTCTCCAGCCGCGTCGTCCACGGCCGCCGCCGGATCATGTGCAGGATCGTCTCGTGGAGCGGCTCCTCGCGCCGGGGTGGGTTGGTGGGCGCCGACGGCGAGGGTGCCGCCGCCGCCTCCGCCTCCGCCTCCGCCGGGGCCTCGACGGCTCGGGGTGGGACCTCGTGGCTGGATGAGGAGGCGCATAGCGCGCGGGTGGGAGCTCCGGGGTTCCGGGAGAGGAGCGGGAGGTGGAGGGGGTAGGCGAGGTGGCGGCGCGCCATGGCTGATGCGGCGAGTGGTGGGAGGGAGAGGTTGGCGGCGGTGGAATCAGTGAGCGACGAGGGTTTAGTCGGAGTCGAGCCTGAGCGACGCTAGAGTGCACTCGGAGACGGATTGCCGTCCGCTGAGGATCGTACGTCCCTGCTTCGGCTCGCACTCGATGCTCTAAGGATCGTACGTCCCTGCTTCGGTTTGCACTCGATGCTCTAAGGGCGTGATTTTGTCGGTGGATTTTGTTTGAAATGTCAAGAAATCAGGTTTTATTTTGTTTGACATTCTCATATATGTACGATGCTATATCTGATTTATCTATTTCTAGTTTAGATCTGTATATGATGCTTCGTATTTGGTTTATACCTTATATTTTGTGTAGATCTTGTACATACTGATGTCTATTTTATTGTACACGTCGAGTAAGGTGCCTAGAGGTCAATGATGTTGATTGTGTAACAGTATATGCTGGAGGAGCACTCTTTGTTGTGGCAGCCGCGTCTTTCATAGTTTATTTTGTCTGATTTTTTGCTTGCTAAGCAGTACACATCCATATTCCATGCTCTCTTTCTAATGTTGCCCTCCATCATGTTGGTAGACATGGCATTTGAAGCTAGGCAAAAGGCTGCCGTTGATGTGGTTGTTGCAGTGGCTGCTTGTTTTTTCATATGGTTTAGGAGGAGAGTTGAAGATTCGCGCTCAGTCACCTATGGTTTCTTGGCTGAGAGGGATAAATAGAGGATGAACAACCTTAGATACATCTATGAATCTGATGATATGCACTGTGTCAACTTTCTTAGAATAAAGATGGTCCCTTTTTCCAACTTTGTGACATTTTCCATAATAGAGAGCTTGTCACTAATAGCATGCATGCATCTGCTGAAGAACAAGTAGCCATGTTCTTGCATGTTGTTGGTCACAATGAGAGGTTTAGGGTGGTTGACCTCACCTTCTGGAGGTCCGCAGAGACAATTAGTAGGTTCTTCCAGAAGGTGTTATATGTGGTAGGAGAACTGAGAAATGAATTGATTGTCCCTCCTGCTACCAATGTCTATCCTAGGATTCTTGGGAGCAGAAGGTGGTACCCCTATTTCAAGGTTAGTTCTATAACTTGTCATACATAGGTTCATGCATTATTAGTTTAATGTCAATGTTCACTTGCACTTATGTTTTGTTCAATTAGGACTGTATAGGAGCAATTGATAGTACTCATGTATTAGCTAGAGTGCCTGTGAAGATGTAAGCTATCTTTAGAGGCAGGAAGCACACCATCACACAAAATGTGTTGGTAGCCGTGGACTTTGACCTTAGATTCATCTATGTGCTTGCTAGTTCGGAGGGATCTGCACATGATGCTCTTATCTTGTCTGATGCTTTTGAAAGAGCTGATGGCCTTAGAGTGCCACCAGGTATCATCCAAACCAAAAAATATATCTGACACTTTGCTTAATCCTAAATAAAACTACTAAAACATATTCCTATGTGCTAATTTTTTAGGCAAATTCTATCTTGTCGATGCTGGCTATGCAGTGAGGCCTGGTTTCTTGTCACCATTTCGTACTATAAGGTATTATTTGAGGGAGTTTGGTTCAAACCGACCTCAAAATCAAAAAGAGCTTTTTAATCTAAGGCATTCGTCTCTTAGAGTAATAGTTGAGAGGGCTTTTGAGACTCTAAAGAATAGATTTAGGATATTGGACAATAAACCTTTCCACCCATACAAGACCTAAGTTAAGCTTGTTCTTGCTTGTGGTATTCTTCACAATTGGATCCTCAGGCGTGGGCAAGACGAGCATGTGCCTACTGAATCCACATGGACACCTAAAATCAATTACAATGCCTCACAACTAGATCATGTCTCTAACAATGGTACTTGAGCACAACAGAGGGAGGCATGGGCTGCACATATGTGGCAAAACAGGGGGAATTCTAGGGTGTAGTGGCATGGTGTGTGTACTGTTTAGTAGCATTGGAGAAACTTGTATTTTAACTGAGACCTATGGCACTTCGCAATGATGTAGTACCTATTCCTTTTCTGCCTATTTGATCTGTTGAACTTGTATTGCATATGATGCAATTTGTTTTCCTTACATACTGGTTGTTCAATGTTATGGTGGTTGTGCATAGGAAATGGACAATATGCCTGACTAGGTTGTTAATGAAGGAGATCGTGACGCCTAAGAGGGGGGTGAATTAGGTAACTTAAAATTCTAACTCTAAACTATGACATCTTTTTCTAACTTTAGCAAAACATATACAAAAGATAAACTATCTAAATGTACAACTATGGTTTTGCTAATGTGTTGCTATTTCTACCGTAAAAAAAGTAATGCAATCAATGTAAATGCGGAAGCTAAAGAGTAAGGTAGAGATATGTAAACTCCCATCGATGACTCTAGTATTTTTATCAAGGTATCGAGAAGCGCGTAAGCTTCCCCCTAGTCCTCTTTGGAGCCCCTCGCAAGGAATCCCTCGCATGGGCCAAGCTCCCAGTCGGATAACTCCGTGGATAGCCTCGGGCCTTTCCCACGCGCAAGTGGGTCTCCAACATGCCTTCTGGCAAGCCTCTCCCGGATGCTTCCCGCCGTCTTCACTATCAAGCTTCAGGCTGAAACGCCGCGGGCCTTGTTCCCTCCGGTACACGGTGGCGGCCACACCACAAACGCGGTTGGTGTGATCTCGCAAGACTACAAGCCCCCTAGATGTACAACAATGGTGCGCGCAAGCACCGAATGGTAAGAGGTATGTAAACCTCACTAAACACTAGGCCAAAACCTAGAGCAAGCGCATAAGCGGTGGTATAATCAATCTAAGCACTTCGTAAAGTACCTACGCTAATCACCAAATAAAATACTAAGCACTATGCAAGTGGAGATCACTAAAATGGTGTATTAACACCCTTGGTATGTTTTCTCAGCTCCACACCTGTCATTTGATCGATTGGGGTTGTATTTATAAGCCCTACTGAAAAAGTAGCCATTGGGGACAAAATCCCGCTTTTCTGCTACTGACCAGACGCTGGAACCATCTAGATCGGACGCGTTCGGTCGTCCCGTCCATTGGAGCCACGAACAACTGATCGGACGCTGCTAGCGTCTGGTCACTTGCCACCGGACGCGTCCGGTCGCAAGTTCGTCGCTCTAGAACCTCTCTGTACTCGATCGGACGCCATTGTCCTACGTCTGGTCAGTTTGCCGCCACCATCTGGTCACTTGTTGAGTGTGTTGCCGAACTGATGACCCGTGCTATTGGTGCGTCCGGTCGATTCACTTGTTCAGCATCCGGTCGCTGCTGCTGACGTCTGCTGTTGCTGAGCCACTGATTGGAGCGTCCGGTTATTTTCTTCCAGCGTCTGGTCTAGCGTCCGGTCTTTTCTATGAGCTCGTTTCTTCGCGATCTTACGTACGGCTTAGTTCCTATCTTCATGCTTGGACTTTGGTTGATATCTTGGGTCTTCTCTTGTGCTCCTATGATCTTGTTTGAGGTGTTGATCATCGAATCATCACGTCGCCTTTGTCCAAATCATGTCTTGCATCCTATTGAAGTACAAAACAATCACTTACAAATTCATTAATCTAATTTGGTTGTGTTGGTCATCAAACACCAAAATTCAAAGTACATGGGCTTAGGGTCCATTTTCCTTATAATCTCTCCCTTTTTTGTGATTGATGACAACACGACCAAAGCAAGCAAATAATATAATGTTGAATTTTTTAAAAACTACTTACTTGTTAGGATACAATGCAAGGGGCAGGATTATATGATGCTAAAAGATACTACTTGTAAGATTATATAAAAACTCATCTTGCTCTTACAAATGTCCCCATGTGGTATTATGGATTTAAGCCTTGCTTCCTATAAATTCTCCCCATTACATAGGCTAATCCATAATCCACTATCCTCCCTTTCTTAGACTATTACTATAAATTAATGTTTACTTTTGGTTCTCTAAATTCTCCCCCTTTAGAATCAAACACCAAAAAGAAAGACATTAGTGGCACAAGGGAGGGTCAAACTTTGTGATCCTTTGTGTGTAGAGTGGAATAGGTCACAAAATTTGACTCTCACATTATATAGATTAAGCTCCCCCTAAATATATACATACATATGATAGAAAGCAATGCATATGCATATTTGGCAAATTATTGCTTAAGGGAATTTAGTCTATATAATGCATGGAGAAAGCTTATAAATATCAAAATAAAATTAACATGAGAATATCGGTTTAGAAATACCACATGTGAAAATCAATTTGATTTCTACCACTTGCAATGGGTGGTGGATGTTTGAAGTATGATGCTTAACTCTAGGGACTCTATTTTCCTTGCAATGAGACTACTACACACATGATAAGCTTGAAAAGGTGTTAGTCTCAAAGCATCCAACTTGTAGATTAACCTCTCCCTAAATTTATGCACACAAGTGTGGGATACTTGTAGAAGTCATGCACATTGATTTGAGAATCAATAATACTACTTGAAAGATGACTTCTCATGAATGTGAGAATCATTTTTGAAGATAATTTTTGGGAGAAATTATCTACAATTTGGTCTTTGACACATATTAGATGTACAATCAAAAGACAAGCTATGTGTCATGCTGCTAAACAATTTTAAACCATATTGGTTTGCTCTAAGGGTTAAGAATGAAACCGAGCAAATCTACCATAAGATATGCCTAGTGTATGCATGACAAAAGATATAAGCATGCAAATACAAACATAGGCATAAAAAGTGACTAGATGCTATAAGATGCCAATTTATAAGAAATAACACTTGAAGAAAGTACCAATTGAAAGTAATAACATCTAGTTACCTAATATGAGAAGGGAAATTTGGGTCCATAGTATTCACTAACCCACTTGGTAATGATTTTGTCCATCATGATACACCCCATGAAATGCACTCATACTTTGCCAAGTCTCCAAATTTCTCGAAGTCCATTGGACTTCTCACTTTCCTTTCGGGATCCAAACCTTCTTGGTGCTCTTCATGTTAGAAATAATTTCCTTTGGCACCCAAAAGTGTTTGACACCATTGTTGGCTTGCTTGTTCACCTTGATGGCCACCACCTTGCCATTTTTCTTCTTCTTCAAAAGATAAGGTGTGGAGGCCTTCTTGTCCACCTTATTGGTGTAGGTGTTGGAGAGCTTGTTTGTTTGTTTCTTCTCTTTCTTCTTTGCTCCTCCCCCATTCTTCACCTTGCACTCATAGGATTTGTGACCTTCCTTGTGGCACACGTAGCAAACCACGGTTTGTCCTTCATCAAGCTTCTTCACTCCCTTGATGGTGTTATCTTGATAAAGTTAGGCTTGCTTCGCCTTGCCTTTCACTTGAGTCAAGTCTTTGGTGAGGCGAGCTACTTATTGCTTAAGTTGCTCATTCTCCTTTGCAACCTCTTATGTGCATGTATCTACAACAACTTTCTCAACACAAACTTGGTTGCACAAAGATAAGTCTAAACATAAATTATTACAAGAAGTAGAGGCATCCTTTTTAGACATGTTAAAGATAGAGCTTTTCTTTTTAGATGCCTTGGTGGGTGTTGTACTAACGGCTTTGAGCTTAGCAACTTTATTAGTTAGCTCATCACAATGTTTGCACATGGTTTCCATTTTAGCAAGCAAACTTTTATAAGCATCTTGTGAGCTAGCTAACTTTTCTTTTAATTTTTCATTTTTCTTTATAAGTTTCTCATCATTGATTGTGCATGCATTTGTTGTTGCACTAGCCTTAAGTTGCTCAATTTTAGTAGATAGTTCAACATTGAGATTAGCAAAGTTCTTATATTGTTCAAGCAAAGTTTTGTATGCTTCTTATGAACTATCTAGCTTCCCTTTTTAATTTTTTATGCTTCTTTTATTGATTAGTGCAAACTTTAGCATAATTAAAATTTTGTTGCACAATCTCATCATAAGAAGGCATTTCATCATCACTATCACTCTCACTAGAAGATGAGCTTTTGTTACCTCGTATCATAAGGCACATACAAGAAGAGCTTGATGATGAGTGTTTGTGGCCTCGCCTCTTGTGATGGTGTTCTTCTTCACTTGAAGAATCATTCTATGACTTTATTGATATAAGGACTTGGTTCTTGCATGTCTTCTTCTTTATCTTGGGTGTGGGCTTGTTTAGAAAAACTTTCACAAAACGCCCCAACTCGCCGCATCCATATCATCCTCTCTTTCTTTGCTCATTTCTTTGATTGGTGAAAATGAGATCTTGAATTTGGATGAACACACCCTTGACATTGAGCCTTTAGATCATCTTCTCTACCTTGTTGATAAGTTTGATTGATACTTCATCAAGGTCGGAGGTCGAGGAGGAAGATTGATCATCATCACTTGAATCTTCATCATCATCATCTTCTTCTTCATCTTCACTTGAGAAGTTTGAGCTTGAGCTTGTCTCAACTTGCTTGCCCTTCATCTTCTTTTTCTCGCTACATGCGAGAGCTTTGCCTTTGCTTGATGAAGAGGCTTCTTCTTGACCTATATTGCGTGATATTTCAAATGCCACTATCTTGCCAATGACTATTCCTAGGGTCATGGTGCTCAAGTCCTCCATGTTGTGAAGGATGGTGATGATGCTTGCATAGTTCTTTTGTGGTGACATGGAGATGATCTTCCTCACGATGTCCGCATCATCTAGCTTTATTAATCCTATTGAATGGAGCTCATTGATAATTAGATTCAAACGAGAATACATATCACGAACAAGCTTATTATCAATTATTGTAAAGGAATCATAAGTTTGTTTAGCTAGACAATGTTTTTGCTCACGGACATTAGATGTGCCGTCATAGAGCTCTTGAAATTTTAATCAAATTTCATGTGCCATATTTAAAATGAATACTTGGTTAAACACATCCATGCTAAATGATTAAAACAAGCAATTCTTAGCTCTAGCATTAAAATGCATTTCTTTTTTATCACTCTTTGTGGGTATTTTGGGATTCTTAATGGGTTTCATCCTGTTACGAGTGACTCTCCAAACTCTCAAATCAACCGCCTCAAGATAGCAAGCCATTCTAGCTTTATAATAGGGAAAGTTAGTGCCATCAAAGTACGGTGGCCAAGAGGTATCCATTCCAACCACTCTAAATAGCATCGGCTCAACGGCGGTTAAGCCAAAGGTACAATTTGAGTCAACCTTGCTCTAATATCAATTGAAGGGGATCATGACGCCTAAGAGGGGGGGGTGAATTAGGCAACTTAAAATTGTAACTCTAAACTATGACATCTTTTTCTAACCTTAGCAAAACCTAGGCAAAAGACAAACTATCTAAATATGCAACTACGGTTTTGCTAATGTGTTGCTATCTCTTCCGCAAAAGGAGTAATACAATCAATGTAAATGCGAAAGCTAAAGAGCAAGGTAGAGATATGCAAACTCCCATCGATGACTCTGGTATTTTTACCAAGGTATCGAGAAGCATGCAAGCTTCCCCCTAGTCCTCGTTGGATCCCCTCGCAAGCTCCTGGTCGGGTAACTCCGTGGATAGCCTTGGGCCTTCCCCACGCGCAAGTGGGTTTCTGATGTGCCTTCCGGCAAGCCTCTCCTGGATGCTTCCTGTCGTCTTCACTATCAAGCTTCCGACCAAAACACGGCGGGCCTTGTTCCCTCCGGTACACGGTGGTGGCCACACCACAAACGCCGAAACGCGGTTGGTGTGATCTCGCAAGACTACAAGCCCCTCCAATATACAACAATGGTGAGTGTAAGCACTGAGTGGTAAGAGGTATGCAAACCTCACTAAACACTAGGCCTAAACCTAGAGCAAGCGCATAAGCGGCGGTCTAATCAACCTAAGCACTTCGCAAAGCACCTACGCTAATCATCTAATAAAACACTAAGCACTATGCAAGTGGAGATCACTAAAATGATGTATCAACACCCTTGGTATGTTTCCTCATCTCCACACATGCCATTTGGCTGGTTAGGGTTGTATTTATAAGCCCCACTGAGAAAGTAACCGTTAGGGATGAAATCCCGCTTTTCTGCTACTGACCGGACGCTGGAGTCATCCTGATCGGACGTGTTCGGTCGTCTCGACCATTAGAGCCACAAACAACTGATCAGATCCTGCCAGCATCCGATCACTTGCCACCAGACGCGTCCGGTCGCAAGTTCGCCGCTCTAGAACCTCTCTGTACTTGATCGAACGCTGATGTCCTACGTTCGGTCGGTTTGCCGTCAGCATCTGGTCACTTGCTGAGTGTGTTGCCGGACTATTGAATAGTGCCATCAGTGCGTCCAATAGATTCACTTGTTTAGCATCTGGTTGCTACTACTGACGCCTGCTATTGTTGAGCCACTGATTAGAGTGTCCTGTCACTTTCTTCTAGTGTCTGGTCTCTTCTGTGAGCTCGTTTCTTCGTGATCTTGCGTGCAGCTTAGTTTCTATCTTTATGCTTGAACTTTGCTTGATATCTTGGGTCTTCTCTTGTGCTCTTAAGGTCTTCCTTGAGGTGTTGATCATCGGATCATCACGTCACCTTTGTCCAAGTCATGTCTTGCATCCTATTGAACTATAAAACAATCACTTACAAATTTATTAGTCCAATTTGGTTGTGTTGGTCATCAAACACCAAAATTCAAAGTAAATGGGCCTAGGGTACATTTTTCTTACAGTTAACATTGGTGGTGAGAACAATGTGGTGGAACAGGGTGGGGTAGTTGCTGCTGATGATGGCAACCAAGCAGCCCCTCAGCCCAATGGCCCTATGCACTGGTGTCCTATCTAGTCTGGGTTCATGCTTAGGAGGTTCCATGATTTGGTGGGGTAGGGGGTCAAAACTGAGAAAGGGTTCAAGGAGGTACATGTTAGGTAGGTTGCACTTATGGTCTCTGAGTTTGCTAGGGTCAATGTAACCACCCAGTAGATTTACAATCACCTGAGAAAGTGGAGGCAAATGTGGGTTTAGGTTGTTAGGCTCAAGGTTTTAAGTGGTGCTCTGTGGGATGAGGACCACCATATGATAGTACTTGATGATGAATACCTGCTTGGCCACACTAAGGTTAGAAACTATTTGGATAACACCCCAGCTATCCCTTTTCTTTTCTTTTGCTCCTCTGTCTAATAGTTACATCTGTTTCACTAACTAGGACCATCCTACTGATGCTAAGTTCTTGAACACATCAATAGAGAACTATGTTCAGATAGAGGCCATCTTTGGTGGTAACCAGGCCATAGGCAGGTATGCAATGGGCTCAAATGAGCCTCTAGGTACTCCAACAGACATTGGCCAAGACGATATTGATACCGTTGAGGATATCACTGACTTAGGTGTAACACCTCGGGTGTTTAAATATTAAAATCTGACATGTCATCATATGCATTGCAAAGCATTTGGCATTTGGTGAAAACCTTGATATGCATTTACTAAAATAAGTTTACATTTGTGTAGTGAGTGTTGAATTGTATTGTTTGACTCCAGTTGAAAGTTTGTTTGGGTTTTGAATTTTTCGAGAAAACCCCGCTTTTCAACATTTAAATCCTACCCTGAAAATCCATTTCAAAATCTAAGCATATTTTGGGGTTGGGCCCAAAAGCAAAAGTGTAGAGCTTGACAAGTTGAGCAAAGTTTATTTTTGGAGTTTTTCAAGTTGTTTAGAAAATTTTTGAGTAATTTAAAAAGACGTCATTCATTAATTTTCCCCATTTAAATTCAAAAGTTCATTTCAAAATCTAGACCGAATTAGGAGATGGTTATAGAAGCAAAGTTGTAGAACTTTTGATTTTGAATAACTTTTGTTTTTGGAGATTTTTGAGTTGTTATGAAAATTTGAGAGTAATTTGTGAATTTTGACGAATGGCAAACTTGTAATTACTGTGAACAGTGTCCACCGCCGAGACTACACCACCGGCGACCTTCTTCGGTGTTCCAGGCGTGTCGTGGCCATCCTTGGCGTCGTGCTGGCGTGGAAACAGCTCTGTCGTGGCTTCCTTGAGCTTCTGAGTCGCGTTATAAGAACTGAGACGCCGTTGTCGTCGTTTTTCTTCCTTCTCTGTTTTTCCAGTCACCACCGCCGCAGCTCTGTCGAGCTCTCGCCGTCGACCTAGCACTGTTGCCATCTCGACAAAGCATGCTCTAGCTCTGCCATATCCTTGCGTAGCCAGCCAACCCACCAATTCAGCTAGTCTAAGTCGGGAACTCGAGTTGCGTCGTCTTCTTCCTCGCGGCCGGCAACTCCTCCGCCGAGCACGATTCATCGCGGCCAGAGCTCCACGGTGCATCTCCGTCCCTGGTTTTGGCTGATTCTATTTCGTCTCGATGATGTAGTACTTAATCCATAGCTGGTTGCTCATTTTAACCACTACAGTCGCCGGTACACCATCACCGACGACGTTTTGCTCCGTCGTGATCACCGTGATCGTTGTCACGCCTCTCCGTTGCTTCTCCGACCTCGCTCCTTGCTTCAACGTGTTCGGGGTGAGCCACTGATGCTTCCTAGATCCCTTGTTTGAGCTCTACCAGTCGCACACCACCGGCGTAGCACTGTCGTGCCACCGCGTCCGCCATGATCGGTGAAGTGCTCGGTTCGGTCCGTAATTGGTCGCGTTAGTGCCATAGATCGGTGCACTGCGACGTAGTGAACATGTTAGTACCCTTGCCGTCGTCGTTGGACTCACCGTTGATGAGAAATCGCCGGTCAGCGCCATCACTGTCGTGGTCAACGCGTGAGGTTAGGGATGACAGGTGGGACCCGTTGTTAGTGACTCAGCGTTCAAATGGATTTTTCTATTTTCATATTTGAATGAATAGTGTCTGTTTTTGTTATTTTTGTGTAGATTTAATTAGAGCTCCTAAAATTATGAACATTTTTGTATGACTTCTCTGTGATGTAAAGTATTTAAGAAAAATATGAAATAATGTTTTCAGTACTTTTTGAATGTGATAAAAATTACTCAATTTATTAATAAGTGGATTTCCATGATTTTTCTAGGCTTATTTACTTGTCTAAAAATTATGAAATTTGTTTTGCCACTTAGTTATCATGTAATGAACATGTAATAAAATTTTGAGTTCAATTAGAATAAGTTGATTTATTTCATAATTTCGAATTAAATAATTAATTCATAAAAGCAAATAGTAACCTTTGATGATTTAGGTTTTGTTTGAAATTTTGGATTGAGTGATGACCTTGGGTCATTAGTTGATAATGATCCTTGGCAATTGATGTATGTGTTACGAAAAAGAATTAATCTGTTTGACTTGCAACTGTACCGCGAAGGAAAGTTGTATTCAAATTATTAATTTTGCATCCATCATCAAGCATCATGTTTCGTATACCGCATCATATTAAACATGGCATTGTTATTACGTGTAGTGAACGAAGGTGAAAACATCGTAGTTAATCAAGTTGTTAAGGAGGTTAACCCGTCTGTTGAGGTCGGATCGAATACTTGTGAACCGTCGCAGGAACTGGACTTTTCCGTCAACGAAGGCAAGCCCCAGATGCATACAACCCTATCTTGTGTTTTATAAATTAATTTTGCTTTTGCTTTCCATTACTGCATTAAGTGATTAAGAGTTAAGTAAGAGCCTAATTGGTGCATTACCAACCTTGTTATTCTATATTTACCATATTACCAGTTTAAAATTTCGTATATGCTAAGTTTTGCTTAGCTATGCGTAGAACGATGAAAGTCGGGTGATTACCTACCACCTACAAGTTTTTAATGGAACATTGGTTAAATATGTTAGCATGTTATATGGGAATGTGGAGTAATAAATCTAGATCGAACGGACTCGGTGAGTGTGAGCCAACAGACATGCAGGTCTTGTGAGCGGGTTCTTTCCGCCTGTGTCGATTAAGGCACGTCCGTTGTTGAATTGCATGAGGTGAGAATTTGTAGTACTAACCACATACTCCGGTAAGCCTGAACTTGGCAATTCTATTACGAGAATGGCTACTCGTGCACTGGGAGTGGAGAGATGGCGGGAATAGCGTGTACCCACGTGGCCATGGGTTGGAATGGTGGAGTACTGTATTCTCGGGTGGTGTGGACCCATTCTTGTTTTAGAGGATCCGAGGGTAGGTTGGTATATGTAGGTCGGGGACCTACATATGTCGTGTGGTCTAGAATCCCCAGCTGGGTTTATAATCGGTTTGAATCATCGTTGCTCCTTGGTTATGGAGACTCAACTCACTATTCATCATCGTAGTATTAATACCTAGAACTTGAATAAGGCTTGTGAACGTGTTGGATATGAAGTTTCATGATCTCAGTGCAGATCGTGTCAGCTTTGTATATAATTCTTAAGAAGTTTTCTTTATAAAGAATGTTGTTAAAAGAGCTTTTATGCAAAAGAACTTTGATCATTGTTAAAGCTATACCTTGAATCCCTGAGCCTGCATTCTTAAATTATCAGTTAATATTTCGGTTAAGACTTGTTGAGTACTTTTGTACTCAGGGTTCGTTGACCCTTGCTGCAGGTGAGCCTCATGAGCAGATCTGTTTTGGATCGTGCTGCATGACTATCGTTCGTTCTGATAATGAGAAGTAAATGTGTGATCCTTGGGCAGGATGTTTATTTTGTGTGTTATGTATATGTTAATTATGCCACTCCACTACTACTATGGTTTGTAATAATTATCAAACTTAGTTTGTAAGGTTTAAAATAACTGGTTTGTAAACTATGTTATCGTAAGACTTCCGCTGTTTTTACTCTGGTGTCGATAATTGAATAAATGTTGTAATACTGTAATAACTCTGTAACGTGATCCTGCTCGGAAATCGTGGATGATTCGGGGTTCCCCGAGGACACCCGACAGACTTCTTAAGTTACCTGGAACATATGTATTGTTGTCAAAGGTCGTTGGACAGTGACAAGTACATGTGGGTCCTATAATTTAGGAGGTTCTGCCACAGAATGGTATCAGAGCGATCGTTACAAGGTTTTTGTTGTATTGTTTTACAAAAAACTTCAAAATGATTCGGGATGACTAAATCTAACTTGATAATTTGGTCCAAATTGCTTCTGACTTATCTTATTTCTTTCTCACAATTCCGTATTTGATTAAAAAGGTTTTGTGTAGTGGAGTAGTAATATTACTATGCCCTATATAAAAATAAATGTTATTTATGTGCATTATAAACTTTGATGTTTTTGTTCGTAAGAACGATTCATGCATCATGAATAATTCTCTTGTTACTTCCTTCACCTCTTAGTCTGGAGTTGAGTAGTGAGTCTAGTTTAAGGAATGTAATCCATCTTAGCTACTTTTTGGATTTTGATCAAATGGTCTCACTTGGATTAAATTGGCTTCCTACAGTATGGCTCATGCCAAGATGACACCCCGTAAGTCCACTGGACCCAAAGGAGTTCCTCGTCACCAACTTGCCCCTAGAAATGATGGTGCTAGCAGTAGCAGTGCTAGACCTGATCCCCAGGCAGAGATACTGAGGATTTCTATAGAGTTAGCGCAATCTACTAGAGATAGGGCTTTGGATGTTATACAAATAGGAGAATTACAGGGTCAATTGAGGCATCTTACCACCGCGCATAGGAACTGTGAACGTATGTTGGTTCGTACGGTGGAGGGAAGAAATGAAGCTTGGCAGAGGGAAAATGTAGCTAGAGCTAGAACTCATGAGCTAGAATTTTATGTAGAAGATTTAGAAGAACATAATACTTATCTACATGAGGAAGTTCATAGGCTTAGCAATCTACTAAATCCAAATCATGAGCCTCAAGCTAATGCCATGGACCCCAGTGTCATCCTTGCCGATGATGATGAATCGGGAGAGGAAGAGGAAGAAGATCCTAAAGAATTAGTAATGATCAATGAGAGTGATGATGAAGGCGGTAATATTTCCAGAATGGATACCGAGCCTGAAGTTTGAAGAAATTGAGGAAAAGAGTAGAGTTGTATAATAGTAGCTCTAGTTTAGTTATGTAGTTTTGTTTTTGTACTCGTAGGTTTGTTTGTACATTAGTAAACTCTATATAATGTGTCTAGAGTAAGCTTTGGTACAATTCAATAAAGACATGTGAATAAAGTTTGGTTTGTTATGAGCAGATGCGTCGTACGTGGGGTTCGTATGTTCCTAGAACTTCACAAGATGAGGATGGTATTCCAGATCCGCCACTAGTTCCAACAAATTTAGCTGATGCTATAACCGCACTTGTCAATGTGACGGCTGAAAATTCTCATCTACTTCATGAGATGGCTCAGAGTAATCAGAATCAGATGTACGAAAACCATGGACGCCACCATAACAGACAGGAGGCCACATATGTTGATTTCACAGACACAAGACCCCCAGTGTTCACCAAGGCAGATGAACCATTGGAGGCTAATGACTGGCTTCGAACCATGGAGCAGAAATTTGACCTTATTCCATGCACAGAGTATCAGAAACCTACGTTTGTCGCCTAGCAACTTAGAGGAGCAGCAAGTGCTTGGTGGGCAAACTTAGTGGCTATGCAACCAGTTGGCATTCCAATAACTTGGGCTGAGTTTCGTACAGCCTTAGAGCCCATTATATCCCTAAAGGAGTGATGGCTATGAAGCTAGATGAATTCCTTGCTTTGAAGCAAGGAGATCAAACCGTGATGCAGTATGTGGGAAGATTTAATCATTTGTCCCAATATGCATCCGAACATGTCAATACTGATGCTAAGAAGAAGAGGTGGTTTATGAGAGGCCTGAATACCAAGTTGCAGACTATGATGACCACTTGCACCAATGTTACTTACCATGAGGCCGTAAATATTGCAATTGCTTCAGAGTCAAAGTATCGGCAGCATAAGGAGCTCAAAAAGAAAAAGAGTATGCCGTCTGGATCTTTTAGGGGAAATCAGAAGAGGCAGAGGGAGATTTATCATCCAGTACATCATAATCGTCCTCCTTATCGTCTGCCGTAGTTCTAAGTTGGGCAACAGTCAAATATCCGTCCTGCTATAACCTATCCGAATTCATAGTCAACCAATGCTCCTGGTGGCAATGCTCCAACATCCCAGGGTCACAACTACCCATGCTACAATTATGGAAGGACTGGTCATTTCTCCAGGGAATGTCCATATCCTAGGTAGGCTAATCAAAATTATCAGAAGGCCCTAGCCAATCAACAACAGGGTCAGGCACCAAACAAGAACCACAATCAGAATGCTCAGAAGGGCAAAGATGAGAGGAAGACAGGACGGGTGTTCTATATTCAAGCTAGAGAAATTTTGGAAGGGGAGCCAGTGATGATGGGTATGTTTCCTATTGCCAATCATCCTACAGTTATTCTTTTTGATTCTGGCGCATCGCATTCATTCATCAATAGAACCTTTGTCGTGAAGCATGAAATTTCAATTGGGACAACAAAGGAAAGTTTTTTTATACAGTCGCCCAGGGGACGTTTGTGTACTAAGGAAATGGTATACCAGGTACCCGTAAACCTGGGTGGGTATATTTTTCTCACTACCATGATTATCCTTAAGGATCAGGATATAGATGTAATCTTGGGAATGAATTGGATGTATCAGCATAAGGCTGTTATAGATGCTTTGAATAGGACCTTAAGGGTGAGTTTGCCTGATAGTAATTCTCAACTTCTCATCCAACTTCCAACTCTAAGAAGATCAGTTGGCAAGATTTGTGCAACTGTTGTCAAAGAGATTAGAGATATTCTAGTAGTGTGTGAATTTCCAGATGTGTTTCCTGAGGATTTACCCGGTCTACCACCCGATAGGGATATACAGTTCAATATAGAGTTACAACCTGGAACAGCTTCGATTTCTTGGAGAGCTTATAGGATGCCACCTAAGGAATTGGCCGAGTTGAAGACTCAGTTATAAGAATTGATTGAGAAAGGGTTTATCCAACCTAGTTCCTCACCTTGGGGATGTCCGCTAATTTTTGTGAAAAAGAAAGATGAGACCCTGAGGTTATGTGTTGACTATCGTCCATTGAATGAAGTAACCATCAAGAATAAGTATCCATTACCTCAGATAGATTTGCTTTTTGATCAATTGGCCAGAGCCAAAGTTTTCTCTAAGATAGATTTGAGATTAGGATATCACCAAATCAAGATAAAGCCTGAAGATATTCCTAAAACAACATTTATCACAAGATATAGATTATATGAATACTTGGTAATGTCTTTTGGTTTGACAAATGCTCCAGCTCATTTCATGTATCTAATAAACTCAGTATTCATGCCTAAGCTAGACAAGTTTGTAGTAGTGTTTATTGATGACATTTTAGTATATTCCAAGACTAAGAAAGAACATGCGAAACATCTCAGAATTGTTCTGACCCGTTTGAGAGAACATCAACTATATGCCAAGTTTAGCAAGTGTGATTTTTGGCTTAAGGAAGTGCAATTTCTTGGACATGTCTTGTCAGCCGAAGGAGTTGCAGTTGATCCAAGCAAAGTGAAGAATGTGCTTGATTAGAAACCGCCAGCCACAGTTCATCAAGTTTAGAGTTTTCTAGACTTGACGGGGTATTACCGTCGGTTTATTCCAGATTTCTCAAAAATATCAAAGTCCATAACTGAATTGTTGAAGAACCAAGTTAAGTTTGTCTGGTTATCTGATTATGAGGAGGCTTTCCAGACTTTGAAGAGACTGTTAACCACTGCATCAGTATTAGCCCAACCTGATATCGAGAAGCCATTTGATGTTTATTGTGATGCTTCAGGTATTGGTATTGGATGTGTGTTGATGCAAGAAGGCCAAGTCATTGCCTATGCATCTAGGCAACTTAAGCAACATGAAGAACACTATCCGACCCATGACTTGGAGTTAGCAGCTGTGGTTCATGCTCTGAAGATTTGTTGGCATTACCTGCTTGGTAATACGTGCCATATGTATATAGACCACAAGAGCTTAAAGTATATCTTTACTCAGTCAAAGTTGGACATGCGACAAAGAAGATGGTTAGAACTGATTAAGGATTATGATTTGGAAGTACATTATCACCCTGGTAAAGCAAATGTAGTTGCAGATGCTCTCAGTCGCAAAAGCTATTGCAATTGTCTGACAGTGAGAACAATGGGTTTGAATTTATGTCAAGAAATGGAAAAGTTGAATGTAGAAGTAATTCAACAAGGAAGTTTGACCAACATAATAGTTGAAGCCACTATTTGAGATCAAGTTATTGCTGCTCAGAAGGAAAACAAGGGTATAGCCCATATCAAGGAAAGAGTCAAGAATGGAAAAGCGGAATGCTTTAGCATAAATGATGAAGATGTGTTGTGGTTCAAGGATCGCCTGGTGGTACCAAAAGTTCCTGAGTTGCGGCAGTCAATTCTAGATGAGGCACATGCTACTAGGTTATCTATCTATCCAGGAAGCAACAAGATGTACCATGACTTGAAGCAAAGATTCTGGTGGACTAAAATGAAAGTAGAGATTGCTAGGTATATAGCAAAGTGTGATACTTGTCAAAAGGTGAAAGCTATACATTTAAGGTCTGCTGGTGAATTACAACCATTACCTATTCCATCTTGGAAGTGGGAGGACATAAGTATGGACTTTATTGTTGGTTTACCTAGGACATCAAAGGGATTTGACTCAGTATGGGTTATTGTAGATCGACTCACTAAGTCAGCGCATTTTCTTCTAGTCAAGACAATATATCCTACGATCCAATATGCCAAAATGTACTTAGCAAGAATCATGAGTCTCCATGGAATACCCAAGACTATAGTGTCAGATAGGGGTACACAATTTGTCTCTAATTTTTGGAAACAATTGCATTCTTCATTGGGTACCAAACTTATATATAGTACAGCTTATCATCCGCAGACTGATGGACAGACTGAAAGAGTTAATCAAGTACTTGAAGATATGTTAAGGTGTTGTGTCCTTAACTATTCCAATAAGTGGGATGAATGCTTACCTTTGGCCGAGTTCTCATATAACAATAGTTATCAAGAAAGCATCAGAATGGCTCCATTTGAAGCGCTCTATGGTCGTAGATGCAGAACATCATTGAGTTGGTCTGAGCCTGGAGAAAAAAGATTCTTTGGAGTTGACCATGTGAAAGAAACAGAAGACAAAGTTAGGCAAATACAGAGTAATTTGAAGATAGCTCAATCCTGACAAAAGAGTTATGCAGATAGAAGACGGAGACCATGGGTATTTAACAAGGGAGATTTTGCATATCTAAAAGTATCACTAATGAAGGGAGTTACCCATTTTGGTGTTAAAGGAAAGTTGGCACCCCGATACAATGGACCGTATCAAATTTTGGAGAGGTATGAAAAAGTGGCATATCGCTTGAAGTTACCTAAACATCTTGCAGTTGTACATGATGTGTTCCATGTTTCTCAACTAAAGAAGTGTCTCCGAGTGCCTGAACAGAATGTTGAAGTTGAAGGAGTGGAACTAGAACCGGATTTAACTTATTCCGAATATCCCATCCGAGTGTTAGATCAGAAAGATCGTGTTACTCGAAGACGGACAATCAAGTTCTATAAAATACAATGGAACCAACATTTAGAAGAGGAAGCTACTTGGGAATCAGAAGATTACTTATTAGAAAAGTTTCCAGAGTTTCTAGCGTCAATATAGAATAGAGTACTATTAGTTATGCTCAGTTGCTACAAGTTGTGTTTTGTAAAGGAACCTCAGCTGTTTTATAGGCAAGTTTTGGATGTTTTTGGACTGACACATTTCCTTTTCCATTACTTACTCTATGGCTTTGAATCTCGGGGCGAGATTTCTTTTAGGGGGAAGGATTGTAACACCTCGGATGTTTAAATATTAAAATCTGACATGTCATCATATGCATTGCAAAGCATTTGACATTTGGTGAAAACCTTGATATGCATTTACTAAAACAAGTTTACATTTGTGTAGTGAGTGTTGAATTGTATTGTTTGACTCAAGTTGAAAGTTTGTTTGGGTTTTGAATTTTTCGAGAAAACCCCGCTTTTCAACATTTAAATCCTACCCTGAAAATCCATTTCAAAATCTAAGCATATTTTGGGGTTGGGCCCAAAAGCAAAAGTGTAGAGCTTGACAAGTTGAGGAAAGTTTATTTTTGGAGTTTTTCAAGTTGTTTAGAAAAATTTTGAGTGATTTGAAAAGGCGTAATTCGTTAATTTTCCCCATTTAAATTCAAAAGTTCATTTCAAAATCTAGACTGAATTAGAAGATGGTTATAGAAGCAAAGTTGTAGAACTTTTGATTTTGAACAACTTTTGTTTTTGGAGATTTTTGAGTTGTTATGAAAATTTGAGAGTAATTTGTGAATTTTGGCGAATGGCAAACTTGTAATTACTGTGAACAGTGTCCACCGCCGAGACTACACCACCGGCGACCTTCTTCGGCGTTCCAGGCACGTCGTGGCCATCCTTGGCGTCGCGCTGGCATGGAAATAGCTCCATCGTGGCTTCCTTGAGCTTCTGAGTCGCGTTATAAGAACTGAGACGCCGTCGTCGTCGTTTTTCTTCCTTCTCTGTTTTTCCAGTCACCACCGCCGCAGCTCCGTCGAGCTCTCGCCGTCGACCTAGCGCCGTTGCCGTCTTGGCAAAGCATGCTCTAGCTCCGTCGTATCCTTGCACAGCCAGCCAACCCACCAATTCAGCTAGTCTAAGTCGAGAACTCGAGTTGCGTCGTCTTCTTCCTCGTGGCCGGCAACTCCTTCGCCGAGCACGATTCGCCGCGGCCAAAGCTCCACGGTGCATCTCCGTCCCTGGTTTTGGCTAATTCTATTTCATCTCGATGATGTAGTACTTAATCCATAGCTATTTGCTCATTTTGACCACTGCAGTCGCCGGTACACCATCACCGACGACGTTTTGCTCCGCCGTGATCACCGTGATCGTCGTCACGCCTCTCCGTTGCTTCTCCGACCTCGCTCCTTGCTTCAACGTGTTCGGGGTGAGCCACTGATGCTTCCTGGATCCCTTGTTTGAGCTCTACTGGTCGCACACCACCGGCGTAGCACTGCCGTGCCACCGCGTCCGCCATGATCGGCGAAGTACTCGGTTCGGTCCGTAATTGGTCGCGTTAGTGCCATAGATCGGTGCGATGTGACGTAGTGAACATGTTAGTACCCTTGCCGTCGTCGTTGGACTCAGCGTTGATAAGAAATCGCCGGTCAGCGCCATCGCTGTCGTGGTCAGCGCGCGAGGTTAGGGATGACAGGTGGGACCCGTTGTCAGTGACTCAGCGTTCAAATGGATTTTTCTATTTTTAGATTTGAATGAATAGTGTCTGTTTTTGTTATTTTTGTGTAGATTTAATTAGAGCTCCTAAAATTATGAAAATTTTTGTGTGACTTATCTGTGATGTAAAGTATTTAAGAAAAATATGAAATAATGTTTTTCAGTACTTTTTGAATGTGATAAAAATTACTCAATTTATTAATAAATGGATTTCCATGATTTTTCTAGGCTTATTTACTTGTCCAAAAATTATGAGATTTGTTTTGCCACTTAGTTATCTTGTAATGAACATGTAATAAAATTTTGAGTTCAATTAGAATAAGTTGATTTATTTTATAATTTTGAATTAAATAATTAATTCATAAAAGCAAATAGTAACCTTTGATGATTTAGGTTTTGTTTGAAATTTTGGATTGAGTGATGACCTTGGGTCATTAGTTGATAATGATCCTTGGCAATTGATGTATGTGTTACAAAAAAGAATTAATCTGTTTGACTTGCAACTGTACCGCGAAGGAAAGTTGTATTCAAATTATTAATTTTGCATCCATCATCAAGCATCATGTTTCGTATACCGCATCATATTAAACATGGCATTGTTATTATGTGTAGTGAACAAAGGTGAAAACATGGTAGTTAATCAAGTTGTTGAGGAGGTTAACCCATCTGTTGAGGTCGGATCGAATACTTGTGAACCGTCGCAGGAACCGGACTTTTCCGTCAACGAAGGCAAGCTCCGGATGCATACAACCCTACCTTGTGTTTTATAAATTAATTTCGCTTTTGCTTTCCGTTACTACATTAAGTGATTAAGAGTTAAGTAAGAGCCTAATTGGTGCATTATCAACCTTGTTATTCCATATTTACCATATTACCAGTTTAAAATTTCGTATATGCCAAGTTTTGCTTAGCTATGCGTAGAACGATGAAAGTCGGGTGATTACCTGCCACCTGCAAGTTTTTAATGGAACATTGGTTAAATATGTTAGCATGTGATATGGGAATGTGGAGTAATAAATCTAGACCGGGCAGACTCGGTGAGTGTGAGCCACCAGACATGGAGGTCTTGTGAGTGAGTTCTTTCCGCCTGTGTCGATTAAGGCACGTCCGTTGTTGAATTGCATGAGGTGAGAATTTGTAATACTAACCACATACTCCGGTAAGCCTGAACTTGGCAATTCTATTATGAGAATGGCTACTCACGCACTGGGAGTGGAGAGATGGTGGGAATAGCGTGTACCCACATGGGCATGGGCTGGAATGGTGGAGTACTGTATTCTCGGGTGGCGCGGACCTATTCTTGTTTTAGAGGATCTGAGGGTAGGTTGGTATATGTAGGTCGGGGACCTGCATATGTCATGTGGTCTGGAATCCCCAGCTGGGTTTATAATCGGTTTGAATCGTTGTTGCTCCTCGGTTATGGAGACTCAACTCACTGTTCATCATCGTAGTATTAATAACTAGAACTTGAATAAGGCTTGTGAAGGTGTTGGATATGAAGTTTCATGATCTCAGTGCGGATCGTGTCAGCTTTGTATATAATTCTTAAGAAGTTTTCTTTATAAAGAATGTTGTTAAAAGAGCTTTTATGCAAAAGAACTTTGATCATTGTTAAAGCTATACCTTGAATCTCTGAGCCTGCATTCCTAAATTATCAGTTAATATTTCAGTTAAGACTTGTTGAGTACTTTTGTACTCAGGGTTCGTTGACCCTTGCTGCAGGTGAGCCTCATGAGCAGATCTGTTTTGGATCGTGCTACATGACTATCATTTGTTCTGACGATGAGAAGTAAATGTGTGATCCTTGGGTAGGATGTTTATTTTGTGTGTTATGTATATATTAATTATGCCACTCCACTACTACTATGGTTTGTAATAATTATCGAACTTAGTTTGTAAGGTTTAAAACAACTGGTTTGTAAACTATGTTATCGTAAGACTTTCGCTGTTTTTACTCTGGTGTCGATAATTGAATAAATGTTGTAATACTGCAATGACTCTATAACGTGATCCTGCTCGGAAATCATGGATGATTCGGGGTTCCCCGAGGACACCCGACAGACTTCTTAAGTTATCTGGAACATATGTATTGTTGTTAAAGGTCGTTGGACAGTGACAAGTACATATGGGTCCTATAATTTAGGAGGTTCTACCACATTAGGTGGCACAGAGGCTGATTCTAGAAAGGGAACTCCTTCTGATATGGAAGGCTCTAAGGGTTTTGATGCCAAGGGCTAGGAGAAAAGGGGTGGCAAGAGAAGGAAGCTTGCCCTAGAGGAAATAGACCTCATGAATGGAATGATCAAGGCTATGGAGTCTGTAGGAGATGCCCACAAGACTCCACATCATAATGAGGTGCATCAGGATCTTTATGGTTGTGTTATGGATTGCCCTGGGTACTCACAGGAGGCACTCATATTTATCCTAGTTTACCTACTGAAGAACAAGGCTAGGGGACTTTGCTTTGTTCAGATGACAAAGGCTCATATGATCCTATGGCTTAGGACCTACCTGAGCACAACCTACTTTGCTTAGATGCATATGAGTTGGCCTCTCCACTTTTGTACATAGCCATGCTAACTGTCTTATGCTGTAGGAAGTATTTTGATGTGTAGCACTTACCTCAACTGATGCTACAAAGAACCATTTACCACCTAACCAAGGCTGCACCTAGTCTGGAATAGCATAGGAGCCATGGTGACAGATGTGAGGCTTTGTTGATCTATGTGGTGTAGACATTAACAAAGGGTGATGGATTGTCACTTAGTTGATCTGAGCCCTAAAATACCTTGGATTGTCAGTTCATCTGAGACATTTCAGATGCTGTTATTATTCTTGTAGGAGTTCCTATTTGACCGATGATGCAAACTATAGCAATCTGAGGTGGCTATGGGTATTATTCTTGTTATTGCTTTATTGTCTTCTTGTGTTTTCTCATGTCTTTCATCAAACTGTGGGATACGTCCATTCCCAAGCAACTGTTGTAGGTATGCCTACCGAATGGCTGGGATGGACGTGTCCCATGCTTCCATGGGAGTTATGAACTTGCCTTAGCAATTTGTGTTCTTATTTGCCACCTGGAATGATTGCAGTTTACATTAGCTGAGGCCTACGTTTTTTTATGCTTTTGATGTCAACCATTTTTTTGACTGAGGCTGATACAATTGTGAGATCCTTTTCATGCCTATGAAGATAACAGTGCTAGTTTGAGTAATGGATTATGCACATTGATGACCTTGGACTTATGAGGTACTAGAGCATTGTTTCTTCTATCTTCTGCTTATGCTTCTCATGGCTGTCATCAAACCATGTGAGACATCTATATCCAAGCAACAGCTAGACAATTCTAATGATCTAATGGCTGGGCTAGATGTCTCTCATGGTTTTATGCCTATCATGATCTTGGTTTTCTACTATCTATTTGAGGTTTGTTGATGTCTATGTTTCTTAAGCTCTAAGTTCAAGGTCAAATGAAAAGGCAATTAAATCTAAGGCAAATCGATTGAACTATCCCTCATCTTATCAACATCTTATACTTGCTTTTATGTGTTTTTAAGGGGCAAATGGCTTGGTATGTTGTGTACCGTGGCAGAGTTCCTAGGGTATATGCAACCTAGGCTAGATGCAATGCCTAGATAACTGGTTTTAAAATCAACAACTATAAGAGCTTCCCTAACAAACAAGAGACAGAAGTATCATACTTAGAGTTCATGGTTTGTGAAGATGATAAAGTTTTTGTCAATCCTCCACCAAAGGTGCTCAGGAACAAATCGATGTTATTTGTTGTGGCTGTGGTGCAGTCTTTTCTATTGCTGGTGCTCTTATGGTTCGTTCTTACTCGTTCCTATAACTGTCTGTGATGTTCAAAATGCCATGGCTTGGTATGTTGCCTATCGGGGAAAGAAGCCTAGGGTCTATGCCCTAAAATGCCTCCTTACAGTGCTTCGGGCAACCAATGAAGCCATAAAATACCTTGATTACTAGCTATTGCTTTGGTTCGATCATTTATTTTGATGATGCTTGACTTTTTCATTGCTAAGCATTGTTGTAGGTGCCTCTAATTATTTTATATTGCCTGTGATGGTTTCAAAATGCCATGAAAACATGTGGAGACAATGACCTTATGAGGAACTATGACTTTTGGGCAACCAATCACGCCCTTGTTCATGATTTATTGGGAGTACTATTATCATATTTATGTCATTAGAAGCTCCAAGGTCATTGTCAATGCCAAGCTTGTTGAACCGAGGTAAAATTATCTTTGTTTCCTTCTATTCTTCTTCATTCTATAATAGCTGGTGGTAACCACACCAAACTCATACATGGGTACCCAGACCTGGAGCAATATGGCCAACTAAACAAGACCTAGAATCACTAGTTCATACACCAAAATGGTGCAAACAGGGAACCAAACACGATGCAGGTCATCCGGTATCATGTACTCAGATGCAACCAAACACACCCACTTGCATGCTTCTATCATGGCTGGTGAAAGGATCAAGATGCCCAAGATGGGGGTGAATTGGGCTAATTCTAAATTTCTTTGTAATAATTAAGTCCTACGGTTAACCCAATTAACTCTTATGTCTAGAAAGTGTTTTTATTGATATATCGCACAAAAGTTTAGCAACCTATGTTTCAATCTTACTCTAGCATGGCAATTCTATGAATGTAAATGACAAGAATTGAATTGCTCAAAGTAAATGCTCAAAGTAAAGAGAGGAGGAATGCGGCGATGTTTTGCCAAGATATCGGAGAGTCGTCACTCCCCACTAGTCCTCGTTGGAGCACCCGTGCAAGGGTGTAGCTCCCCCTTGATCCGCCCAAGGATCAAGTGCTCTCTATGGGTTGATTCTTTGACACTCTGTCACGATGAATCACCCACAACCGTGAACAACTTGAGTTGGGTCATCCACAAGCTCCGCCGGATGATCACTAAACTCTCAATCACCACCAAGCCATCTAGGTGATGGCGATCATCAAGAGTAATAAGCATAAATTCTCACTTGACCACGACAAGCCTAATGAGAAGGGTTTATGCACACTATGCTACTCTTGATCTCACTAATGAGGGCTCTCTTTGGGATTCTCAAATCTCAATTACCTCACTAGGACATTGCTCTTCTTGGCACTCTCAAAGGTGTTTCTCAGCTGTTGAAATGAGCAAAAGTACCCCCACACATGAATGGAGGAAGTATTTATAACCGTGGCTGAAAAATGAACCGTTATGTGCCTCTACGGGGTGACCGAACGCTCTGGTCATGTTGACCGGACGCACCGGTCAGTTCTCCCCGAACTCCAGTGTTAAAGTTATGACCGGACGCGTCCAGTCGTAATTTTCCCTCTCTAGAACCTTACTGGAGTCGATCGGACGCTGGGACTCAGTATCCGGTCACTTCACCTCTCAGAGTTTCTAGCACAATAGTGTTGTAGCTTTTGATCTCTTTAAGATCTTTTTTGAGCTTTTCATTGTCATTCTTGAGCTTGACAAACTCATCATAATCATCAGCCTCAACCACTTGCTTGCTCTTGCTACTAGAACTTTACTTAATGCTCTCAATGATTAAATCATCACATGATGTAGCTATATCAATCTTAATAACATTGTTAGTAGCATCATGTGGCTCATTGGATAGAAATTCTTGAGCAATGACAAGATTATTATGATTAATCTTAAGAGTAGTATATTCTTCTTTTAGCTTGTTGTGGCTAGTGATGAGCTCATTGTGTATCCTCTTAAGTTTATCATGTTTATCTTTAAGCTCTTTCTTAGAAGATTTGAGCTCCTTGAGTTTAGATGATATAACACCATTTACTTCTCTAAGCTCAACACTAGCCTTTTCGGCTACATCACATTTAGCTAAAAGAGAATCATTCTTAGATTCTAGCTTGTCATTCTTAGCTCTAGTCTTTCTAATGATTCTAGTATATTTATTTAGCAATTTGACAAGTTCATTATATGAAGGTGATTCAAATTCATCATCATCACTATCACTATCACAATCATCATTGTTAGCATGATCATCACTACTACTATCATGATTATTTGATACCTTTCATTCACCCTTAGCCGTAAGGCATAGGTGTGTAGGGGATGATAGCAGTGGTGTTGGTGAAGATGATGAGGAGTCAATCACAATGGCGGCCACCTTCTCATTATCACTATCATCATCGGATGAACAACTTGATGAATCAATGTCCGTAAGCCAATCACCGACGATGTATGCCTTTCTACTTTTCTTCTTCTTATGGAAGTCCTTCATGCCATCTCTCTTCTTGTATGGATTGTTTTTATTCTTCTCATCTTCTTCTTCATTGCTTGAGTCATCTTTCTTGCCCTTGTACTTGTTTTTCTTGGGCTTTGTGCATTGATGTGCTAGATGACCAAGTTCTCCATAATTGTAGCAATCCATCTCTGAGATTGGCTTTCTTCTAGAGCTTGTGAAGAACTTCTTCTTGCCATCAAACTTGATGCCACTATTGTTGAGCTTCTTTAGCATCTTGGTGGTTCTTTTCACCATGAGAGCAAGGCTTATATCATCAACTTCATCATCACTTGAGCTCTCATATTCAAGTCTTGCTTTGCCCTTCTCTTGGCTAGCCTTGAATGCCAAGTCTTTGTCTTTCTTCTTGTTAGAGGATGAGCTATCTTGAGATGTGATGTGCATATATATCTCATGAGCATTGATCTTTCCTAAGATTTATGTCGGTGTAGCGGTGGAAAGATCACCTTGATGAAGTACGGTCACAATATGCCCATATTTGTCAATGGGGAGGACACTCAAGATCTTTCTTACAACATCAGATGGTTGTATTTGAGTGAGTCCAAGTCCATTGACTTCCTCTATAAGAACATTCAAGCGTGAGTATATTTTATTAGCATATTCTTTGGGAAACATCTCAAAAGAGTTAAGCTTTTTCATGACAAGATGATAGCGTTCCTCATGCTCACTCTTTGTTCCCTCATGGAGCGCATAAATGTCCGACCATAGTACATGGGTGTTTTTGTGGTTCATCACCTAGTTGAACACATCTTTGCAAAGGCCTCTAAAGATGGTGTTTCGAGCCTTTGCATTCCACTTTTTATAATTCACCTCATCGCCTTGTAGGTGTGTAGCATTCCGAGGGTTTTGGAAAGCCTTGTGAGACGGCTCTAAGTATTCCAACATCTAGAGCTTCTAGATACGCCTCCATGCGTATTGTCAATATGGAAAATCATCCCCCTCAAAGATAGGAGGATGTCCATCCCCGTGAGACATCTTTCTCTAGGCGGTTAAGCCTAAATACATGAGCACGAGACTCTAATACCAATTGAAAGGATCAAGATGCCCAAGATGTGGGGTGAATTGGGCTAATTTTAAATTTATTTGCAATAATTAAGTTCTACGGTTAGTCCAATTAACCCTTTGTGCCTAGAAAGTGTTTCTATTAATCTATCGCACAAAAGTTTAGCAACATATATTCCAATCCTACTCTAGCATGGCAATTCTATGAATGTAAATGGCAAGAATTAAATTGCTCAAAGTAAAGAGAGAAGGAGGAACGCGGTGATGTTTTACCAAAATATCGGAGAGTCGCCACTCCCCACTAGTCCTCGTTGGAGCACCCACGCAAGGGTGTAGCCCCCCCTTGATCCGTGCAAGGATCAAGTGCTCTCTACGGGTTAATTCTTTGACACTTCGTCATGGTAAATCATCCACAATCGCTCACAACTTGAGTTGGGTCATCCACAAGCTCCGTCGGATGATCACCAAACTCTCAATCACCACCAAGCCGTCTAGGTGATGGCGGTCACCAAGAGTAATAAGCACAAATTCTCACTTAAGTATGACAAGCCTAATGAGAAGGGTTGATACACACTATGCTACTCTTGATCTCACTAATGAGGGCTCTCTTTGGGAATCTCAAATCTCAATCACCTCACTAGGATCTTGCTCTTCTTGGCACTCTCAAAGGTGTTTCTTAGCTGTCGAAATGAGCAAAAATACCCCCATACACGAATAGAGAAAGTATTTATAACCATAGCTAAAAAATAAACCATTATGTGTCTCTGTGGGATGACCAGATGCTCCGGTCATGTTGACCGGACGCTCCGATCAGTTCTCCCCAAACTCCGGTGTTAAAGTTGTGACCGGACGTGTTCGGTCGTGATTTTTCCTCTCTAGAACCTTACTGGAGTCGACCGAACACTGGGACTCAGTGTTCGGTCACTTCACCTCTCAGCGTCTGGTCGCACCAAACAATTTCACCTTGATCAAATGAACTGATCGGACTCTGCGCCAGCATCCGGTCACCCCAGAGCCATCACTTCCAACTCTCGATCATATGTGAATGAAGTTTGCTCCAATAGATCTAAGGGCTTCTTAGGAGCTACCTAGTGCTAGATTTAGCAAGTGTGCACCACACCTAACTCACTAGACTCACCTAGGTCAAGCTACCCGTCCATACCCCTTTAATAGTACGGCCAAAGGAAAAACAAAGTCCTAAACTACTCTAAGTGTTTCTTCAACTCCAATCGACACTTAAAACTAGTCCATCCTTAACCTTGTCATCCATCCTTTGAAAACCGAAACGATTTCCATCGTAGGGACATGATAGCCCAATCGATCTCCATTACCATGATTAAACTTAATTGCCTCTATAAAACACACGTTAGTCATAGTAATCACGTATTGTCACTAATCACCGAAACCCAACTAGAGACCTAAATGCTTTCAATCTCTCATTTTTTGGTGATTGATGACAATACCGCCTCGAGTATGTGAAAGAGTTGAGGTTTTAAACATACTTGATTCATATAAGCTTTTGACAATAAGAACAAAGAAGTTAGGCAAGCTTATATGTCCCAAGCCAATATGATGTATTTAAAAGATATAAAATAAGCATGAGTACAAGTAATAAAGCTCATTTGCATCGAAGTAAAATGCAGAAGCAAAGCAAATGGGCATAACACTAGTGATATGACATATAAAAGATTCAAAGTAGAGAGCACACATGTCAAATATCACGATCACATAGATATCACTATCACGTAAATATAGTTTGATGCATGAAAGTAAACACACACGAATACAAAATAGTGTATCACATATAAAAAACAAATATAATAGATAAACTAAGCTCCCCTAGATAAGTAGTCGCTCTCCCTAAGTCTAACATACTCGATCCCTCTCCTCCTTTAGCGTCAAACACCAAAATCTAAGGGTCGGTCGACAGGGCTGCAACGGACGAGTCGGACGCTGAGGTACGAGGAGCGAGCTGGAACTATGTGCCATCATCATCTGACCCTGAGCTCTGGGCTGTCTAACCCTGTGTAGCTGGAAGCGATGCTGAAATGGTCTAGGTCAGATCAGGGACTGGAGCGGTCGTAGACTGTGCAGGTATCACTGAAGCAGGCGGCTCTGATGATGCAACAGAAGAAGGGAGCGTCTTTGTAGTCCCGATAATAGATGCAATCGTAGAAGGACCTGGGACATGTAAATATGGCGTAGTAGGCTGTCCTGTCAACTCACTGAAAGTCGCTTCAAGGCTCCTGGAGACGGAGGTATCTGGCACTAGCAGCGAGGAAGTCTGAGCCGGTGTGAAACCCGTCTGAAGAGGTGTGAACTGCGGGGCTAGCACTGGCAAGAAAAACCACTAGGACACCTGCTCTGTAGGTGAAGCAAACTGTGCTGGTGGCTGTCCCTAACTCTAAAGCCCACTAGGCTGTAATGCTGAAGTCATAGAAGTGGTGGCAGGCCGATCAATCTATGGTCCAATTATGATGAAATTTTATATGGTGGGTTAATTATTATATGATTGAACTGTAGTAAAAATTTCATACTCATGGGATCATGTATAGCTTAGTTATAGATTTATTTATATTTAACAAGCATAAACCAAAATAAAATCTATAACTAAGTTATACATGATCCAATGGATATGAAATTTTTACTATAGTTTAAGCATACAATAGTTAGCCCACCATAAAAATTTTATCACAATTGAACCATACAAACTGCAGCTATGAATTATTTCATTTAATTATAGAAATACATAGATCTAAAACTACAATAAAAACTTTATACTAAAGCATATCATATCATATGTTTGCTGTGTAGATCTAGTCACGTGGAGTCCAACAGAATTGGATTTTTTATTTTATAATTTTCTATGATTTACTATAATTTTTCAAAAATTCAGTCGAAATAAATAAAAAAGAAAAAGATAAAATCACTTTTAAAACCGCTTATAACCGGACCAGGGAGGTAAGATGAATAATTTTAAAAGTTGAGGGATATGTTTTATTTGGTTTTAAAGTTCAGAAAGGAAAAATAGATTTTTGTGAAGGTTGATGGAGGTACTATAGACTTTTTCCCATAAAATAATCCCATGCCTTGCTCGCCGCCGTCCTTCGCGGTCGCGCTGGGCCGGCGGGGCGCAGCGTAACGGGTGCTCGGGTGCATGTGCGCGGGGCGGGCGTCATGATCGATGAGATAAAGCCCATTCTCACGCAAGGGCAAGGAATACGCTTGCCGCACGACCATGTAAACTGATTGTCTTTCTTTATGCTAATATAATATATAAAATCAGTTTTATTAGCAAAAAGTCTTCCTATTAAAAAGCAAAAAGAAAAGGGCCTTGGCCATTGTTCTACTACCTCCCTAAAAAAATGCATTCTACCCCTAAAAAAATGTCATTCTAACTTCTTAAACTAAATTATTTTAAATTTAATTAAGTTTATAGAAAAATGTTGCTAGCATTTATGACACAAAATTGATACACTATGAAGATGTTGTGGTTTAAAAAGGCATTAGACGCTCTCTGGGCGGTGATCTTCTGCCTAGATCTTAGGCACACCTAGGTGTTTACGTCGATTTCTACATGCTATAGTGTATGTGTAATTGACTAACTATGAATAAAACACAAACATTTGTATGTCTATTGTTCCTAGGATACCAGAGAGGTTGTTACGAGAAGCGAAATATCAATTAAAAGTATAGCTAATCATGTTCTGTGAAAAATAGAAGTTATAGGACCAGAATGTAAGAAATCAATGTAGAGAATGATAGTAGTGGGATTTTCATAAATCGTTAGAAAAGTGAAGGGGCATAGCATAAAGTTGTTCTATCATATCCATGCCTATCCCATCTATCGTGGGCTCTTTGGCTCCTCTCCCTCACTTAGTCCTCACTCCCTAGTCATTTCCTTCTGCTCCCCTGCAAACAGATGCACATCTCCTCAATGCAAAGAGTAACTATAGCATGTTTATGTTGTAAAGAAGGAGCATCACTCTACTTGTTGCCACAATAGTATCAGACGTCCTGTTCGCTTAGCTTATAAGCCGTACTTTTTCAGTCAACGAACAATATTTTTATCTCACAACAAATCAGCCAACAGTACTTTCAGCCATGGCTTATCAGCCAAGCTAACAGGGCATAGTATAGGTAGCTACGCAGCCTGGCAGGGCACATGCCCCCCTCCCCACTACATTCGTGGAAAACAATTTAAGACGTTCTAATATTGCATTTGAATCTTAATAGAGCATTCAAAGTTATGTTTACCGGGGCATCTCTAAGGGTTCCCTTATCCCATCTTTTAGATTTTATTAAAATTAAGGTTTATGTAACAAAAATGAATCTCCTATAGTCCTTATATCTAACATCGTATATTATTAGTGATATCCAAAATCACGCCCAAACTTGGGAATGCATGTTATCTATCCTACATGTTATTTAAGATAGGAAAATTATTGAGGAAGAGAAATTATTATAAATTTTTCTTGTTAGAATGTTCCTATACAAGAATAGAGAAGAATTAGTTTAGGAGGACTCTAAAAAATGCTCTTAGGTGTCTTGGTTCATACTTATAATTGTGTTTTAGATTATTTGAATCGGTGCCATTACAATTTTCGAGGATTGAAGAAGCACCACTACAATTCACCTATTCGGATACGAGCCACTTTAGGTCTTCCGCTCTCTCAAATATGTCATCATGTACGCTTTAGGCATTGTTGGGCCCATTTACAAACGAAACTTATTTTCGTATTGCCTACAATGTCCCTCTACCCTCCACTCTCACTGTAACCTAGGCATAGGTCTCACGTGTCATCTTCTTCGTCCTCTCTTCCTGTCCACGACACTATCTTACTATACACTTGGGTAAAGTTAATTTTATTTGACTTGGACAAATCTCGTAGTTGTTTTTTTTGGGGGGTTGGGGTTGGGTGGGGGGGTGGACGGAATATAAGATGGGGCACATGCACATCTGCTTTCGTTACAATCGCTGGATATCCAGTGTTTTTGTCGGATATCTCTTTCTCCCTCGTGCGCTGTGGATTCAGTTCGGACATGGAGGACTGCCATCCTATCGGCATTGATCTCGTGTCCAATTTCAATCTATCTATCCTATATTCCTATCCCACGATCTCAATACCATTTCTTTTCCCCTTGTCGATCTAGATGCGTTTTCCTGTACTGTACATTCATGGATGCAGATGCAGGTGTGGAGTGGATTCGTCGAGAGGCATGAACAAGAAGATGAACAGCACCCGCCGCCGCTGCACCAATCAGAACCACCACCATCTCCTCCTCCTGATCCTGCCAATCATCTCGTCATCTGAACGCCGCCGGCTGCGTGAACGCCTCCATCCGGGGCTCCGTCAGGTCCACGTCCACTGCCTCCTCGTCGCCAGGCGGCGGCGCCGGTGACGGTGGCCGCCAGCTGCCCCTCCCGTGGGGGTTCATCAGCACGTTCACCAGCTCGCCCGAAACCACCGCGCCTCTGCCCACAACGTTCACCCTGTCGCCGGGCCACGACGCGCGGCCCGGTGACGACGTCGGCGCGCGGCGCGTTTGCTGTTGCCACTGGACGGTCGTCGTCGGCGAGCACTCCTGCTGCTGCAGCTGCCTCTCGATGTCATCGTCGTCCTTAGGCTCCGGGTCACACCTCCCGACGTGCGGCGACGGCTGCAGAGTTGAGTGCGATGTCAGAACTCAGAACGCCTGCAAGAGATGTACGTGGCTGGGATGAGAGAAGCAGCTGACCGTGAGGTTGAAGGCGGCGGCGATGGGGAGGTTCCGGCGCTTGGCGCCCTGCTGGAGTGGCGCGATGGTGGCGAGGATGTGGACGACCTCCGTCATGGTGGGCCTGGCCTCGGGGTCCCACTGCAGGCACTCCCGCGCCAGGTGCGCCATGATCTGCATCTCCTCCGCCGGGAACTTGCCCTGCAGCGTCGGGTCCGGCAGCTCCGTCACCACCAGCCTGCTGTCCCGCAGCCGCGACGTCGCCTGCACGCCCATTATGTACAATCGCTAAGCTCCTGCTTGTTGTGTTGTGAACCGAACCAGCAACCCGTGCAGTGAGATACGCTACGCCACGCGCCCACGCACCCAGATGACGAGGCTCTCGTCGGCCCTCGTCGATGACGACTTGTGGATGGGCTGCCGGCCGGTGATGAGCTCCAGCACGACGACGCCGAAGCTGAACACGTCCGACTTGAGCGACGCCTTGCCCACGATGGCGTACTCCGGCGCGAAGTACCCGAACGTGCCCAGCATCCGTGCCGGGGAGCTGCTGCAGCTCGTCACGCCGTCGTTCATCAGGCACTTGGCCATGCCAAGGTCAGTGATCTGCACTCGCTCACAAGAATCGAAACCTCAACATAACAGAACTTGCAGCGTTGAACTTGTCATCCAAGTCAATGGATGACTGGAATGCATCACCGCTGACCTTGGCTCTGAACTTGTCATCCAGGAGGATGTTGGTGGACTTGATGTCGCGGTGGAGGATACGCGGCGCAGCCGCCTCGTGCAGGTACTCCAGCCCTCTTGCGGCGCCGAGCGCGATGCTCACCCGGGTCTGCCAGTCCATGGGCTTCCTCCCTTGCTTCAGGTCCAGGCAGTCCCTCAGGTTGCCGTTGGACATGCACTCGAACACCAGCAGCCGCTCCAGCTGCCGGCCCTGGCTCTCCGAGCAGTACCCCAGCAATGGCACCACGTGGCAGTGGTTCAGCCTCGACAGCAGCTCGATCTACGCGTTATCACACGTCAGAAAATGAGAGAGGAACTGCAATGGCTGGCATGATTGCTGCTTTAATTTGGTGTCTGCAGTGTTGCGTACCTCTGACAGAAACTCGAAGTCTTCGTCTGCACCTCCTAGGGGCCTAAGCTTCTTCACGGCAACAACTTTGCCGTCGCCAAGCTGGCCTCGGTACACCTTGCTCGATCCGCCAACTCCAATAAGATGCTCGTCTGAGAATTTCCCGGTTGCTTGCTCCAACTCTGCGTATGAAAACCGAATGATGACACCAGGGAATGTGCCGCTTTCGCCCCCACAGATGAGATTGCACCTACACAGAAATTCTGTAGCAGGAAGTTGAAACAAGAGTCAGGGTGTGGCTATGCACTGTCCTCAAACAAACACATGCAGCTATCTCAGGCAATTCAGTCAAGCACAACATCTCAAATTTCAGACAGGGAAAATGTATAGGTTAAGCTTGCCTTTTAAAACACCAAGCCTCGGTTTTGGTTTCATTTGGGGAAGTGGAGACGATCGATTGCTGACGAGGTTTGATCTGCTGCTCCAACTAGTGTATTTATCGAAGGAGTATATCTGCGATCGTGGAGAGAGAGCATCCTTGCGGCGGAAGTAGTATACAGTGGTGACAAGGAAAGCAGTAGTGGTGAGAATCACACAAACTAGGAGCGTAATCATGACTGTTTTGCTGGAGACATGCCTTTTCCCCTCCTCTGAACTTCCTGAAGTTATAGTGGAGACCATATTCAGCAACCCCAGTTTCACTTGAGCATTTAGTGCATAATGGAGTTCGTGTATCTGAAATTCTGAATAGTTAAACAAGAAACTATCACATACCAGATGTGCAGTTACAGGAAGTGAAGCAACTCCTGGCACGTAGCACAGCATGTTCTTCTTTCTGAAGGTCCTTATCAGACGCACATGTGCAGTTCCATGACCCTGTGCTGCCATTTTCATCTGCCGCAGCAACAAATTCAGGTGGCATACTGGCATTGTGGTGTAATGAGATGTTGAGAAGCTATATGATCGACTGCCCTTACCTCGTTGGCAATGGCAGGATGAAGAACAATTGGACAACAGGCTGCTGTTAGAGTTTGGTCCACCTAGCGGATGAGCTGCGCATACACATGTCCAGTTTGTCGTTTCAGTTTCGCCTGTGCTACCATCTGTACAACAGCTAGTGTATCAGATATTGTTTCTTTTTGTCAACCACTCCATATTTAGTCATTTTTACGAATATTTTGTCACAACAGCTTTGAAAATAGAAGTGCATTCATGATGACTGTAGAACTTACCACATGATGCTGCTTGCATCAGAAGAACACAGCTGAGGGAGGCCAGGAGAAGTTTCATGTGGAGATCCATCAGCTCGCACCCAAGTAGAGAATGGTGGAAACATCAAATAAGTCCCATCTAGTGTAAGATCTGAAAAATAATGATGGAAAATAAGAATTGGCATGTTTGAAACCATTGCCTGCTGACCAAAAAGTAATGGAAAAACACCACCAAAATACATGCGGAGCAGAATGAACAAGTCTCATCACGTTTTGATATTAAACAAGTACATGGTTGACTAACTGTATCAAAATATCTCTAGGGGAATAGATAAACAGAAAATAATGAGTACAAATTTAGAATAACTTGAAAGCTTAGTGCTTGGGATATAGTAATACATTACTGCAACTCAACGTTAACAAAACAACAAATCCTGGAAAATGGATGTCTTCTGCTTTGAATGGATCACGTTGATGCTAATCAAATATTCTTCAAAACATATGACACATGATCTCCAAAAACGGCTAAAAGTACAAGAAAAAACCTAATTAAAAATTGCCTCAGGCAAAAACGACACGTATCCTGGTCTGAAAGTAGAACCAAAGAGGCGGGAAGGATGAAAGGTGGGAAGAGATGGAGTCTAAGAACTGATAGACAAAGAAGGCAGCTTTTTTTCTGTCGAATGAAAGAAGGCGCAATGCAGGCAATTCCAATGAAGTGGCAGAAGCTATCAACAATAGTTTGACAAACGTATGCTTGCTTTCAAAAAGAAGATACTAGCACATTCAGTGCAGTAGGAGACATCTCAACCTACAGCACTATATGTGCAGTAGGGAAAAAGAAGAAGTAGGCCTTGAAAGAGATTGGCTGTACTTAGGTGCAATGTTCTAATTGGGGCATTGAACACTGGATTATAACTTAAAATGATATCTGGCCTGTAATGCCGGGTGTGAGTGAAAGATGCCAACTCTGGAGTTAATCAGGGTCTTCAGAGATCTCAGGCTGGATCAGACTCCTGAAAGCCAGCCTATGCAAGATTGCTGGATGTTCACACCAAACCTTCCAGTAGAAATCTGCAAGCGATAACGATTTGGACTATCGCTATCAAAAAAAAAAAAAGATTTGGACTAATGATCACAATCACAAGATGCAAACTCAAATCAAGCCACTGGATTATGTCGGTCAAGAACGAATGAGCGAGATTTCAAAATGTCGTTTAATCTGATAGTTGCGCCCCGTCTCAAAATGCTCGCCTGTGGATGTGCTCTCTACAACTACCTACTGCAGGCTAGTAGTGGCTAGAGCTTAAAATAAGCTGCTCCCTTGGAAGTGCCTTGGTGGTTGCTCCTAATTTAAAATCCTTTTTGGTTGGCCCGATCCATCTAAAGAATCGTTGAATGCTGAAGTAGTTGCAAGATACACATCAATGCATTGTATCCTAGACATGTAATATATCTTTCTAGATCAAGATCTTAGGCATGTAATATAATAACAACAGTATTCTCTAATCATGGATCGAAATACTTGAATAGATTCTTGGGTTTAGAGTAAATTGACCAAGTAGTTGGGCCTCCATGATCTCTATGCCCAAGATTCTCCCTTTTTTCCTCCAGGAAGGAAGTGGTGTTATATCATGAAGACCCAATCTTCAGACTCAACAAAATGCTAAGCTGCCTTTTTCAGTATTTCTGGCCACCGACATCACAAAGAGTATTAACATAGAGCTCGCAGATTGTTTAATCGGGCCGTGACGGTTAAGCACAAGCAGGTAGGTGAAGATGGGAGCGCCACAGAAAGATAATAATGTAACAACGACGGAAAAGACGTCGGCATATGCCGCTACCTGACAATACTCCTTTTTTTTCAAAGGAGGGAAGCCTTTCTACGCTGCAGGACGGGGACATGCTACCTGACACGTACATGTAGCATCAAATTTTTGGAAAATCTTGAAATCAACAGCAGGATTGATGAGCAGCTACGGCATGCAAGCAAAATTCAGCTATTAAGACATCAAGTATATAGGTTGTAGATGTGGAGGCAGGACAGCACCAAGGTGCGTCTGGCTGGCCCTGCCTGGCTATCCCTTTCTTCTTCATCCAATGTGAACAGAGTTTGGCAAGATATTTTCTTTAAAAAAATACTTGGGAGTTTGGTAGTAAGTTTTTTGGGGATAAAAGAAGAAACTGATGCATGAGTGAGAATGTGAATCGCGTCTCGATGGCAGAGGATTCAATTCACCAATGCATTGATCCGAGTCGATCTTGGACGGTGTGGGACATGTGAAAGGAAGCAAGTGCTGAGGAAAATGCAGATGCAGTCACACGTGTGTGGGTCAGCAGTGACCGCGTTGGAGAGGTAAAAAGAAAGGTATCTAGGACTAGGAGTAGTCCTCTTTTTTCTTCGTTTGTTGAATGAATGAATAAACGAAAGTTACCATACCACATCTCCTCGGCCTCGAAGAGATTAAACTAGTAGTAGCTGCGTGTGAATGCAGAGGACGAATGATTCACGAACGCATGTGAGCATCATTCTGTCAGAGACGACATGAGATGAGAGAAGCAAAAGGCCACCCGGACCGGAAAGGCGTCTCCTTTTTTTTTGCTCACTTGCTCTGCTCTGGTGCTCATTCTGCTTTCACTTGTTCTCCTGCCTATGGTAACTGGCAAGGAGGACGGAGGGTCAATCGGAGGCGTCCATTTCTAAATCTGTGGTGGAGGTGGGATCTGGAAGGGGAATCAAATCACCGGGAGATGGATGAAAGGAATGGATGGGCCTGAATTTGGCCGTCGACTTCGACGACGAGGGGGCAGGCAGGGGGGAGGTGAATGAGAGGCCGACGTGAACACGACACGAGTGATGGCTCCCCTGTGTAGTGGAGTGGGTCCTGCCTCACTGCCTGTGATTGCCAAGATCTTGTTCGTTTGGCTGTGGCTCGTTGTAAATGATCGTAAATTTCTGGCTGAAACAATATTTTTCTTCCACGTAAATCAGCCAGCGGTATTTCTTCGTCAACCAGCGAAGAATGGTTGGGTATGCAGTTGCCGCGTGAATGAATAATGGGGGAATTTCATGTGTGCCATTAAAACAGATCAGTGCCGAAAGCAACAGCAAGGAACAAGGGAAAAAGAACGATTGGTTTGAGGCAGTAGGCAACAACAGACAGAGCACGACACGATTATCCAAGAGGCGAACAGGCAGGTGGTGTTTCCTTTCTTCCACAGATGGGATTGAGTAGTTAGTACTAGTAAAACTGTGAGCAAGGCTGGGATGATGGGAACTGGGAAGCTAGCTCTCACACACAAGACACACAGCCCCGCCGGCCAGTCTCCCTCTCCCACCCAGACGGGGAGCCGGTGAGGCCATGGCCGGCAGATGTGGAGGAGGAATGCGGCGGAGGCCCGAGGGGAGAGGAGGTGCAGGTCGTACTAACCTCGTCAGAGACTGCAGGGAGCGGAGGAGCAGCAAGCAAGCACTCAGTCGTCTTCCTCTTCCATCGATCCCTCCTACCCTCCGCCGTCATCGTCTTCCCTTCCTCACGCGCCCGCCCCGGCCCTGCACTGCCCTCTTTTTTCTCTGTGCAACGGGCTGCGTTTGCCTTGGGGCCTTTCCCTCTTCTTCCTTGTCTTGTTGGAGGAGAGGAGAGGAGAGGAGCGTCGTGGATCCGAGTCCTAGCTACCTAGTAGCCTAGTACTACCGTGTAATAGGGCTTTGAAATTGGATGCACTGCAATAACGAGGGAGGAGGACGGAGGTGGTGATTGGTGAAGCGGCCAGGCCCGTGCACCGCTGCACACTTCATACATACATAAGGCCAAACAACGCAAATGCTGCCAATTGCCACCGCCACCGCCACGGGGAGTCCGTCACCAAACCGCCTCATTTTCTGCACCGCGGCACACATTCTTCCTTCTCACGTGTACTGTACTCCAACCAGTACAGTACATGTACGCCCGGAGCCAGGTACTCGTGCTGCTGCTGCTCTTTATCTTGTGCCAGCTAGCGCTACCAGTACCAGTACCAGTACCAGCAGCAGCCGGTCCCAAACTTGAGACTCCCAATGTACCATACTACTCCCATACCAGTATACCACACAAAATCCAGACCAACATGTTTCCACACACGCACACACAGCAACACCCAGCATATGCATGAATGAACCATTCTGTTGTGAAATGACACATATACGTGAACGGACGTCTACAGACGAATAGACGTCTTTTTACGAGTGATCTCATCCATCAAACACATGATTAGTGGATAGGATTAGACAGTTAATTTTAGTTCCAAAAGGCATGTCTTTTGGGAACAGTCGTGTCCCTTCGTGACACCCCTTCACTTATATAAATATACTTCCGAGATCAATGAAAGCAACAGTTCTTCCAAATCTTGTTCATTTTTATTCACACTTTTAACACATTATCACGCATGCTGTTCTCCCTGAGAGAAAAAAAAGGCCGACAACCAAGAAGCCTGAAGCCGATGTTCTTGATGCCGATGAAGCCCAGATCACATCGTTGTAGAGATTCGCCAAGATCGAAGTCACGGCCATGGCCATGGCTTACTGTCTCGTGATCTTCCACGAAATCATCTTCCGCCATCATATTGCAGCAGGGAAGGCGAAGAACAACATCGGCCTACACTAGTGGAGATCAACGGTGACGCAAGTCATATGTCAAGGCAAATTTGCTTGCCTCTACATTAAATTCATGATCTCCGCATACATGAACAGAAGGTACCAAACCAACCTGTTAATTGTGTTCGTCGTGTTTTCTTCACTTATCGGCATCGTGGTTGTGGCCGTGGATGCTGTGACATTCACGCCTGGATTGGTAGGCGGCTGCCTTGTGTGGCCCGACTCTGGCCGATTGCAAGCCTCATGGTGATGATTGCATCTCGCCGGAGGCGGCGGTTGCGTCTGCACCCACCCTTTTTGGCGTGCGGCACTGCTGCATAATGACTTGAGCAACGACGTCGGCAACCGCAGCGAAGGTGGGGCCTCTGCACTCAGCGCGCGGCAGCCCCCGTGTGCCAGGCCAAACTCCGATGTCTGGTGGCCACGCCCCACTCGCCAGGACGGCAGCAGTGGTCGTGCCCGCGAGCCTGGTACCCTATCGTCGTCGGCAATCGGCACCCGTGGCTGGCGACTCGGCCGCCAGCGACCTTCATGTCGTGGCCTCGCGCCGCGGCTGGTGCCCCCCCGAAGCGGCCCGAAGTTGGCCGCCCACGCGTCCTCCGCTCCTCGCGGCCCCCAGCGTCGGCAACCGGCAGCCCTGCAGGCCACCGCGCCAGCGGCTCATCGGCGATAAGGGCCAACGACGATGGTTGTGCCCCATTCGCCCAAATCGGCAACGGCGGTTCCGCTATGCCCGTGGCCCGTGGTGACAGTCGGCCCAGTCCGAGACCCCTTCCCCGGCGGCAGCGATGGCCGGCTCTTGAAGGCTTCCGTGCCCGCGACCTCGCGTCGAAGGCCCCTGCGGCCACCGCGTATCGGCGTCCGCGCCCCCCGAGCGACTTCCCGCAGTGGCGACGGCCGCATCTCGGCCGCACAATGTTTTCTCTCGATGGAGAAACCGTCCTTGGGGATAAGGCAGTGCAAATTTGCACAAAAATCCTTCATTCTCCTATGAATTACATGATAATCCTAATAGATTATTGATGTATTCCAGATTTATGTTTAATCCCTCATGTTTTAACATACTGCGGTGTACTATATTTACCCCACGTAAATGCTCATTTTACACCTTAGATTTAAAATGCATTATGATGCATAATATTTACCTCCTGCAAATAAGTAATTTTGAGACCCATGTGTCATCAAGAATTGCATCATGACATGTACTGTTGCAGATGAATTTACCACTGTAAATTTGCTTTCGCTTTCTAGACCCTATGTTTTCTAGAATTTTTTTAGTACTGTTCAAAGCGTTTGTTCAAATTAGCAAACCCAATAAACATGTGATATTAACATTGCATGTTCAAAGTATTTGTCCAAATTGGCAAACCTAATAAACATGTAGTATAATCATTACATTGTTCAAAGTGTTTGTCCAAAATGGCAAACCCAATAAACATGTAGTATTACTATCACGACGTTTTCATCGCAACTACTTTGTTATTTGCAATTTTCATTTTATGTTAAGCCCGTTTATGCTTTATTTAAAGCTTATAGCGCTTACATTTTTTAATGCAAAATCAATTAAGTGTATTACCTCATTATTTGTATAACACAAATGTTTCACATTGTATGTTGACCATACACAAGGTAGCGTCATAGTTGCTACTGTGGGATCTACACTAAATTCTTAGTGACTATTCTTAATGTGCGTACCCAATATCATAAATTAGAACATACGGTCTACATCTTTTCACAAGATGACTACCATTAATCAGCATTCCTATTGGCCATACACAAAGTAGCACCATAGTTGCTATTGCGGGATATACACTAAGTCCACAACTTAGTGACTATCCTCAACGTGCGTACTCAATTTGTTTGCGGATTAACTAAGGTCTACATCAATCTTTTGATGATTACCTTAAAATGTGTTTATACAAATTGCATACACCACTTGGCATCTACTGTTTAACAGACTATGTCCATATTATTATAGGTCTATATCTTTATGATGACTACCTCTAATGTGTTAGCATAAATGAGGTTTACACTAATACTGAGATAGATCTTGTCTCCTATTTATTTTTGCATTAATTAATACAGCATCACCATAGCAATTTTAAATTTACCCTTAGCGTAAAATCAGAAAATCTATGGTTTAAACATTGTTAGAATAATAGCTAGCAAAGAGTTTGATCTCTTGTTCTTGATGGTCACCATTATCTAACATAGTCAATGGACGTAATGTTAAACTTGATGTTCTATGGATTCATGGCAATATTTGATGCTCCTCATAAGAGAGCATCACCACTTATGATCAATTTAAATACAAAGTTTTATTTAAATAAAGCACAATATACATCCAGGTCACACGTATGTGTATCTCAATGGGTGCAAATCGAAGCACTATATGGCTAGCTTTCAATGAGTGATACGAACAACACAATGCAGTCATTCTGCCCAATGCCAACTATGATTGGCCACAACTTTATCTCTAGGATCTTAAGTCCACTTAAGAATATAATTATGTTGTTCCAAAATATCCCCCAACATTGCGTTTTCACGAAAGCACACAACTTACCAAATGTATTCTAGATTAATTCCTATATTACTTCAGGTCTAAGTGTATGATAAACTCTTATCGAGAAATCATCATTAGCATTATAGTGATGCTCTATCATCGGAAGTACATTGAATTTTCAAAATCATTACAAGTTCGATGCCATGTAGTAATGCCATCCATAGAACTTTAATGGTAAGCTTTAACACAAAAAGAAGTAGCAGCCCCGTGCATTCTTTAGGGTGAAGGCATTTCCCAAATATGACAGAACCATATTTTGTCCCAATTGTGTATGTTACAGCCACACAACTTGAAAATATCATGCCTTAAAACATTTAATTGATCGATATTACAAATCCATTGAAAATAAATATTCGGCTCAACAATAAAGATACGAAGCACGCTTCTATCTTCAACCTAACACCACTAGGAAGGCTAGTTGTTCACAAGTTTCATGAAAAAAACCAAGTAGCAACTAAACACTTAATTAATAAGTGGGTCTTATGAGCATGGAGAGCACGATCATCGAATTTACTTTGCTTGATCCATTTTGGAGACCAAATTTGTCTTCCATTTACAAAGATACCTAGTATCTTCGTCCCATTTCGGTGTTGTAATATAAAATATTATCATCAATTTTAATTGAATATCACAATAATGTGCCATCACATTTGATATTCTATTAATTAACTTGTATGTAATCTACATATTTGCAAAGAATGTCATTATATTCTTCATGCTATATATAGACCTATACGGGAGTCAATCCAAATGCAAAGAGGAATTTTGCTTAGTGGATAGTTGCATCACAAACTCTATACATAGGGAAGCAAAATATTCCTAAACTCTTACATAGAGACAAGGAAATATTTTGTTAATCGCTTGACGCGATGTCATGATAGTGGGTTTTGGTCGTCCTACTAACATACTCCCTATTGGTACTTAAATAATAATCATAAATTTATTCTTGTATTCTGATTCTAAAATGTACCCAATTAAAATTATAGAGATATCCGTCAATGTGGTTTTCATATGGAAACCCCAAGATGACAACAAAGAGGAGTATTTTTCTCTTAACAACGGATATGGCAATACTTAAACAAAACATCCTCAGTTGGATTTGACTACATATACATAACCTGTATCCAATGTTGCGTATAAATAATTCTCTCTTGATGTCAACAAGACTTGGCACATTTGCCTTAGTTATTCTACTATAGAGTTAACTTGAGAATTATTGTCAATTTTATTGGTCATAGCATCAATATGAGCCACTACATTTTTTGAAGAAATTCAAGAACATACATGTGACTCTATTTATCATTTTATAGACCATAAAGATACTATGTAATGCACATTTATGCATCCATAATATAGTCCCAGGTGTGTCTCTTAGTCATGAGAACCATCACTATACCAAACTCATTGCTGGAAATCTTCAATTTAGAGCAAATTATCCTAGATGCGGGATCAAATCCATTTTATATGGAACAGTTTAGTTTTGGGGTACTATATATCAAGTACCTTATGTCCATACCAATAATGGTTTTATTGAGTCTCTTATTGAGAATCAAATTGTATGACATATTAAAATAGAACTGTAATTTACCAGAACTAAGTTGTTTTCATGCGGCCTTACACACCGCATCATTAATTCAAATTCATCAAGCTGCACTTATACAACTGCCTCCGTTGTAGTGTGTACTTGAAACTTTGATCGCAGCCAAATATTTCCCATCTGCGCATCGAGTATGTTTTCACATACCCATGTCACCACCCTAACATACCAATGGGCATTAGGGATCCCAAGAGGTAACTCTACAGGGGATTTATAAATTGCCCGTATGTTGATCACATTTGAGGATAATTCCAGACATTAGAAGGAGATTTATACCACATTAAGAATGTCAGAAATCAAAAGAGCAATCCTCACATCCACGTACCAAAAAATTCTAAACCTAATCGTTTAGAATGTCTTATATTTGCATCATATTGCAAAGAATCTGCCAGAAACATTTACTGATAATAAGGGTGTCACAAAATCCTCTTATCCTACTTATAATGCGCCTGAAAGAATGGAGGTACCAATTAAAACCATTAAACTTCCACTTCCAAAGAAGAGGGGGAGAAGTACGGCCGCTCCTAAAGATAATGCTCCAAGTAAGCGTCCGAGGATATCGAGGACAATATCCTCCAAATTAGTAAATCCAAGCTAACCTCAAGTTGGTAGACACCCAAAATAGATGAGCATCCAAAACCCGAATCAAAATCCACCCGGATCAACGGTGCACCTAAATTCTGATCCTAGGACATTGGAACACCCTGACTCCATATGGGAAATGACTCGGAGTCCAAAGGGTTAACATTTTCACATGCTATATTGATTTCAAGAACTGAATCAATTATTTAAAGACTACAAATTGTCACGGCATATACTCCTCAAAGATTGTTTTTTTACCTTACTAGATCCAGACCAAAAGTCCTAGGCAGAGTGTCTTCACACTTAAATTTGGTGAAACTAAAATGTGGCAATTAAGGAGATTGCTCTTGTTCAATGATAAGAAGTATTACCATAGTAATATCTTCCCTCATAGAGTTTCTTTTTAGAAGCAAGGTGGTGAACAATAAGAGCTTGTAGCATATGGTTTTACGCAGAGACCCAGACATATAAGTCCCAATAGACTTCATATTCTGAATCTAAATACAAATCGCAACATATATTGTGTATAATTAAGCATGATTGTGTATATTGGTTATTTTGATATCATCATGATACAGAAATAATTATGCAATCATTTGAGATACAATTTCCATCATGTGAATTCGAGATGGAGGATTTGGGTAAGATCAAATATTGCCTAGGCTTACAACTTAAGCACCGTCCTTCAAGAATTTTAGTGCATCAATCAGCCTATATCCAGAAAATATTAGAGAAATCCAATATAGACAAATCATATCATAACAAAACCTCGATGGTTGTTCGTTCTTTAGAAATAGAGAAAGATCCATTTAGACCACGAGATATTGGAGAAAAGATATTGGGACCAAGGTTCCATATTTTAGTGTCATTGGAGCACTTATGTATCTTGCAAATTGCACCAGGCCTGATATCGTATTTGCAGTGAACATACTAGTTAGACATAGTGCAAATCCAACTCACCGTCATTAGACGGGAGCGAAGCATATCCTCAGATATCTTAGTGGCACAAAGGATCTTGGTTTATTCTTTAAGAGAAATTATGATCCTAATATGATTGGATACACGGATGCTGGTTACTTATCTGGTCCCCATTCCAAACTGGATTTGTATTCTTACATGGAGATACAACTATTTCATGAAGTCTTCTAAACAGACTCTGACGGCGACCTCTACTAATTATTATGAAATTATTGCTCTATACGAGACATCACATGAATGTGTATGACTTTGTAGAATGATTAACCACATACAACTGGCATGTGGTATTGGTTCGATTAAATCACCTACAATTATCTATGAAGATAATTCCGCTTGTGTTACACAAATGCAATCGGGTTACATAAAGAGCAATATCACTAAGTATATTGTTCCTAAACTGTTTTATCCCCATGAATTACAAGAAAATAGAGAAATAAACATCTTGCAAATCAAGTCATGTGATAATCTCGCTGACCTATTTACTAAGTCCTTACCAACTTATGTGTTTCAAAAATTGGTACATGGAATTGGCATGCGGCGACTTCGAGATTTGCCAGAATCAGGGGGAGACATCTCCTAAATGTTGACCTGTACCAGCATCATATTATACTCTTTTCTTTCACAAGTTTTACTTATAAGGTTTCTTGTTAAAGTTTTTAATGGGGTAATATTAACATAAGCATGTGTCATATTTCTTATTTTCCCCACCGGAGTTTTTTTGGGAAATATCAAAGACACATATTACCCTCACAACTCATTCATGGTTTTTCCCTGAAAAGATTTTTCATGTGAGTTATCCAAGAGGCAATACCAATAATATGTCGTCACATTTTCTTCTAATTTTTCCACTGGATTTTTACAGGAGTTTTAGCAGCATATCACTTTATATTGCTCCTCATATTTTTTCTGAAAGGTTTTTAGGGGAGTTATCTTTATATCGTATCTCCAATATTTTTTTCTATTGAGGTTTTTAATTGGATACCAATGGCATAGTGGTTTATTTAAATTACAAATAAATATGTTATTTTCTCCTTATTTTTCAATAAGGTTTAAAGGAGTTTTTATGGCATATCATGTATTTCTTAGATTTTTCCCATAAGGTTTTTTAAGAAATTTCAGCTCTGCATTGATCTCAAGGAAGATTCGATCAAGGGAGAGTGTTGTGAAATGACACCTATACGTGAACGGACGTCTACAGACGAACAGGTGTCTCTTCACGAGTGATCTCATCCATCAAGCACATGATTAGTAAATATGATTAGACAGTTAATTTTAGTTCTAAAAGGCGTGTCTTTTGAAAACAGTCGTGTCCCTTCGTGACACCCATTCACTTGTATAAATATATTTCCGAAATCAATGAAAGCAACAGTTCTTCTAAATCTGGTTCATTTATATTCACACTTTTAACACATACTGCTACCCCTGCTAGCAGTGTGCAACCCACACAAACCGTATGCAGAAAAGAAAAAGAATACCGCATGTAGGCAGCCCAGCAGCATTTAGACAAACAAAACTCCCCTGCTCTGCTGCTTACACGACCCTACCTACTAGACACACTTGGCATTCCTCCACATGACCCACTTCACTTGAGTCCAGTTCCCCATCACTCACCATGCATGTGACCCTCCCAGTCCCAGCTACATGCCATGCCAACACATTCGCCAGATCCGATCCGAGGCACAACCACACATAGGGATGAAAACGGATCGGATACGGACGGATATCACCGATATTATATTTATTTTTATATTTCTGTCCGAATTCGGATTCGAATACGGATAGTGTCAACTATATCGGATATGATACGATTGGATATCGACATCATAAATATGCGATTTGAGTATTCGGATACGGATACGGTATCGGATGTTGGATATTCGGACTCGGACACGGACAGATCTCAACCCCTCTAAACGGATTCGGTTTCGAATACGGTCGGAAAATATCCGTACCGTTTTCATCCCTGACCACACATGACATTTCTCAGGTCAAAGGTTCAGCAACACCCATGCAGATAACATATGTACCAATATCCCAACCACAACCAGACCGCGCCAAACAATATAAATAAACACGGTACTTCTGACTAATGATCATTCCAGCCCCGCACCAAGAAAACATACAGTGACTGCGCTCTATGTTAGGATTAGGGTTCATGCTCTCTGTCTCGTGCCATATGCTATCACTATTCACTACTCTGCTGCTGCCGCCACGGCCCCCCAAAATGCCTGATGATGCACACTACCCTCACCGGAGCCAGACATCTCCTGCTTTCAAGGGATGCTGCTGCTAAAGGGGTCCTGTGGGCGACGATATCGCTGCACTATTCCAACCCATGCCTCTACACTACACCAACCAACCCACAAAACCAGAAGTTCACTGCTACTCTAGGCTATACTACTACTCGTCGTCAGATAGGCACACCACCTCTCTGCTGGCGCCCCCGGAGCTTCCCTGGGGAGATGTGCCAGGGGGTCCACCAGTCAGGTCAGCACCTCCCTGTCCCTGGGGGTATGTGCCTGGGTGTCCATGAATGAGGCCAACCCTGAGCGATGCCTCCCACTCGAGCAATGAAGCAGATACCTGATAAGACTGGTTGCCTATGCGGGCTACGGGGTGCCGAACTCCAGCTGCTGCATTCAGTGGACCTGACATGTTATCGGGAGCTGGATTCGGAAACTCTGCTTGCTGTCGAGCTGCCATGGGAACCGGATGTGAGCTTGGTGCGGTTGGCTGAACTGAGCTTGGTGCCATGACTTGGGGAAACCGTTGTAGGAGGCGACGCAGCCCCTCCTGACTCTGATCTGGGGCAGCCTGAGCAGTACCTCCTATGTGAGCTAGAGCTTGCTGAATTCTTGATTCAGTGTTCAGTGGACCACCTCCCACGTGGTGAAAAGCTGGATTCAGACCTGGTGCTTGTTGGCTTGCCATGGCAGCTGGGATTCTACTATTTGACTGCGCAAAGTTTGCCATTGGCTCTGGACCTGAACCTGGTAGCAGCGAGTCTGCTGGAAAAGCTGGATGTGAGTTTGACGCAGATGGCATTGCCTGGTGGACTGAACTTGGTGCCATGGATGTCAATGGGATACCTGCCAGTGCATTGCCAGACGCAGAGCTTTCAAACATACCAGGGGAAGACTGTCTCGATGGTACAAACCCTGGATTGGTGATACTGGGCTGCTGTTCATCTCTGCGAACCATTGTAGGCGGTGCCGGCATCCTGAGTTGCTGAAGATGAGGAGCAGGTCCACGTGATTGTGCTCCAACAGCTCCGTAGATTCCATTTCGTGGAGGCATTGAACCAACAGGTGATGGTGCTGCCCTGGAAAGGTTTCCAGGTAAAACCGGCTGCAGTTGGATAACCCCAGAAGCCGGTGCCCGAGCCACCTGTGAAGGTTGGAGGTAAGGTCCTGTTGTATGAGATGAGATCAAAACTGGTGGTCGAGTGGCTAATGATGAGGCAACCGGTAATAATGTGGTTTGAGCTGCTGTTGTCCCACACGGAGCATGCTGAGAAGACTGGGGTGCCTGCCAAATTGTGGGACTTGCAGATCTCTCTGTAAAATACAAGGAAGAAGCAAACCATGTATCACATGTTCCAAGGAATGAAAAAAATAAATTCAGCAACAATGTCAGATCTAAATACGCAGATCAATGTAAAAAAAATGTAATTCAACTAGCCAATCCAGGCAAAGCATATAGCATTACAGCACAAGAATCAAGACAGGGGGAGGGAAAACTCCACAAACACATGCTATCATTCCACCATACAGAACACCCAGGTATGCAGGTCAAGGGGTCAGGTGACATCAAAATGATTAGTCTTAACCAAACAGTGTTCAATCTGACAAGAAAAATAAAAAAACCAATGCAGGCTATGGAAGATCTGCATTAGGTATAAACCTCACAAGAGCAAAGAATACTGATACATAAACACAAGCACAAAGTTATGCTCGTACCTTGAACTGGAAATTCTTTCATTTTCTGAAAAATTTTAGCTAGTGATTGATGCACAAAAACTTTCGTGCAGATACGATTAAGATCTGTGGTCAACCGATGATACGCAGAATCTTCCTCTTGAAGTAACAACTCATATTTCTCCTTTACCTTCTCTATTTCTTGGTTGCACTCTATTTGAAGTTGTGATTTCTGTCCGCAAGAAATTGTGCAGAGAAGGAAGAAATGAAAAGTCTCACGGTTAGAAAATGCAATCTAATGTAAGGATAAACCATGTACATAGAAGTAAATATGCAAACCTTCTGTTCATGGTTTTTACTGAGCACAGCGTTCCAGTATTTCAGTTTTTCAAGCTCATTTATTAGTGGTTCGGAACTACATAATAGACTTGCAGGTGCCACTGTAGATAGTTGGGCTAGCTGCTCAGGACCCGATGTCGCGTTTGGCTGAAGACCTATTTGAATTCTCTCATCAGGGTGTGTCCTCTCTGGTGGGATATGCTCAGCTGAGGTTGATGGCTGTGTTTCAGGCTGCAAGTTCTGAGCTGGAACGGTGCCAGATATGCCTGCTCCTACTGCTTCCGCAAGTTGATCCTGCAATGGAGATGATGACCGCATTCCGGACTGCAAATCTGGAGTTGACAACATACCACAAGTACCTGCTTCTTCTGCATGAGGATCACATGAAGGTTCCACACTCTGCTGGACAGCTGTGCATTGTGTCATAGGCATGCCAGACAGATCAGTTCTTTCAAGTGGAACATCCTCCTGTATTGTAACTGACGGTTGCAAATCCTGAGATGCTGAGGTGCACAAGAGACCAGCCCTTTCTGCTTCCTCAGACAGAATCAAGGTCGGTGGCTGCAAATCACCAACTGGATGCTGTGAAGTTGCTAAACTATGTTGGACATGGGGACTTGTGATTTCCTGTGCAGGCATACTTGCTTGACCATTCTCAGTTTCAGCTTCCCCAGAAAATGGCAGGGTGGACAGATTGCTGGTGGTACAAGTTAGATATTCTGTTTGGCCTCCCTCTGACAAATCAGTTCCTCTATCTGGCCGACAGCCTGTTTGGCTCCTGTCATCTGGGAACATTCTTTGAAGTGGAACATCCAACAATGACGTGGATGGCCGCATGTCAGGATGCAAATCCTGTTCTGCCTGAGTACCCAACATACCTGGTGATTCTGACACAGCAGGTGTATGCCCTGAAGATGCATCGTTACTTTGGAGGGAAGACGTACTTGATATCTTAGCAGGAGTTCCAACCTCCAAAGGAAGTGACAACATAGCTGAGCTTTGTGGGGCAGCCAAAATTGGTGACTCTGAGTGCGCTTTTTGTGCGTGAACAGTGCCATCATTATCTACATCATGATTTTTACTGCCTCCCTGTGATAAAACTGTTGTAGTTTCTGGCTGATGCCTTGTTTCAGAGCTGTCAGCATCCAGGGTTGAGCTTGATGGTTGAATATCAGGCTGCTGGGCAGCCTCTGTGTCCAGATTACTTGATGGATCTGCTTCTTCTGGTGGATGTCCTGAAATTGGTAACTTCCGTTGAGTGGGTAGACTTGTACTATGTTGTGCAGGCATACTTGACTGATCACGAGTTTCAGCTACCGAAGCTTCTGGCACGACAGCTGGGTTGTTTGGAGCAATATAAGATCGACTTTCTGAATTCAATGGATCTGCAGCGACAGTGTCAATATTTTTTTCTTTAACTCCCGTACTGGAATCATCTAAATGGTCAGAAGTTGTCCCTTCCTGCAACATTCCAGTTGTTGTATCTGGTTTCATCTTACTGGAATCACCTAAATGGTCAGAAGTTGTCCCTTCCTGCAACATTCCAGTTGCTGTATCTGGTTCGTGGTTCATTTTACTAGAATCATCAGGACACACCTTCTGATGTTGAGCACCCAATGTTGGGCATGTTGTTTGCATCTCAGTTTGCAGATCCTGAGCTGCCATTGCAGGTAATGCATCAGATGGTTCTTCTGCAGTTGGATGCTGCAAGGTCGTGACATTTTGTGGAGAAGCCAAAATAGGCAATTCCATGTGGTCCGGATCTGCTGCAACAGTACTATCATATTCTGCATTGATTCCCACAAGAGAAGTTGCACTTCCTGGAAACATACTTGGATTAGCAATAATGTCTCCCTTGGCATGTTCAATACTTCTGCCATCACCAGTTGAAGATTCCTAAAAATAAGGAGGCTATTAGTGATCGGTAGTCAGGCATCACTAAAACACTTTACAGGGACAATCAACACAAACAATAAACAAAGCGCAATGGTTAAAGAAAATACACACAAAAAAAAGCTCTAAGCACTGGTGAAGTATCAACAAAGTACACTTGTACAGCAAAAAGGCTTAAACACTTTGATTATCTTGGTGGTCTGGGAGCTGTAGAAGCATGGCAAGACCTGTGTGTTCAATAGATCTTCTATGAGTTCAGACACGGTTCTCTGAGTTCAGACATGGTTGTGAGGGCAGTAATGGAGCTGTAGAGAAGGGTACCTTATGGTGTGCAGCCAAGGCTAAAGACCTCACTGATTTCTCAGTTCAGTACTTCAGTTGTTAGATCGTTTCTTGTTTTGTTTGGTGGCACAGCTGTGATATGCGAATTGGTGTTTGTGAGTGGTTTGTAAGTGGTGTTGCATTTGGGTATATCCTTCTTCATGAAATGACACACAGATCTCATCAGCATTCAAGGGGAAAAAAGTAGTTGCAAGAAATGGCTTTGATGTGATTTTCCATAGACAAAGATAATCGCTCAAAGAATCTTTTGTGTCGAAAGATAATATAACAGATTTGATAGGCTTCAAACACAAAACAACCTCCAACCAAAGCACAGCAAACAAAAGCCATGGCGTATGACAGATAACAAAAGAAAGAAAGAAAAACTCAGCTGACTAATGCAATACCTGATTGATTGAATCATGACATGTAGGAATAGAACTAGCAGAACAGGCTCTTTGGTAGTCAATTCCATCAGAACTACAGTGATTATTGTTATCTGGAAGATCTACAGATTCTGATGCTGCTCTCCCACCAGACCTCATATGAGCTTCTGTAGGCTCATTTCTCACTGCAAGTGTAGGACAAGCCTCTGGTGAAAATGAACTGCGTACAATAGTAATTTCCATCAATCTGTCATCCAAAAGCTGGTCACCATCCAAGGCCAAATTTTTGTCAACATGATTATCACCATTTTGCTTCTTAAAATGGATGAATTCCTCAACGACAGAATTGGAATCTGGTAGAGTAACGCAGGGATCAGGGAATTGATCTAATTCACCTGATATTACTTCGTGTTTGAGTTTTTCCTTCATCAGTTGCTCTTCAGCCAGTGTTGTAGAATGCAGCGCATCAAGTTTGAAAAACTGGAGCCTCATGTGCGCCAAAAAAGAATGCATAAACATAGTGAACCACTGAATCACTAACTTTATTTGGTCAATTTTCATCTCTTCATCAATGTTACTTGTCCTGATGTGTTGAACAACTGCATGGCATACCTCTTTCAGTTTCTTAACTTGATTGTCTCTCTGTGTTCTTAAATTTAATATCTCAAGTTCTTGCTTCTCAATGATATCCCTCTCTCTTGAGGAAAAAATGATGTTAAATAAGTCTATTCTTTTCATTGCAGCATTACTAGGAGATTCATCACTTAAGAGATGCTGTTCTCTGCCAGCATCTGGAGCAGATACCAATTCGTGCTCATCTGAAACCATCACCTTCTTCTCAGCGGCAGACACGCTATCTTCAGTGCCATTTGTGAAGTTACCATGAAGATCCATTGCCTGCTTCGGCAAATTGTGGTCACTTCTCAAGTTAGCAGATGAGCTCTCATGTGGTGATAATCTATCATTGATTCTTCCACCTGGTTTATGTGCAACCTTTTCTTTTAAGATACCTATTTCTTTATAGAAAAATTCTGCGAGCTCCTCACTGCATTCATATTTCAAGCCATCTGAAGCAAGGGCAAGTGATTCTCGATGATCCAACTTAGTGTATTTCAGAAAAGAAGCAGCACGCCAACACTGAAGCAAGTAATAAAGAAATTTATCGTATTTGGTAAAGCCGATGTAAAAGCAAACAAAGTAACACTAGTTGGTGCCTCTCTTACCAAGGCTATGTTGAACGCATGCAGTATGCACCGTGGCTCCCGCACAACTAGATGATTCTTTAAAAGATATTCAAGGAACTGCTTGGCCAGAAAGTGTACATTATCCTGCAGTTGTTAAGAATGAAAAAGAGTTCAGAACCAGAGGAACAGATACTTCCACAAATAATGAAATCAGAATGACACTAAATGCAACAAGAGGGGCAGAGAGGGAGGAAAAAAGTTAGCAGAAAGACTTTTCATGTTAAAATAGAACAAGCAGTAGTAGATCGTCGCTTCACATATGCATCAAGAATATATAACCATTAAGTGTATCACAGGAAGTCTTAGCAAGTGCATAAGAGCAACTCTGAACTGCAGACACTGTCCTTGTTTCTAGTTTAGAGCAAAAGAAAAAAACAATAGAAGAGCTTAGACTATACATACTGGTAGCTTTAACACCATCATTAGCTTTGACAGCTCATGCTTAATTTCAGCGTGAAGACTTTTGGGTGTGCTCATGTTTTCCACTCCTTCAAAATGAACTTTATTAGAAAAATGTAATATGTACACCTACAGAACAAAAATACTAACTTCAGATTGATTTACCTGTCTCAGGAAGTAGATGAAGGTCAGCACTTGATGGAGTACTAATTTCAGGAAGCAGGTCACGATTAATTACATCCAAACGGAACTTTGAAGAACCTGCAGTTTCACATGTGTTTCTACGCTTCCTTCTGGATGTGTTAGTTTCTTCAGTGGTAACTTCGATTGGTTTATAGTGCTGACAATAAGATTTCCCATCCAGCAAATTTAACCAGAATTTAGGTGGATCTCCATCCAGTGAAGACACCCCCTCCTTCTCTCCTATCAGAGTAATGTTTCTTGAATAAAACTCACCACTCATGCAAGCTTTTGATATGGTTGTACTATTTACTTTGCTGCTATCTTCAACCTCAGTAGACAGTTCAGTTAAGAATTCCAAAATTACTTTATCCATAAAGATTGTGCCCCTTTCATTACTTTTACTTGCGCAGTTATCTTGTTGAAGCTCATCAACTCTGTTGAAGAGGAATGATACACCCCAGCTGACCAAGCAATGGCTTAAACTAGATGTTATGTCTTGGCTGTTGCTATCAATAACCATGCTTTGCTTGGCGAGCACAAGACTCTTCTCCTCCACTGTGAAAGGAGTATATAAGCGGAAAATGCGCACATACTTCAGTTGCGACCCTATCTTGAGCTTTCGAAGAGCCTTCAGATCATTTAGTGGATTCAAGTCACTACCATAAATGATAATGGAATCAATAGATGAAAGATTAATGCTGGGTTGGCATGCACGGCTATCGATCAGAAAAACAAATCTCCCTTTGGTCGTGTCGTTGAACATATTCATTGCTTCTTGCTTCATTGCAAATGCTGAACGGTTTTGAACACGTTCGTATGACTCGGGGCCAAATTTATGGCGCATGAGGTCTTCCAAGATGTTGCCCATTCGGTCTCCAACTGCCCCATCAGACTGCCACAATGCAAAAAAAGAAGAAGAAGAAGAAGAAGAAGAAGTTGAAATAGTGCTGAACTCATAGATTGAAGCATGCCCTTGATGCATGCTAACTGCAGAAGGCTAGCATAAGCAAGAAAAATGTAGAAGGCAAAGTTAATACCAGTAACAGAGAGAATGCCACAGTTCAGAATAAGCTAATTAGAATTATCCACTATCCAGTTCCTAATAAATCGTTTTTACTGGTTAACGTTGGAGTTAGTTAACCAATATAGCTTGAAACCTTTACAACAACAACAACAACAAAGCCTTTAAGTCTCAAACAGGTTGGGGTAGGCTAGAGTTGAAACCCATCAGAAGCAATCAAGGTTCAGGCACGTGAATAGCTGTCTTCCAAGCACTCCTATCTAAGGTTCAGGCACGTGAATAGCTTGAAACCTTTGATGATGATAAAATTGATAAATTGAGTATAACATAGAATACCTAGGAAAGCCAAATATTTGAGTAATTATGTTTGTAATGACTGCTAAACTAAGAATCTAGTGAAGTAAGAGAAAGAAAAGGCGGACATAACTCACTTGAAAAAGAACAATGACCCTTAAGCTCTTGTTTCTGATCTCTTTAAGCATTTTTTCAAGAAGCAATAATTTTCCACTCACACACATTCTATCATCCGTAGATTCAATTATATCAATGAGGCAAGGGTGATTGCAGCACTGTTACATAAAGCCAAGATGAGATCAGAATCCGTGACAACATGAAAAACTTCAAAGAAAATGTGCGTAGTCATGCAAATTGCAAGGGTGCTGTCTACTTAGTATAGAAGAGAACAGATATTTTGAAAACAAACCTTCCAAAGAGACATGACAATGTCACAAAGAGCTCCAACACCGTCAGTTGTCATTTGTGACTGCAGGACAGAGGAATTTGCAAGCAATATAGAAGAATAGAGTTCTAGCTGCACTTGTGAAAGGTAAGCCGGAACCCAATACTCCAAAAACTTTGAAGAACCTGCTTTTCGTTCATATGCAATATGGCGTGTAAACCTTGCTCTCAACATAGCAAGGCTATCAGTCTCAATGTAATCTCCACTGTCTTCTTGTTCCGAGTTAAGGAAGTCTAGCAACTTCTTGTACTCAGGAAGACTATCCTACAAAACAGCAAGAAACATGGAATTATTTGAGCACTGCTATAGAAGCGAAGATGTAGTTTAGAGCTGATGAAAGGCACCTTCAGTGGAGAGCTCAAAAGCACCATCCTAAAATCTGTTGGTAGTTGCTTGAGTTGTTTGAGGTGTTTTGCAACTGAGTCTTGACAATAATCAACAATAACTGACTCCCAAACAATGCCCTCTACACTTTTAATGTCCTGTGCCATAGTAGACAGGAAAATATCAAAATTAAATGAAACACAGAAACCACATTCGGTTTATTTTCTTTCTAGGGTGTAATATGTGCCCTAATCCATAAGGAATATTAATGGGGCCGAAAAGATCATTACCAATTACCTCTACGATAACATCAGGATGAGCTAGGAGAACATGCAACATTGTGTGACTTCCATTCTCATGGAACTCCGAATTTTGAATTAGTTTAAGCACATCCTTCTCCCCATCAAACACAACAATGTTGATAGATGGTGCAAAGCGATTGAACTCAGCCTTCCATAAGGGAAGAGAAGAAGTTGTGACAAGTAGAAAAGAATGGCAAGCATCCGGTAAAACCGACGATATGAAAAAGATGGTCTTCATTACATGCTCCTGTATGGTACATAAGTCAATTAGTCAAACCATGTTTCTTTTATTTTGTATCAAGGGGAAATAAGATCCAAATCTAAATATAACTGCAAAGATGTGCATGCAGAAATAAAACAGCATATTCACATAAAAGAATTTCATCAAACATCTAACAAAATAACAATACCAGTATAATTAGAAACCAACAAAACAGAAAATGCTAGTCTAAGTAGAAGGTCTGCAATAATATGTTATTTATGGATGTAACACTTAATGCTGACTTGAGTAGCTCCTACCTTATCATCAACAAAGACAGCACCTTGAGACTTGTGCCGGAACTCAAGGAGCTTATTTACAGAACACAGATGATCATTATCAAAATCAGGATGGCACCCATCTGGCAATCTCTGAAGTTTCTGAAATTGGCTTTCCTTAACCTGTAAAGAACAAAAAATGTGTGTTTCAGTAGCCAATACAACAAGTGGGGAGTAATGTAAATCAGGTTAAGAGTACATGACTAAAAAAGAAGCAGCACTTTCTGTTTTCAGGCATACCTTCTTTGTTTTTGTGGGAACAGTTGATTGCTTGGATTTAACAACTTCATCTGCAAAATTAGACACAAATCAGATATGGTAACATATTTGCATGAAACTAACGTGCCGTAAATAGCCAAGAGTGGTTATCACATTTCTCTTCCATGCTGAATCTAATGTAGATGTTTTGCACATAAATTTTTGTTGCATCCATGTCCGACACACAAAGTTTTTGGTAAGAATTCCAGATGCTTATTCCTTCCAGCATTTAATTATGTAAATTTTCTAATTCCGTGTGCACCATCAGTTTATTCCCATATAAAACTTCAAATGTTTGTAAGAAATAGACAACCCCTTGATTTTGCTGGTAAACAACAAAAACAATTTGTGCATCATGATGGCAACATGTGACCTAGTGGATAAGGAGATCAGGGCATCAAGTACCTGTGTGTTCCCCTTTTAGGGACGTAAATAGTCCCAAGTAGTGACTTGTCCGCATACACCTTCGTTTAATTGGTGAGCCCCTAGCATTCCCAACCGTGGCGTACTCACTTGTATGCCCTCCTTCATGGTCCTCCGAGCTAGAAGTTCCGTTGGGATCTCTCGACGCCGCACAAGATGGAGCACTGATCTTGCCCGCATTTGAAACTCCACAAGGTGCCTCCTCATTTACCACCTTCCGCTTCTTCTGGGACGGCTCTGGCACCTCACTCCCCAACCTCATGAAAGGATGTGCCCTCCTTCTCGCGCTCGGCAGTTTGGTCATGTGGCCTGACCCCGAGTGAGAGCTACTGATGACGCCCTGGCCATAGTTCCCGCTAGCCATGTTGCCTCCAGCTGCTCCATCCATCGATGATCCTCCTGAAGTGTTGGCCATTTTGCATCTGTAGCAATAGTATAAAACATGGAATAAACTTTTTGTCAATCACAAGGCAGCAGGAAAGGCACATGCACGCACGCACCATAGAGAAAATAGCAGGAGCGCTCCTATATATCATATAAGACGAAGAGGAAGCCCGAGTGTTTCATTGTTTGATTTACAATTTGACCAGAAACACACATAAAGGGCGTACCCAGTGCAGAGAGCTCCCGCTCTGTGCGGGGTCTGGGGAAGGGTGTCAGTGGCAAGCCTTACCCTCGCCTGTGCAATGCGAGGAGACCGCGACTCGGACCCGGGTCCGATCACAGGCGGTAAGACTCTACCGCTTGCACCCACATGGGAAACAAAATACCTTAATCTATCCATGGATGACCACATGCGTGTCTTCACATCGGCAAATTCTGGAGGAGGGTCACTTGTGGTGTCTAGTGGATGCTAGGGGGCTACCAAGCTGGACATGGGTGTTGTCTAAGATGGTTTTGTGGTATTTGTCATTGTGGTCGCCCTTTTTACACTCCCTGGTGCGTGTGTCTTGTGTTCTTGTGGGTGGGTGGGTGGGTGTGTGGGATGGTGTGTGTGTGTGTGTGTGTGTGTGGGGGGGGGGGGGGGGGGGGGGGGGGGAGTTCTGTTGGTGGTGTCGCTAATATCATGCCTTCCTTCATAATGCAACGATGCGCAGGTACCCTGTGTATTCATTCGAGAAAAAGAAATACCGTCTCTGGCTCATGATCACATAGATCAGGTTGCACGGCCAATGCCGCACCACGAGCTGATCTGCTGCCAAGGTCTTTGCTTGTATATGTATCAAGCACGTTTCAAAGCAGCATTGTTTGCCTTCAGCGTGCGCTTTGCAAACTGAGCCTGCTCTGAAAGTGCAGTAGGAACCATTTAAGGGAATTGTGCAAGCAAGGTAAGCTGACTTGGCACCAAATTCTCCTCTAGCTGTCCATTCCCAACGCACTCTACAGTAAACAGAATGAACAATACCCTAAACGACAGGCACTCCGCATTAGCTGTCCATTCCCAACGCACCGTACACACAGTAACCAGAATGAACATTTTTTTCAAAGAGAGTAACCAGAATAAACAATACCCTAAACCATAGGCACTCCGCGTTGCTGCGAAACTAGGGTCTAAATTCCGCACGATACATGAGAATACACACTCCGCCTTCCACTGAAACTAGGGTCTGAATTCCGCACGATGAGAAAGGCGCAGGGGAGGCAGAGAAGAGGAACCGTCGGGTGGGTGGAATCGTACCTCCGGTGGCCGGGCGATGGAGCGCGCGGCGGGGAATGACGCGGCTGCGGAGGAGGAGGAGGAGGCGGAGGTGGCGGCGCTAGGGTTAGGCGCGTGGCGCGATCGGGCGCCGGCGAGCTCGGGCAACCGACGCCTAGGAAAGAACACGGCGAGGCGAGGCGAGGCGGAGGGACGGTGGGCGGTGGCGGGGCCCCTTCTCTACTCCTGTGTTTCCTCTCCTCCCCCCTGCGGCCCTGCCGCCCTCCGTCGCTCTCGCTCACTGTTGAGTGTTGATGATTGATGAGTATGTTGCTCTTTCTTCTCTCGCTCAGAGACTTGTGAACTCGTGTTGGGTGAATCATTTTATAAATAATAGTTAAAAAATATACATATTTATTTCATACTCCCTCCATCCCAAATTGTAAGTCATTCCAAGAATCTTGGAGAGTCAAACTTTTTTAAGTTTGACTAAAATTATAGAGAGAAACACAAAGATTGATGACATCGAATAGGTATAATATGAAAATATAACTAATGAAGAATCTAATGATACTTACTTGGTATGATAAATATTATTATTTTGGTATATAAATTTGGTCAAATTTGAAAAACTTTGACTCTCCAAGATTCTTGGAATGACTTACAATTTGGGATGGAGGGAGTATATGGCAATAGTACCAACATGTGATTTTTTCGATGATAGAAGGGTACATTAACACGTTATAAATATCCATAAATTAATTTTCATCTAAATTGTACCCACACTGTAAATAGCTCCAGATCTCAAAACAAACATGTACGACGCTTTGCACTATGGATAACCGCACAGGCAAACACTTGACAAAAGGCCTGAAAACATATGCCTAACGAACGACGGCCAACATTCATGTAGCCGGAGTTGAAAAACTTCTTCTTTTCTGATATCTTCCTTCTTCTTTCTACCACCGAAGAATGAGGAAGACTGATCTGAAACTTATTCTCCTAGCCCTTCATCGTGGCCAGATCTAACCACAATAAAACGGAGAAGAGACCGGCCGATAAAATTATTCCATGACGACGACACCATCTCTACCTTAATGTCACCGTCCGGAAATAAAAGTCTCCATTTCGTCAAAACCGTTGAGCATGCATGTGAAGAGCTTTAATGTAAATGTTTGATGACTTGTTCATATGTTGTTGACTTGATGTTGTCTTCGTAAAAGATTTCATACAAATATGTTAGCATAAAATGAGCATGCATGTAATACCAGTGCATGTGAAAATGTCTGCTACCCTCGATGGTTAATGTACTATGATAACGCAAACAAAGGAAGACCAAACTCGAGCGACCTATATATGCATCTAATAAGCCTTTCAATGAGCAAAACTACTATAATAGAAGCAATGGAATATATAAATAAATAATAGTGATATTGGTATTATGGGTTACAAAGCTATGTTACTCTCTCGTCATGTGTTTATGACACTCCAAAACATGACGTCTAGCAGCATTAAACAGTAACAATAAATGAAATAATTATTTCCTTACCCACCAAGTTTATTTATTTGTTCCCACTCACCATATAGAGAAGTTCATGCTCTAGCTATCTTTTTGTCATCAATCATGATACAATAAACACCGGTAAAGTTACATTAACAGAAAAGTGCCACTTCTCACTTGATTGAGTGTGGACAATAGGAAAGCCAAAGGGCCTCTAGTCCAACTGGTTAGAGCGTCCCAGTGGCACTCCTCAGGTCCTAGGTTCGACTCCCCGTGGGAGTGAATTTTAGGTTGAGGTTAAAAAAATCCCCTCGTCTGTCCCACGCCAAAGCACAGGTCTAAGAACCGACCCATTCTCACAGAGCGACGATGCTGCTGTGTAAGGGTGGGGTAGGAATTCGGGGGTTTTCTAGGCCTACGTGAGAAGGTCTTCTTCTTAATGCAATGCCTGGGGGTGGTCATACCCTCGCGGGTCCAGTTTTTTTTTGGACAATATGAAACATAATGTCGTAAAGGAAATATGCAACGGATAGAGGAGACTAATTGCTCTGGCAATGACACTCGCCAGAAAACATAGAAGAACCATGCGAGAGTGGTGTTTGGAAAGGTGAATATGGTAGGCGAAAAAGTTGGCAAACTATTCACAAGTGTGGAGTAGACACAATACCATAAATGCTAGGCATTCCACATTCCTCGAAAACTAGAATCAAAATTCCACTCGATGAAAAGGTGCAAGGGAGGAGGAGCCGGCAAATGGGTAGAATCATACCTCCGCGCGAGCGAGCGCGGCGAGGAATGTGGTGTTGCAGTCTGATTTTGTCGATGGGGAGATGCTAGGGCTTATGTGAGATCGGTGTTAGCAATCTTGGCCATCAATGCGCAAGAGTTTCATGATCTCTCATCGAAATGTGAGAAGAATGTGGTGAGAATGAGGGATAGGGATGGTGTGCTGTGGTGGGGCCCTTTTTCCTCTCTTACCATCTATTGCTCTCACCAAGGTGTTTTATGGTGCTATGGATTGCACTTCGTTGATGTCTTAGCAAGGATTGTTTATGCATCTCCCTAATGTGGCTTTCATTGGAAACATGAAACGGGTTAATAACCAACCATGTTTAATTATTGGGTCTCACTCACCATAGAAAAGTTTATGTTTCGACAATCATGCCATCTAAAGAGAGTGTGGTGCACACATAGTGTCTTTTGATTTTGGCAATGAGATCCGTCGGAGGGGAATGATGCAAGCAATGGTACTTGGGAATAAAGTATGGCAAGGAGACAAATAGTGGTTTGGAAGGGGTTGGTGTCTAGGTAGGATTGAGAAATAAATGAATTTATAGAGTGAGGACTTAATGTAATCTAAATGAACCGATAGGTGATGATACAGTATGGAAAATGGAATAAGGTTAACCCTGCAGCATAGTTGCCTAGAAACCTTGGTCTTTCCATGACCAACACCCTTGTTCCTCCTTTCTTTGACCAAAACGTCTTATAATTGAAATGGAGGGAGTACTAACAATGATCCTTTGAGTATTTTGAAGAATTGTTATATTAGCTTGGCTCATATATCTCGCTTTGGATTGATTGAAAATAACATACTTTTGGATTTGCTTCTAGTTATTTCTTTAGGTTTGTTGGTGAGGAGAAATAGATGGAGTTGTTTACTTGGGCCAAATCACTAAGTGTGGAGCACTTTTCATCATCTGTTAAAAAAAGAACCACATGCGAACAAGGTTGTTTACATTTTTTTTGAGCAAATAAGTTTTGTTAGATGAATGTGCGAGTGCGAAAGTGTCGGTGTTTCGAGTAAACACCAACTAGTAAATTTATATTTGTTGCGCATTAGGCCCGGATGGTGTACTAAAGGACACAAGGTTTATACTGGTTCGGACAGAATGTCCCTACGTCCAGTTCGCTGTTGCTCGTGTTATTAGCACTAAAAAAGGTTTATAGTAGGGGGTACAAATGGTCGAGAGAGGGACATATCCTAAGTCTCTGATGGAAAGGTCAAAAGAATGCCAAGAGCTCGGTGGCTGCTTGGCTGTGTTGTGTGATGCGTTGTGTGTGGAATCGATCCGTCCCCTTAGTGGGGTGCCCTGCCCTCCCTTTTATAGACCAAGGGGGAGCAGAGATTATAGATGGGAGAAAAAGGAAAAACCAGAGATAGAGAAGGTCCTTCGAAGGTGTCGGGTCTTCCTTTTCCCTTGAGCCTACCCTAGCACCCTACTGACATGGCAGACAGTGCCAGAGATAACACGCTCACTGATCCTGATAGGGTCATGCTCTGGCTTCGTTCAACAAGTGGTTACATCCTATCCTACTTCGACGGATTGTGCGGCGTGCCAGGGTGCCGAGCCATGACCCTATGGGGAGAAGACAAGAAAGTGACCATATGTCTATTACTATAGATGATGTGAGTTCCCTTCTGGATTGTAGTGGTTGTCGTATGCTTATGTTAGGATCCACGTCTGAAGGCTGATGGTGGTGCCCACAACACTGTAAGACAAAAGTCGATGCCTACAATACTATTTGGGCTCTGTCATGCCTAGAAGGGCTCAAAGCGCTTGTCCCGTCATATCCTAATGGTACTTGCCCGTAGGCGTGTAGGATATGGTCCTTGGTACTGTGGTTGACTCGAGTGTCCTGTCTTACCCTGTGCTCATCATTATGAAGGAGCAGGGCACAGATGTTGGGCGAGGCGGAGCCAGCCCTCGGACGTTGGGTGAGGCGGAGCTAGCCCTCAGACGTTGGGCGAGGCGGAGCCTGGCCACAGATGTCGAGCGAGGCGGAGCCCAACCCTTGGGGGTCGGGCGAGGCAGAGCTAGCCCTAGACATCAGGCGAGGCGGAGCCCTGCCCTCATACATCGGGCGAGGCGGAGCTTGCCTCCAGATGTCGGGTGAGGTAGAGCCTAGCCCTTGGATGTCAGGCGAGGCGAAGCTTGCCCCCAGACGTCGGGCGAGGCAGAGCCCTGCCCTCGGACGTTGGGCGAGGCGAAGCTTGCCCCTAGACACCGAGCGAGGCGGAGCCTGCCCTTGGACATCGGGTGAGGTAGAGCCAGCCTAGAACGTCGTGCAAGGTGGAGCCCTACCCTCGGATGTCAGGCGAGGCAGAGCCCTACCCTCGGACATTGGGCGAGGCAGAGCCTGCCCTCAGACGTCGAGCGAGGCAGAGCCAGACCGGAACATCGGGCGAGGTGGAGCCCACCCTTGGACGTCGAGTAAGGCAGAGCCTGCCCTCAAACATTGGGCAAGGCGGAGCCAGCCCAAGACATCGGGCGAGGCGGACCCAATCCTCAGTCATTCGGGCAAGAAGCGTAGCTGCATTTTTGTCTATTTGGAAGCATCAGCGTTTGATGGTTATTAGCTCCACCTTATTGGGTACCCCAGTATTAGGTCCTCGACAGTAGCCCCCGAGCCCCTAGGTGATTTGGATAGAATTGCTCGGGGGGTGATTTAACTTGCCAGAGGGTGCGCGCGAGCGCACCCAACGGGTATAGTTCCTGAGCCCCTAGGGGATTCGGATAGAATCGCCCGAGGGGTATTTTGATTCGCTAGAGGGTGCGCACGAGGGCACCCGTCGAGTGTAGCCCCCGAGCCCCTAGGTGATTCGGATAGAATCGCTCAGGGGGTAATTCAGACCCTTCATGGGTATGGCTATGAGATTTGGTGTTTGACAACTGGATAGTTCAAAGGGAACCCTGGTATCGCGTTCATGGGGATTCATCCAGGGTCAGCCCAGTTGAGACTCAATGGTGGATTGAGACTCCCTTAAGGCTCATGTGCCTAAGTTTTGGCCGCTCGTAGGCCCATCCCTCGTTGGGACGGCTGTCGAAACTATTGGGCCAGCCCTCGAACTTCTAGGCCCAGGCGGGCTAGAGAAATGCTTTTTGACCCGTATCCCCTCTATGAGAAAAGAGTCCCGGTCTACCCAGAAAGGCAAAATGTCCAGTGTGACTTTGGTGGGAAAGGATAGGGATCGCGGACGCATATCCCGCAACGTGATGTGGCGGTGTATTGTGGTAGGCACGGAGATCTAGGTGGACGGTTGCCCTTCTCACATCTGTCGCCCCTATAAAACCAAGGGGTTCACCCCTAGGGTTTCGTACTTTGCCTCCTCGCCTTTGCATCTACAACCTCCATCAAGCTCAGGCACATCTAGCTTGGTTTTATAGGGGCCTGAGCCTCCCGTACCTGCATTGCAGCCACCGTCAAGCTCGCATCCAACCACCCCTCCCAATCATTCAATGGAGCCATGGTGTAGATCTGATATCACCCTTCAGCGCTTAGAGGGCCTCGTTTGCCGTGGCCTTCTTTGCTTGTGGACCACCGTCGAGGAGTGGTGGCTACCCGACAATGAGGACGCGCCATCGCTGTCACAGAACCGACTAATTTATAAGAGCACAAGTACAAAAACAATCGCCGAAACGATCAAATTCTCGAACTTGAGCCCATATAAACCCGGTAGTCAACCGAAATCTCGAAGGATTTCAAACCAACTTGCATACAACCAAGATCACAGTAATCCAACATAACATATCATACGTTACAACATTTCGCAGATGTTCGCAAATAGATTACATCATCACAGAGTCATTGTTATTACAAAACAAGTCTTGTAAAACATGCGGAAACAAATAGTTTAACTCACACACCGAGTTCAAATACACATACTGGTTGGTTGATCACAGACCGCAAAAGCATTCAGATAAGAGAGAGGAGATCATGCCCATGATCTAGTCCTCATCACCCGCCGGGTGGAGACAATACTTGCAGAATCCCTGATATAGGAGGTCATCTGCAACAAGAGGGAATAAACCCTGAGTACGGAAATGTACTCAGCTAGACTTACCCGTCGGAAACCAAACAAATGACACCAAGGATTATGCATAGCTTAATGTAGTGGAGCTGGCTGACATTTTCTCTTTGCAGAAAAGCATAAGTAATAATGATCAACTCTTAACCTGAACTAGCAGTAACTTTTTAGCCATTAACCTGTCATCTATATTAGCACCTGTACTAAGCAATCATTTTATTAGGGTGCAAACATTAATAACCATATTAGGTATTCATTGTGGCAACCTTATCATCATCCATTTAACCATATCGTTAAATTAATTGAATCTACGTTGCCGCTGCTCAGTCAAGTTCTCACTATCCGGGAGAGACGGCGATTCGAATCGATTCCTATCCAGCTGGAGGGGTATTCCTAAACACAAACCCTGCTTCCCCCGTCAGGGTCGCAAACAAGTCACCTTTGGTACGATTCAGGAGTCGCGAGTCCGAACAGATCGACATTCTCAGAGAACCACTCTGCCAAGGTCGTTCAGGACTTTAACCCGCCTTGGACTTATGCCAATGGCTCTCCGCACATCTTTACTACCTCTAGAATGTCGCCACCGCTCGTGTCCCCGGCCTGAGTCGAGCTACTAGGCTTCGTGGTCGGAACGACTTATCCGGCCAGCTAAGTGTTAGGCTGCGTTCAACATGACATGAGGACGTACAGCGTATCGGTCCTTAAACGACTCAGACGGAGTCACTATGTTCAAACCTACACAAGACCCCGCCCGGTCTTAATTCATTATTCACATTGTTCTTTTCCACGATAGCAAATATAGCCAACCGTGATCCACCTCATCCTAAAGCTCGCAGGTGACAGGAAATCACCTGACTTCTACCGCACTAAGCATGGCTAAGCATTTAACCTGTCCTGAACTTAAATAGGATTCCAGTGCGATATCTGGACAAAGAAGGATATATAATGCAGCAATTGGTTCCAACCAATTCCTATACTTAATGCATTATCAACAATAAAAGATACTCAATGTATCTGTAAAAATATAGGAGGCTTAATATGCTCCGGGGCTTGCCTTTCAGGAACGAGGAATGCTGGTGGTCAGGGCACTCGGGCAATTCCTCCACGGCGACTGCTTCGTCGGCTTCCTACACCTCGGGTTCCTCCTCCTGGTTGGCTCCCTCGAACTCCAGCAATGTCACTCCCTCCGGCACACCTATTGCATGAATGCGCAAGATAAATATCATGGATGCACATGTACGAATGTCGGGGATGCTGGGGGAATGCACATGTTCACTGTAGTTTGCATATTCCAACTTAAGCCCTATTCAAATCACTTTCACTTACCATGTTTATACAACCTAAGGTATAATTGCTCATCTTCCGTTAATGACCTAGCACCTGCACCTAAGCATATTCTCAAGTTAGGCTAACCCCTAAACAATCAACGAGAACCTTGCAACAACATACATTCAAGCATTTGTATTTCAGCACATGAATACTATGTAGCGGTGCAGTAAACTAGTCATAACTGAAGATTTATTACTCCAAATGATATGCAACAAGACAATCTGGAAAGCTTATAAAATTGTCTACAATACATTTTCAGACCTCAAAGCATGATTCAAACCTTTTCCAGGTCGAATTCATCAATCAACAGAAGTCTATCCTCACAAGGCAGAGAATCAGCAAAAACTGCAACCTAACTTTAAACAGCTGTAGTTTCTAAACTACTGGGCCAAATGCCCTCAAATTTTGATAGGAGCTAGACACATAAATTATATACAACTTTTGTATTCATCACAATCACAGAAAACCAAATTATCATGGGGAGCTTTCTAAAGTCCCCAGATCTGTCCAGAGGGACATGATGCAAACAATTAATTATTAACTTATGATATAAACACTTAATTGGACAAAACCACTTTACTGACATATGACACATACCACAAGAACACCAGAAAGTAGGGTGTCCATCACCAAAACATTTCTTTTAATGCATTTCTTAATTTATTTAATTAATTAGGGGAAATAGTAAACATATATGAAAACTGCCCCATTAATTCTACAAAAATTACAGTAGACACTACATGCTCTAAGTAGACTACCATAAAAATTTCACACCATTTGAGTAAGTATAACAACCTACACAAAAATGGTAAGGCAGAATGGCTTAAAATGGCATAATTAGGAAACCTTAGTGAAAAGTGTCAAGCAACAGATTTTATATTTTTCCTAGCATCTATAAGGTATCAAGATACTACATACCAAGTTTCATGGCCATAGGATTCATAATTAATTTACTAAAATTCACCCAAGTATCTACCAATGATAAAAAGAAAATCTATAACTCAAAAACCACACATGCAATGACTCTTAAATTTTAACCAGAGCTTCTACCATACAAGACTAACTTACCCACAAAATTTCATAATTTTTGGATCACAGAAACTCAAGATATGATTTAAACAAGTTTGCATGCATTCAAAAACACTTTTCAAGTTCCTATTTAATTCATCCAAAATTTCTACATAATATGCTCAAGACATATTTTTCTTAAATACTAGACCTAACTGTGAGTCTCACAAAATTGGAACCATCCAATTTGGATCTACATAACAGGAGATACAAAAATATCAAATAAGCAATCAAAACTATATTTTTGAACTATCCTTAAGAATCCCTAGCCACTGACGTGTGGGACCCGGCTGACAGCCGACCCCACCCGTCAGCGATACAGAACAGAGGAGGCGGCTGCGACGCACGGAAGACGGCGTAGCTCGCCGACGGCGAGAGCTCCGGTGACACCAGGGTTACCTACATGATCTACGTGATGCGGTGAATCGATTGGTGCGACTAGCTCGAGCTATGACCTAACGGAGGTGGCTCGTCGCCGATGATGGCGGCACGGCTGAGCTCCGGCGCGAGCTGCCGGCGACGGCAAGCCACGGCTAGCTCAACCGAGCACGGCGTGAGCTACCAGAAGTCGCCACGGTGCTAACACGGCAAAGAAACAGGGACGGGACGATTCCTAGCTACCCCGGCCACGGCGGCCTCATCTCCGGCGAGGTCACGCCCATGGCGGTGACGGCGGAAATGGTCACTGTGACCTTACCAAAGCATGAACGGCGCAGCTAGGAGGTGGAGAAGGTAGAGGAGGACACGGCGGAGCTATGGTGAAGACGGAGTTCGCGTTTTTGCAGTGGTTCGCGAGCTCGGCGACGGCGAAGCTCGATCGGCAGCAATGGCGGGCGCTGAGCTCGGTCGCTGCTTGCGGTGGAGGCGATGCAAATGAAAATTTGAACTGCAAACAGGTCGGGCAGGTGCGTGTGAGTGTGCCCGTCGTGGCTGGCCTTGCCAGGGCATCCGCGGCGCGTGGCAGCAAGCTCAGGCGACCGGCGACGCGCGGCACACACGCGTCGAGCGTTTTCTGAATCGGTGAACACTGTAGCTCGCCATTCAGTGCTCCATTCACCGACTGACAGCGTTAATTGAACGATGATTATCTCCTGAACCGTGTTGATTTAGCTCGTGGTATAATTAACAAAGTTGTTCATCTATATGCGAACTACAATCTTTACAATTGGAGCTCGAGCTGTTAGGGCTTTGTTTGGAATCTACAAGGTGCATAAGTTGGGTACATGAAACTGAAATCCAGTTATAAGACTTAGAAAATTTTCAAGTGTGGAATCAGCCTTCAAAGCTGACATGTGGGCCATGTTAGAGACTGTTCCACACAATTTCATGACTTGACTTCTAAACAAAGTTTGTTCCTTATATAATTCCCTACATCTTTGCTTTAGGTTGCTCAGACATGCAAACATCCTAAGCCACACTTTTTAAACAGTCAAACAAAAAGGTTTAGGGGTCAAATTTGGTCAAACCATGATTTGGAAAACTAATTAGTCAAAGTGACCAACATGAACAATGTTCCAAAAGACATTCTATGTGTAACTAAGTTACTTACAAGCATTTCTAGCCATACCATACATTGGTCACACAAGAATCAATCAAGGTATGTACTGAAACAATGAAAAACACAAGAAATGTTGCAAATGTTTCATAGTCATGTTTCACATGTTTCATGATCTCGTTGCATAGTATTAACTAATCTTGTTTCACTAAGTGAGTGGCACATGTTGCACTTAAGTGTTGCACACTTTACATTTCATAAAAGAACAACACACATGAAATATATAACACGTTGCAATGTTTCGAAATTATGTTTCATGTGCTATAAGTTCACGAATGGATGCATGATGCTCATGTTTATGAAATGCAGTGCAAATGTGGAAGCTAAACACCTAGGGTGTTACAATCGCCGCCCGAAAGGTATGTCGTATCCTTCGCTCACTTCCACGAACGAGGATTCGCCATACCCGTACTACTACAAGGTGGAGCTGCAACATCTTACCCCTAACAGAGTCCAACACATTGCGGTGTTCGTTACCCTATGTGAGGGGTTCCTAGGGATTAGTCCCCACTTCAACCTGTGGCGGTATTTCCTTACTGTCACCCTCTTGAAGAAGCGGGAGAAGAAGCAAGAGCTAAGCGTGCCGGTGGGATGTGCCGGCATTCATGTCCGCAACAACCAGGTAAACGAATACCCATCGATGCATTTGTCGACCTCCAATAAGGGGTGGCATTCGCTTTGGTTTTACATCAAGGATGTCGCAACCGCCCCTTTGCTAGCGTTCTCTGGACACATTGTCGAAGAGGTCCCAGAGCCATGGAGCAAATTTTAGTGGAGTATTCGTTTGATTTACCTTTGTCACAAGATGATTTGCTTGATGTTTCTTGTGACGAAGATGACTTGCATGATGATATTTATGTTATACCCATGCAATCATTGAAGAATGATCATGCTATATGTGTGCTGAAAATGAGAACTTATGCTAAAAATAGACTTGTTATTTATAATGCTAGTGAAGTTGATGAGCTGAAATTGTTGTCTTCTTTAAATACTTTGGGTTACATTGAATTTGATGTTCCATGTAATCTTAGTTCTTTAGAGGAGAAACTTTATATATATGCTGATTTGCCATGGTTCTCTAGACATACATATCATGTTTTTGGTAAATATGACAACCAAGGGCAATATTTGATACAAGTTTACATTTGTACAAATCTGAATTCTCCTTTTGTTGTGCAAATTAATGATCAACTAGAGGACAGTAAAATGAACACTGTTGTTATGCCATATTCCTCTAGTTTTGCTTTTTGAATACAAGTGGAATCTAAAGAAAGGGAACATATATTTTTTTGTTAGTACTAATCTTTTGCAGGATAGTATTGGCAAAGATCGTGTGTATTTCAATCGAGCAGACTACATGTCTATAGGACAAGACATGCTACAAACCTAGACATGTGGTCATATTCTTTCTCACAACATTGTCCATTCCCATTATTTTGGAAACCTCGTTTGTCCTCATGTTGTGCAGGATCGACTTCAAACAAAATCGACGCCGAGGACGGCTTTTCGTCAAGAAAGGGAGGATGATGAGGACATGACCTCCATACATATGACCATGATTGGAGAACCATATGGATACCAAGGAGATCAGCGAGGGTGTCCTAAGCATGAAGGAGGCCCGAAGCTCATCCGGTTCGAGTCACCAAGGTGGAGGCCCAAATCAAGTTTAAGTCCATCTCGGCCTCCAGGACCAATCTGCCTTAAACTGGTCACCCAGGACACATCCAGACTCCGTTTTCGATGATCCATATATGGATGGAAAGCTAATTGGATAAGGAAGCCAACCCAATTGGTCTCACGTCAAAAACCCTTCGGAATCAACAGGAATCGTCGAAACAAGTCAGCGTCCAGAATTTGTCAAGGTGCCGCGACACTCTCTTTTGGTCCGTTGGACCGTGTATCGTGTTTGGGCTCATTAGGGGGCGCGTCCAGGGGGTGATGCCCAAGACTATAAATACCAGCCGTTGCTCTCCTTAGGGTTTGAGTTTTGTTTAGTTCTTGATTTTCTCGTGAAACAGACATCGTTTTGCTGCAACTGTGCCGCCAAGGCTGCTTGCTGTGAACCATGGCTCCAGTTCTTGATCTTGTTCACATGTGGCGATTAGTCCTTTCGAATAAAGACTTAAACTCCTTATTTTCATAAGCCTTATATTTATTTGCAATTTTAGATTGCGTTCATCCCGTTCTTGCTTGTGTTCTCGATTCGCTTGCAGGAAAGCCTTCTCGGCGAGGACAATCGCGTTCGCATGGTTGATAACCAATAGAGCAGTGGTGTAATGGTTGTGGGGGTCCAAATCAGTCTTGGTTCGAAGCCTAGATCGTAAACGTCGAGTCTCCACCAATCGACGCTATCATACCTTTCGGAAGATCGGGCCTAGTCTACATCACTTACCCTGTAGTCGTACTACTCAGCAATGGCACCGCACGTCACTCACCTTGAACGCGTGGAATTTGGTCGATTCATTCGTAGTGATCCCACACAGGAACCCTAGTGAACCGCGTCAGGACCACAGACCGCTCCGCCTTTATAAGCAGAGTCTGGCTTAGCCATTGGTACCACCACTCAGCGCGCTTTAGCTCGCTTAGGTTTTCCCTTTGAGCAAGCTTTTTGCTCAGCCCTTCTTTGTAGCTACCGCCAGAAATGGCAGGAGCCTGGGTTAGTAGTTACTGCCTGAACGTTGAGGGTTTTCCTAGAATCCTGTATGCCACCCTGCAAAAGCTCGGAGTCAAAGATCGTCCTGAGTATGAGGGCCGTGAGTATGAGAAGCATGGCACCGATCGGTGTGAGTTTACCGTCTACATTGGGAAGAGTGAAGAGTTCTCCGACATCATCGAAGCCTAGAGTGTGACTACAACCGGGTTTAGCTTCACCGACACCTACCAGGTTGTGGCCCGCAAAGCCTTGTGATACCTTTGCCAACTCTATAAAGAGCCCATTGCCCGTACCCCCATGAGATTCTTTCCACCCTTGGATAGGAATCGGCGGGCATGGAAGGCTTGCATGGAGGCTTTGCAAGGACGGGATGCGCAAGAAGATAGTCCTACCATGGTGCACTTGACCGCGTATCTGCTTGCTCTGGATGAGTAGTATGATCGGTAAGCCTTGGAGTTGAGGGCGTGCCTCTGGTGCGCCGAAGAAGCTGAGATCTTCACTCGGATGCTCCAGGTGTAGCTCGTCGAAGTGCATGCCAATGCTGCAGCTGCTAAGAGCCAGGAGACTGCCATGTCAGAAGCTCTGAAGGAGGCTGAAGATCGGCATGTTCATCAGCTGGGTGAGGCCTATCTGTTCACTAGGACCAAGCGGAGGACGCTGGTTGATGAAAGGCATGATGCCCCGATCTTTGAGGGGATCTCTATCCATCCGCCTAAAAGAAGGAGAACCGGTGATGCAGAACCGTTAGCACCTCCACATTCGGAAGTGTTAAGAAGCAGAACCCTTGGTTTCTCTTACTCAGCCATTGTCACGAGAAGATGCAGATCCATAGACAGGGTGGTAGAAGAATCCACCAAGCACAGGAATAAAGATGCGTGGTTCCAAGGTAGATTAGTTTTCTTAGGATGCTGTATCCGTAGTAGTAGTGCTTTTCGTCGCTGTCCTCCTGTATTGTACTCTTGCCGTTGTTGTCGTCCGTAGTTGTTGGATACATGTTGTAGTTTCGCCTAAGGGGAGTGGATCCTAATTCATTTTTTTTTGTAAACCCTCGCGTTAGGAGAAGTACTTGTGTTGTAGTTTTTGCTATTTCCACCTATAATGTAATCATATCCAATGTTGTGCTTTAAATCTAAGTGGGTTAGTTGCTTGAGGCCAACTCCATCAAATACTTCTTTCCACTGATATGTCATTGATTTGCTGACCTAAAATAGGCACCATGTAATGACAGTCAACCTCTATGTTCGTTTAGAGTATTAAGACCAACCTTCCATACCAACACGATGAGAAAATATATTAGACATATGGGCCATATTTCTCAAAAAAATTTCTATACCAAGCACATCACCCGCAGCGAAGCGTGGACAACGGTTGCCAGTATTTAGGCCCCGTTTGGCAGGGCTTCTCCACCGGCTTCAGGAGCCGTTTGGAGCCGTTTTCTACCAAACGGGGTAAAGTAAAATAACTTCACTTGTGAAGCCCCTAAAAACATGCTCTCACCGTAATTTGGGGTGGGATAAACAAAAAAAAAATGGCTTCTCCCGGCTTCTCCTTCAGACCCCTAAAAACATGCTCTCACAGGGAAACCATTTTGCCAAACGGTTTACCAAAACCGCTTTAGCTCCACCGATAAAACTGTTCGTGAAGCTAAAACAAAAATAAAATAGCTTCACTAGTGAAGTAAAGCCCTGTCAAACGGGCCTCGGTAAGAGTAGCCCCATTTCGGACGCTGCTAAAGTCGCCGACCACGCCTGACGAGCGGGCCCTGCCCATTTCGGAAACGCGCGCGCCGCGCACGCGGTTTAGAGAAGAAACCGCCGTCTGTCTAGTCCGTCTCCCACGTTACAGCTCCATGCCTCCATTTCCCCCTCTCTGCTCGAAGCTGGTACAGGTCTGCTGCCTGCCGGTGTATGGCGTGAGGACCTTCATTCGAAGCAAACTTTAAATCCGATGGTGAGAAGCTTGATTTGGGCAGCAATTGATTGTGATGAACTCGAACCTAGAATTCTAGTTGCGCATTTTGATTTGGGCTGCCAGGATCTCGATTCGGGCTGCAAGAAGTTTAATTTTGCCTTTTTATATTGCAGGCCTGTCGAGCCGACATCACTATGGTGCTCGCGGCCATGCTCGTCGTCCCTCACAGCCCGCATGGGACATGGTGCGGCCGGTGCTGGTTCCGCCTCCGGGAGCTCCGCGGCCATGGTGGAGGCACGCTCCTGCGACGGGTCCACGCGCATCGCCGCAGTCGGAGACGGTGGCATGCTCGGGAGGCCCCTCGGCGGCTGCCACCACGCACGTCAACAAGCGCGAGCTCCTGCTCGTCGCCAGCGTCGAGGACCAGCTGCTCGAGTTGATCTGCGCATGTCGTTAGGATCCACCCGGGGGCCACCAAGATCGTCGTCCGAGACCTCTCCACCGGCGGCGTCCACAGCGACAAACAACAACGAAGGGGCCGCCACCTTCGAGCTTCCGTCTCCCGTCCTGCACGCTTCGAGATCGACCGGTGGCCACACAACAGCGAAGCGGATGTTTCCTCAAAAAACAACGAAGCCGATGGGGTGACGGTGGTTCTGTTTTCTCGTGGCACTGGCACGCGATGCGGATGGATAAAGTAGAGAGGGCCCATCTGTGAAATATCTCCACTCTCGTTCGCGTGCACCCGACGCAGATGCTCCCTCTGACGCGTTCTCTCTCTCACGCTCTCGCTTACACGCACGCTCGCGCCCTACAGCTGCCCCGCGGGCCGTGACCTGGGCACGGACGTCGAGGCCCACAGTGCAGCGAAGTGGAGGCCGCGGCGCCGGTGACCCCGAAGGTCGCCCACGCCGCCCCCGTGAGGAGCTGCGCCACCGTCGCCGTCTTCACCGGGCCGGATCTGTGGCGAGGAGCCGGGCCGTGCTGCTTCCTCACGGCACGGACGCCATTCGAGGAGGAGCCGTACCAGGCTCCAGACTCCGGGGTCGTTGGTGTCCCGCGCAAGCCGGGTTAGGCCTCAAAACCAGACCAGGTAACCAATCAGCCCCTTCCTGGAGCCTGGACAAAAGCTGTGCGTAGGTAAACCAAACATACTCACAGAGGAGGAGAGGTGATTTATTTAACTCGATCCGAAAACTTTCTTTTCAATCTTTAGTTTAGTGTTTGACTACAGCAGGATCTCAAAACCTATATTTTGCATTTCTGTATGCTCGAAACTAATTATGCTTTTATACAATTTTTTTTTGTTCGGTGCTAAGATAATCGATGCTAGCCTTTATTGTGCTTCCCATCTTCTAGAATGGAGAAACATCATGAACATATTTTAAAAATTGTTTCCTTACTTTTATCAGGATACATCTTGAAGACAACGTGTAAGCTAAATGTTCAATACAGATATGTAAATGAAGCTAAGTAGCTACATTTGTCCTAAATTAACTCTGTCTAGTACCTTCTAATAAATCTCATACACGGTAATAAGAAACTATTTCTCTAGTTTTCTAAAATAAATTAGAAGCCAATAAAACTATAAATAAAACCGTAAAAATAGACTTTACGGCTTTGGTTCTAAGCCTACAGCTAAAAGAAACCCTCCTAAGATGTCTGATGACCATACACTGCGCCATTCCAAATCGTCCCATTGGTCCACGTGCCCCTCCAACTGTGGCCTACTGCCGCGACACGATTGGAAGAGGCCGCCTCTCTCGACGGCGACGATGCAGCACTGGTCGTGCCCGGGCGGCATAGGCGACCAGGCTCCTTCCTCGTTCGCTTCTTCTACCATCTAGGTCTCTCTAACCTCCAACATGGCTAGCCGTGGGAGTTTGCAATCTCCTTACTTGCCCTTCTTCCTATTTATCTGTACCATAACGTTGTGAGTTTGTTCTAGCTCTGCGTGTTGTAGGCCAAACAAAAAGAAACTGTGTCAATGTTTAGATTACTGAACTTGTGTCTGGGAATTCATGGGTGGTAGCACTAAGAGCATCCGCCTTGGTCCTTGCCGCACGTCATCCTTGGTCAAGCGGCCGTGGTCTAGCTAGTTGGTATCTGACGTTGCTCTTTGTCTATGCATGCTGTCATGGGTTCATGTGATTGCTTGTGGGTGTTGATTTACCTCTGATTGTGGCTGTACTTTGTGCTCTGTGCTGCTATTGTTCTATGCTGCAAGATTGCTGCTGCTTGTACTGCTCGTAGTTTAGGTGTTTGAGGAAACGCCCGTTCAAGCTAAAATGCCAGTTCAACGTGTCTGTTCTGTTTTTTTGCAATTAGGCTATGGTGTGCTAGTTTTATGGTCATTTGGAAGCGGAAAACAAAGTTAGTATGGGAATTAATGTTGATTTAGAGAATAGGTCCGTATGATTACTTACTCAAGTTACTCTAGATTTTTTGTAATTTTGATGTCTTGCTTTTATCAATTTTGGTCGGCCAAGCCAGGTGATCTTGCAGTTGCACACATACAGGACATAGAAAGAATGAGCATGTAACTGAACATGATTATTTTGCGCATGTGTAAAAATCACACTTAAGTAATGGTGGCTTAGTCATGTAATGATTGTTGGATTCATCATCATCAAATGCAAGATTATGTAATATATGCTTGTAATATATCTTGTTGAAAATAGACATTTTAAATCATTCAAATTAGAGAAGTTCAAGAATAAAACCTGTTGCAAATATTAAGCGTTTTACCATAACCGTTATAAATAATTTTAATACCAATAGAACGTGGATTGATAGGATAGAGGACTGAGATTTGGCTGGCTTGCTGGAAGGTTGAGTAATATGGATGTAATTTTTTTTTGGAGTGGATAGCCAAATGAAGACATGGAGAGTAGAATTTGGAGGGTCTCCTAAAGATGTTCTGATAACAGATAGGGTGATTTCAGTAGGCACCCATGAGTTCAAAATTCCCCGTTTTTTATCCGCTCGGCTTGCATTCAGTCAGTTTGAGAAGGAATAAGATACAACCATACTGGTCATCAATCTCGAAATCCCTGAAACTCGTTAACAAGTAACCCCATATGTGGTTTTAAGTCAAACCATAGCAGTACAAACTAGACACCTTATCCTTGAGCCGCAACTATGTAATAGTGCACTTGTGCCTATGAATGATGTAGATGTGTCTAGCTCTTGTTTATCTCATCTGTACTCTGAAATGACCTCTACCTCTTTTTGACTTTTGATTCACCATGTGTTATCCATATCGGTGAACTAAAGCATATGACAATAGTAGATTAGCTAAGTTGTATAATTAATGCCCCATCATGTGTGCAAGTCTGGTTTTAGCATCTCAACTTAGAATTAACCCTTATTTGTTTTATATTCCTGCTTGCCAAGACCCATGTGTTGTGTTGAAGAGAGCAACATTGGCTTTTAGATATTTATGTTATGGACAATCATTATGTATCTTTCAAGACCTGCAATCATATCACATTCTCGCAGCTAAAATAGAGTATGATTCAGTAGCCGCCCCTATGTGATGTGACCGATTTCAACATATCGATTAACCATTCTAAACATTTCTTTCAGGATAAGGAGGCATCTCTCGTGCAAGAATCCATGTCATGGGGAGGTCTGTTCTTGAGCATGGGCCGTCCCACGCAGGAGCAACAGAAGTCTTGCCTTGCAGCTGCTGGTGGCTTCAACTACGACATAACTCTTCATGGTGCCACACACCCAAAGTCAGCGTCTACCTTGACCTCTAGAGAAGCTGGAGGCGAAACATGCGACAAGGCTCTTACCGAGCGTGGCTTCTTTGTGAACCGATCACGTGTCTTGATTGGCTCAGGTTCTAATGCATTTGTCCATGCCAAATCTGCACTCCTCTCATGGAGGTAAAAGGAGCCTGAACCAGAGTTTTCATGGCCCCTTCCCACTACATATTCAAATACCATGTCCCTGCTTTTGCCTCCTGACTGAGCGTTCTCGGAACTGGTTTTCAGGCACTTGGCATTAGGGTGGGCGAATGTGGAAACAGGCACCCCGGTGAAGGTAGGAACGAGGTTCTGCATCTGCTACAAGGAGCTGATTCCCTGGGTGATGCTGCCGCTTCAGATAGCGTATGTGACCGATGGCGATTCAGATAAATCCAAGATGTTTGCATTCGGCAGCGGCACTCTACAGGGCCATCTGCTGGTTGGTACACACAAAACATACTCAGAGGATAGATATGTTGGTATGGTTTTGCTATGTGCTAGAACTGGTAAGTGAGAACTCATTCTTTGACCATATGTATGTGGAGTGTGCAGGCTGGGGAGGAGCGGTTCTCGGTGCTGGTGGACGAGGAGGAGCGGGTGTGGTACGAGGTGGTTTCTTTCTCAAAGCCGGCGCATGTCTTGGCGACATTGTGCTACCCATATGTGCAGCTGAGGCAGAAGCATTTCGCACAGCAATCGGGGCAGGCGCTCCTCAGGCATGTGGCCACTTGCTTGACCAAGCAGTAGAGCTTTGATGGAGATCGAAGAAAGAATGTATAGAAAATGCCATATGTATTCCCCGTGTGAATTCCATTCCGACTTGGCTTGGTTTGGCGTTGCTGTGATGAGAAATGTTGGAGCATCATAACCACATCGGACCACACTCGCTCCCTTGGTCCACGTGCACCGAGAACCGCTCCTCCCCAGCCTGCACACTCTACACACGTATCATCAAAGACTGAGTTCTCACTTCTCAGTTCTAGCATGTAGCAAAACCATGACAACATATCTATCATCTGAGTCTGTTTTATGTGTATCAACCAGTAGATGGCTCTATAGAGTGCGGCTGTCGAACATAAACATCTTGGATCTGTCTGAATCGCCATCGGTCACATACGCTATCTGAAGCGGCAGCATCACCCAGGGAATTAGCTCCTTGTAGCAGATGCAGAACCTCGTTCTTACCTTCACCGGGGTGATCGTTTCCACATTCGCCCACCTTAGTGCCAAGTGCCTGAAAACCAGTTCCGTGCGGGAGGTTTGGAGGCCCACTCTACTGCGTGTTGCGGTGAGCGAAGGGGGCAGCAAGGTGGCGGTGACGAAGCCTTCCCTCTCGGGGGTGGTGCCCCCCGGGGTGGCTGCTGATAACGTGACAGCGGCGACGACGTTGTTGGCGGCGATCCTGGTGCCGATGGCGGAGGTTGCGTCGGAGGTAACTCTCGCGGCCCCTCCTCCGTCGGTCGCGGTGGAGGAGACGAGGGGGGCGAGCTCCCTACCTCACCGGGTGGAGGGCTGCACGACCTATCCTTGCTGTCGGAGCCGAAGGCGCTGGAGAGAAGCGTGGCCGGGACGGAGTTGGGACGCCCGGCGGCGTCCCATGCGAACGAGGTGGTGGAGATTCCGTCTGACGACGAGGCGGATACCGTGGCGGAACCGCCGGTGTCGCCACGGGAGCTGGCGGTGGTCTAGTCGGAGACTGGGCCCTCCGGCAGTTTATCGGAGGGTGACTTGGAGTGGCCCTTCCCTGAGAGCCCGTCGAAGGCGAGGTTCGTCCTTCGGGATTCCCGGGAGCGCCAGCTCTGGGACATTTTTGAGGGGCAAGGGCATGCCGCGGTGTTCGAACTCACCAAGCTGTCCGCGAAGCTTGAGAGTGCCCGGAAGCAGGCTCAGTTTGCCCGGCAGCTGGTTGAGGTCGACCTGCAGCTCGCCGTGGAGGTGAGTTTTTGGTACTTATCCTTGCCCTTTGAATCTTTCGTCAGTTGTTTTTAGCATGCCTGTTTTTCATAGGAAATAAGGAAGGTGTCGTCCCGCAAGTCTTACTTCCTCCGGGCGGAACACGCCCGGACGGCCGAGCTTGAGCGTCGGGTGGAGTCCGCTTGCCGCGAGTCCTAGGTCCGGGCGGCCGAGGCGGCCGCGGCGCGAGCGGAGGAGCAGCGTGTGGCGGAGCAGGCGACTGCTGCCGAGCAAGGGCTCGAGGCGGCGAAGGTCCGCCATCAGGAGATTGAGGCGGGGCTGCGGGCGTCCCTGGCAAACACCGAGGCGGCGCTTCAAGAGGCCTTCGCGGCCCTTGAGCCGGAGCGGGCCGTCCTGGAGAGGGCACAGAAGGCCCTGGAGCGGAGCAGAGGGCCCGGTCGAAGGCGGATCAGGAGGTGCTCGCGCTCCGGGGCTAGGTGATGGGGATGGAGGACGCGAGTGCCCGACTGCGCGAGCTGGTGGCTCAGCAGGCAGAGGATCTTTCTACCCTTGAGGCCTCTCGCATCAGTGCGTACCTTTTTGTTTTCTCGTGGTGCTGATTTTTCCCTCAGCCTATTTCTAAGCTTGTCGCCCTTCTTCCAGAGCTGGGTGAAAAGGTGAAGGCGTTGGAGCGAGACCTGGAGGTGACCAAGGTGAACTTCAGTCGGAATGCCGAGGAGCTGGCCAAGTCCCGTGAAGAGCGACGTGCTCTCGAAGGGGAGCTTGGCCAGATCCGCAACGCTGCCCAGCTCGTCGTCTCGGAAGTCTTCGGGTCGGCGCCAAGTACCAGCGCGCCCGCGGTCCAGCTGGCGGAGGTCCTAGACGCAGTCAAGGACTTTGTCAGGAGTGGGCTGTTTTATGGAGCGTCGGGGGTGCTGACCTTGGTGGCGACGTACCACCTGAATCTGGACTTCACCACTATCTGCGGCGGGTATGCTGAAGGCCTGAGTATGGGGGACATCCAATCGATCAGGGAGAGCTTGCTGCCGCATGCGCGGTCGGTGTCAGAGCAAGTCTCTGCCGAGTGGGTGATGGAAGTTCGCCGTGAAGACATGGCCCGAAGCATGCATAGGGAGGACGCTTCCGAGCCTACGGATAGCATGGAGCCTGGTTCAGGGGGGGACGTCGCCTCAGCCTCAATCGAGCCAAACGTCGTGCCATCGGGGAGTGAGCAGCCTGCGCCTTCGTCGGTCGCGCCGCCAGCAGATGCCGCCAGGCCGGTTTAATGGCTTGGAGAATATAAGTAGTTAGTAAATGTAAAAAGTTTAAGTTCGTGGGGGAGCCTCTATGTAAAACATTCGTGTGTGTTTTAATGACTACAATCAGTTTTTATTTTTGTGATGGAGTTGCTCCGTTCGGGGAAGCTTTCCCTTTCGTTCCTTAGTTTTCCCTTAGCATAATTTTTCTTTTTATTTCTTTCTTTCTCGTACCTGCCCGTTTGTCCCATAGGTTGCAACCTTGTGAGCCCGGGGCGTGGCCCGCGAGGCTCGGCTGCTCGTAACCATAGGAAAAGGCGGGGTGCGATCGGTCGGAATGTTTCAAAGCAGAGCTACATAAGGAAAATCGAAAGAACGAACTGCCCTTCTGTTCGGGTAGGATGGAGTTTTCTCCATATGAAAGTAAAAGAGTACTCAAAGTAAAAACAAAACAGAGGGGTACTAGAGCCCCCTAGTGGAGCCCCAGCACCCTGAGCCAAAAAGTGTTCGGGTCGAGGTGCTCTTATAGGAGCGTACGCTAAGTAAATAATGGTAAGACTGAAACTTTAGGGAAAGAAAAAAATGACATAGCTATTCTAAGCATTTGGAGAGAACGTTGTCATTGTTGTCTTTTAGTCGGTGGGCGTCTGGTCGGATCACTTCAGCCTTCAGTCGTCTGGATCCTCGCCCGCTGTGCCCCCTTCTTCAATTGCTGCTTCTTTGCCTTTTTCTTTCCTTGGCCTGCCAGTCTACCTCAGCAGGCGCTTGAGGAGCTGGCAGTCCTTGTAGAGATGATTGACGGGATAGTTGTGGTTGGTGCATGGGCTCTCCATGAGCTCGTGAAAGTGGTCCGGAGGGTTTTGCTAGGGCTGAGTGCCCGCGTAATCCGCCGCGGCGACCAACGCGGAGTTGGCCGGTCAGCGGCGATCCTTTCTGTTCTTTTTTCCCTCTACGTGGAGGGGCCCTCGTCTTGATCCTGGTGTTTGGCCTTACCCTTACTGTGGCCCCCGTTGAAGCGCGGTGAGAACGACGCTTGCTGGGGGAGTTGGGCAAAGGTTGGTGGTCCCAGGCCACTAGTGCTGGGACTCCGGTCGCCGCTGCACGTGCCTTGGTTTGGTTCGAGCCGCGCATAGATAGGCGATTGGTGCGGAGTGGTCGTCAGGTTAAGACAAGGTGCCATTGTGGCCTCGTGTGCCGTGCTCAGCGGCTGTTGTGGTGACAGGGTTTAGCGCTGAAAGGTCCTTGTTTGGTTTTGGTAATTGAGTGACAACTTAGGTGGACTAATTGTGTTTATGTGAGATACGCAGGTGATTAGTCCACAGGTATATGTGTATGAGCAACATATGCCATGGAGGTGAAAATGGCTTGGAGATGTTGCAAAGCTCACACATGTGATGATGAAGGAGCTTAAATGCACATGAGACATGACATTGAGTCATGTGATCAAGGTGGAGAAGATCAAGACAAGACTTGGCTTGATGGACCGGTTGCAAGCGTGAAGGGCAAGTCGAAGGCTTTGGAGTGATGGACCGCGTGGCGGTGAAGCTTGAGCAAGACTTGGCGCCGATGGACGATGGCAACGGTGAAGAGCAAGTAGAGTCAAGATCGATGAACCAATATGATCATGTGATGATATGAAGTGGATCATATCATTGTTGATCGTGTTGGTGCATGTGTTGCATCGACATTGGAGGAGATGGAATGGAATGCGCAAGGCAAAGGTATAACCTAGGACATTTCATTTCACCGGTCATAGGTGTGTAGAGAAGTTTATGACCGGGTTTAGGATAGATGGCCGTACTATCAAGAGGGGCAAACTTGTTTGCATATCGGTCATCTAGTGCCACTCGAGTGATCTAACTTTGCATTGTCGCTAGGATTCGGCGCTTTCGGGAAAATGGAATGCCTATTGTCTATTGCGCCGGATGCAAGTTCTTGGTGGTTAGCTCATTGGAGCAAGGGTGAAGAAGTTAGAAGTGAAAACGAGTTGGTCGTGAAGATGCCAGCGTCGGTCAACTGACCGGACGCTGGATCTGAATGCACCGGACGCTGGAAGGCTGCGTCCGGTCAGGCTGACGTTCGGTGACGCAGAAGCTGGAGTGTGACCGGACGCTGGCTGCGTCCGATCGCGTTCGACCGGACGCGTCTGGTCATGCTCGGGAGCTTACTGGAAACGACCGGACGCTGAGGGTCCAGCGTCCGGTCAGTTGAAGCTGGAGCGTCCGGTCAGGTCAAGTGACCGTTGGAATCGGGACACGTGGTCGTCTGTGAGCGACCGGACGCTGAGGTCCAGCATCCGGTCAACACGACCGGAGCGTCCGGTCGGCCCGACCGTTGCCCAGTGAAGGGGTAACGGCTAGTTTAGCCCTTGGGGCTATAAATAGAAGTGGCCCTCGGCCATGGCTGGTGTGGAGCACCTCAAGGGACTTAGTGTCCATGCTTGTGAGTGCTTGGGAGCCCTCCATCACACACATACTTGATAGTGATCATTCGATTGTGTGAGTGAGCGATTCTAGTGCGATTGCATCGTGAGGTTGCATCGAGTGGCACTAGGTGGTCGAGTTGCAAGCCGGTGGTGCTTGTTACTCTTGGAGGTTGCCACCTCCTAGACGGCTTGGTGGTGGTCTCCGTCGAAGCGCGCAAGAAGCTTGTGCGGCGCTCCGGAGAAGTGCTTGTGAGGGGCATTGTGCTCACCCCGCGGGAGCCGCGAAGAGCAACTCTAGTAAAGCGTGTCATTAAGCTACCCTCACTCAAGGGGTAGGTTCTTGCGGCGCCCGACGTGCGGGCTTAGCGGGTGATGCTAATTAGCCGCCGAACCACCAAGTGAGCGGTCGACACAACGGGGACTAGCGTGTTGGCAAACACGTGAACCTCGGGAGAAAAATCATCGTGTCAACCTTGTTCTTCCCGTTGGTTTGCATCCCCATTACACAAGCTTGCAATTACTTTTATACATATTAAGCTTGTGTAGTTGCTCTTGTAATTAGATAGCTTGTGTAGCTTGCTAATTACCTTCTTGCTTGTGTAGCATAGAAGTAGCTCCCTTGCGTGGCTAATTTGGTTTTAGTAACCTTGTTAGTCACATTGCTTAGTTTGTGTAACTAAGTATTTGCGCTCTCTAATTAGGCATTGGTTGCCTTGTTATTGAGCATTGCTAGTGAGCTTAGTTAGCTTTGTGCTTTTGCTTACTAGCATGTGTAGGAGCTCCCTTGTTGCTTAAAGTACTAGTGGCATAGGTTTGTGTGACCTTGCTCCTAGAATTGTTTAGGAGTGCTCTAGCTAGCCCAGCACCTTTGTTGCATAATTGTTATCTTTGCGAGGTGCTAGTGAACATATATAGTGGGGTATAGTCTTGGCTAGACCGATAGTTTTAATTCCGCATTTGTATCGGTTAGCCGACGCGATTAAGTTTTAGAAAAGACTATTCACCCCCCCTCTAGTCGCCATCTCGACCCTTCAAGCGCCCCATCTGTTGCGTTCCTGTTCCTCGAACGGGGAGTGAGGTCGTGAGTCGGTGTCGCGATATGGAGCACTCCGCTTGCTGAACGGCGGCGGTCTCCACCAGTGCTCGGAGGTTCCGGTGGATCGCCTGCTCGCGAGGGTCGTTCGGCTCGGACAGGCTGTGCAGGAGCATTGCCGCGACGGCAATGTTCTGACTGGCCCGAGCAAAATACGGGGGATCGGTCCCCCTAACCAGGGTGTTGCGCTGGTCCTGACGGGTGCGACCCCGAGCGTCGCTCGCTAGTCTATGCGCACGGGCACAGTGTGGTGCGCCAAGTGCGCTGGCGCAGTCGGTGGCTGATGCGGCCACTGTCGTCGTAGATCCTCCCGTGCTCTCGTGTGGGCTCGGGGGCCTCCGTATGAGGGCCCGAAGGGGCGTGAATCCGTTAGGACTTCGTTGCCCCTAGCGGCTGTTCCGTAGCGTCCATCATGGTGCACTCTCGGGACGGACGGTGGCTGGGTGCCACGTCGCCTATGCTGGAGCCGTCACTCCCGATGTCGTCATCCATGATGTCGAGGAAACAGGTGGGACCGTAGCTCGCCATCCCCACGAACTCAGACGTGAGAGGAGGCGCCGCCATAATCTTTCGGAGCCCTCGGGCGTATGCGTCCACTAGAGACATGAGGCCGTAGGGGAACCGGTCGTACGGTGGCCGCGAAGGGGACAACGGCAGCCCTCCAGGTATTTAGCGAAAGATAGAATGTAGTAAGTAAAGAATGGCATGTATATTACTCACAGCGGGGTTTGAGCAGAGAGTTTGCTCGGAATGAAGCGCAGATGCCGCGCCGTCTGAAAGCTCTAGTTTGGTTTTTGTTAATTGATGAAACCCTAAGTGCTAACCTAGTTTATCAAGATGATTATGAGATAGGTAGCACTACTCCAAGTGATGAAGCAATGGCGAAGATTATGACAATGGTGATGGCATGGTGATGGTCAAATGCTTAAACTTGGAAAAGAAGAAAGAAAAACAAAAGGCTCAAGGCAAAGGTATAAAATATAGGAGCCATTTTGTTTTAGAGATCAAGACACTTAGTAAGTGTGATCACATTTAGGATAGATAGCCGTACTATTAAGAGGAGTAAAACTCGTATCGGAATGCGGTTATCAAAGTGCCACTAGATGCTCTAACTCATTGCATATGCATTTAGGATCTAGTGGAGTGCTAACACCCTTGAAAATGTTTGTGAAAATATGCTAACACTTATGCACAAGGTGATACACTTGGTGGTGTTGGCACATCTACAAAGGAGGTGGTGTTTGCAGAGTTGAGATGGGTTTGGGTCCCTCTCGGGATTCGGCACTTTCGGAAAAATGGAATGCCTATTTTCTATTGCGCCAGATGCAAATTCTTGTGGTTGGCACATTGGAGCAAGGGTGAAGAAGTTAGAAGTGAAAATGAGTTGATCACGAAGACGCTGGCGTCAGTCAACTGACCGGACGCTGGGTCTGAAAGCACCAGACCCTAGCAGCGTGCGTCTGGTCAAACTGATGGGTCTGCACAGTACCGAGGGTATTGCATCGGACGCTGGTCTGTGTCCGGTCAAGGCGAACCGGGCGTGTCCGATCGAAGAAATACGCCTCGGGGAGCTTACTGGAAATGACCGGATGCTGAGGATTCTGCGTCCGGTCAGTTTTGCCAGAGCGTTCGGTCAGTTAATAGTCGTTGTGATCTGGTGGCTCAAGTTTAACTCAGAATGACACGTGGTTTACATCTGTGGACCGGACGCCGTGTCCAGGGTCCGGTCAGTATGACCGGAGCGTCCGGTCAGAGCGCGTGTTGCCCAGTGAAGGGGTACAACGGCTCTATTTCGTGGGGGCTTCTATTTAAGCCCCATGGCCGGCTCAAGCTCACCCTCTTGCACATTTTCATTGTCATAGCAACCTTGTGAGCTTAGCCAAAGTCCTTCCACCCATCTCCATCATTGATTCATCATCTTTGTGAGATTGGGAGAGAATCCAAGTGCATTGCTTGAGTGATTGCATCTAGGGGCACTTGGTATTCATGTTGCGCTATGGATTTCGCTTGTTACTCTTGGTGGTTGCCACCACCTAGACGGTTGGAGCAGCGGTGGAGGATTGGCACGAGTTGGTGATTGTTCGTGGCCATCTCCAGTGATTGTGAGGGGAGTTGTACCTTCCCCGGTAGAGCGTCGAAAGGTAACTCTAGTAAATTGCTCATGTCATTGAGTTACCTCACTTGTGGATCGGTTCTTGCAGTGTCCTATCGTGTGGACGAGGTTTGTGAAACACCTCTTAGCCGCCGAACCACCAAGTGTTGGTCGACACAACGGGGACGTAGCGTGTTGGCAAGCACGTGAACCTCAGGAGAAAATCGTTTGTCTCTTGTCTTTGGCATTCTCCCGGTGATTGGCTATATATATTCATCTTGTGATTGGTTCATCCTCTATACGTCGGTATAATCACCCTACTCACTTATTTACATTCTTACAAACTAGTTGATACAAGCTCTTTATGTAATTAGAATTGAGAGCTTGCTTTATTATTTACATTCATCTAGTTGAGCTCTTTAGAGTAGCAAGATTGAGAGCTCTTAGTGAGTAATTACATTGGAAGTTGTGTGCCTAAGTAATCATTGCAACTAGAATTGTTGGATAGGTGGCTTACAACCCTTATAGAGCTAGAGCAAGTTTGCATTACGCTATTTGTCATACTAATCAAATTACTCTAGTTGATTTGTAGATTTTTAAATAGGCTATTCACCCCCTCTAGCCATATTAGGACCTTTCACCATCGAAGTCGCGCGTCCCGGAGTCGATGGAGGACGTCTCTCCGACAGGTGTTGGGTCGTGAGTCTCCTCGCGGAGGTGGAGTACGCCGAGCCAGTCGGCGACGAAGTCCAGGCTTCCGAAGAGGAAGGCCTATGATGGCTTAAAAACGGGTGGAACCCGCATCCCCGCAGGCGAGAGTGCGGGATACTCCAGCAAGTCGAAGCAAATCGTTTCGTCCGAGCCCGTCACGGCAGGGGTGGCAAAAAAATGGGCCATCCGATGACCAAAAAGTATTGAACGTACAGTGTCTTCCCCACGAACGGCGCCAACTGTCGGTATAAAAAGTGACCAACTAGTGAATATTTATAGTTTTATTGTACGTTGTGATCGGAGGTGGCCTAGGACTCAATAACACAGGATTTATACTGGTTCAGGCAACATGCCCTACGTCCAGTTTGGGTCGGTCGGTGACTTTATTCCTGAGCCCAGGTGCTTGAAGTCTGTAGTGGGGTTACAAACGAGAAGAAGAAAGGTGGGGTGTACGAGAGGCCCGGTCGGGTCCGACCGGAAGGGCCGAGGGCGACCGGAACTCCGCTATGAGCTAGGTGTTCAAGCGTGTGCTTGAAGGGTTGTGAGCTATCGATCTAGTGAATCTCAACTTGCAGGAAGTCGACTTTCTTTGTTGGAGGGAGCGCATCCCCTTTTATAGATAAAGGGGATGACTTTTACAGGTGAGAGGGAGAGAGTACGGATGTTTCTAAGCCTTGTTGCCCACGTCGACAAGGGTAGCGATGATGGTAGGCGCCCACAATACTGTTGATGTCACTGTAGAATGTCAGGTGCACATGGGAGGTTGTGTTGGCTTCTTCAGGAAGGGTGGATGTCGGTACTTGCAAAATACTATTGTTATGTGAGGAGCCCTTACCACGTGTATCAGGTATGGTGAATCCTGGCGCCCACTATCGATGCCCAGAGGTATGATGGGCTTTTTGTCGTATGGGAGCCTAATGGCGCCTATAATACTGTAGACATAAATGTCGGCGCCTACAATACTGTTTGTGTCAGGGCGGTTGTGGAGCACTGTTGCCGCAGGCATAGAGGCTATGGTCCCGGTATCATGGTTTGACTTGTGCGCTGCCTTCTTCATTCGCCCCTGGTCCCTTTCGAGTGGACGTCCCTGGTCGGATGGCCCCAGTCGGCCCTGGCCGCGCCAGTCGGAGAAGAGCGGTAAGCAGGCTTCCTGTCCCCGGTCGGAGTCGCGGGGTCGGAGTAGGAAGCAGTGTTTTGGGCCAGGCCTTCCAATCGGAGAGACCGCCTGGAGGCGGCTGGTGCTCGAAGTGAGCACTCTGGTCGGAGAGGTGGGCTGAAGAAGTTGTCGAGCGAGCGCTCGTCCATTTGGGTAGACCTTTCGGCCAGCGATCGGACTGCCCTTTCAGCCCATTGTGTTTTAGACTCTTGGGCTGACCCATGAACTACGTGCTGTTTTCCTAGGCCGAGCCCTGGCGTGGAAGCCAGTCCACGAGAGACCTTGGGTTTATGAACCCGACAGGAAGGGTGCTAGATGCGAAGACAGTGACTCAGCTAAATAGTGTTCGAGTGAGTTTCGTGAATAGAAAAGAAAACGGAGGTTCTTTAGCAAAAGCGCCAGCTCACGCGCGGGTTCAGCTGTGGGCCGCGTCCGCGCGCCGTTGCATGGACCACGCCAGTGTGCGCACGCGTGAGGGAGTGGGCCGAGCCGTGTGTAGCGGGCCGCGTGGGGGGAATCGGTTTTTCAATTTTCTAGTGAATTACAAATGTTTATTCAATTTAGTTTTTTAGCTGAACTTTGAGAAATTATAGTAAATTCTGTAGATGTCCAAAAATAGAGAAAAAATTGTTAGGTTCACAAAAATGTTATCTCCCTGTTGGTATAGTTGGTTCACAGTTAGATGTTACAATGATAGGTTCATAAATTCAAATTGGAAAGCTTAATATTTGTAGGAATTTTTGTGGCCAACCGGTGATAGTTCTAGCTATGAAACTTTTACAGTAGGCTCATTAGATTATTATGTACTTGCTATAAATTTTGTAGCCCTAGAGTAGGTTGATAAATGGAGTAGTTATTATCATTGCGTTATCATATATAGAGTAAATTGGTATTAGGTGTAAGAATACCTTTAGTTGCTATGTTAATGTAGGTCATGCTTCGTACTTGTTAATGGTAATAGTAGGTAACTTAGCACCTTAGTCGGTAGGACTCACTTAGTAGCTTGATAGATGTATTTTACTTTAAGAGCTGCTGTTGTCGTATTACTAAGTGTTGCATCATCATTTCATGCATGTAGATCATGAGTTGGTAGAATTCGTGCCCGTGGACGAACAAGATTGTGAAGAAGTCATCGAGGAGTACGAGGAGGAGATCCTCATGCAGGAAGGGGCCCCGGAGCCTTTTGGTGCTGACTTTGCTGACCCATCGCCTGCCTAAGGCAAGCCCCGGTGCATAACCCATATTTTATGATCACTGAATATATATATGATGTGTATTTACGTTACATGCATTCTATGGAAACTACATGCATAATTATATCTACCTATGAGTCCTACTAGTATAGGTCGAGTAGCTGCTATGCTTAGGATATCGGTAGCGTGAGTAACCTGTCGTTACTTATAAATAGATGATAAATATGATCACTCATGATAAAATGGTAGAAAGGAAAAGTGATGATCGGGTAGGGATATGGTTTGGATACTAGTGGGTGTAAGAGGCTGTGTCCTATGGCTAACAGGGCATAGCTTGGTTACACTTTTTTTCTGTCTGTGTCGGTTAAGGACCGGTCGTTGCATATGGCTCTAGGCAAGTCACAGACTTATTATCCCGAGCACATACTTGGGTATGGGCGTAGGGAAGGCTTGTTGCTGTCTTGTCGTGGATCCGGCTCTTTTCGGACCGACTGATTGGAGGCGGGGATGGTGGAGGTCCTTGCACCGCACTGAGTTCGGGACTCAGGAGTAGGGGCTTGGAGTCCATGTTTGGACAGGGACCTGGACACCCAGGACATGAGGGTGATGGGTTAGTCTTGCTTGTGCCTGGAGTATAAGCGAAGCATGTGTTTTTGGGGTACCCAGCTGGGGGCATTGATTCGCAAATCGCCGACGTTCCGGTACGGCTTGTCTACGGTTTAGCATCGTTGTAAGAACTGAAAGATGGAAGGTGATGAAATAGACTGATTGCTCAACTCTTGCTTGAAAGTAGAACATGTGCTTACATAGAATGACTAGATAATAAATTAATATGGCTATTAATAATAACATAAATAAGGACTCACTATTAGTATTGCTTTCTGCAAAAAGAAAGCCAGCAAACCATAAAGCTCATCATATTTCTTGGAGTCAGGAAATTATTTCCACTAGTCAAATAAGTCTTGCGAGTACATTGTGTACTCAGGGTTTATTTACCCCTGTTGCAGGTAACATATGAGGAGTACCTTTGTGTGGAGGATTCATCTAGTGGGCATAGACGGATCCTTGTTCTTTATTGCTAGATGTTTATTTTCAATTCCGCTGTTTAATATTCCGCACTCTGACATTTGGTAATGTAATAAAGAATTTCTAAGAACTCTGGATGTATGAAATGTATTAAGTATTGTAACTCGTTCTCATTATTGGATTCTTGGGGGAAAATGTGGATCTTTTAGGTTCTCCCTTGGGGTGTGCCCGACGGATACCGCCCGTTGTAGCATGCTTTCGGGGTGCTTAGTGTCTGGTGAAAGACGAGCGCCTCTGTAACTATGTTATTTCGGGCGGTTCTGCCACACTAGTGCCGGTAATATGAGCAACAGCAGACTGGACGTAGGGAGATTTCGCTCGAGCCAGTATAAATCCTTGTGTCCTCCACGCACACCATCCGGACCAGACGCGCAGATACAAATTTACTAGCCGGTTATCCGAAACACCGACACTAGAAGAGGGAGGAGATGCTCTTGAAGCTCACAAGATCAACACTTAGGGCTCTCTAGATCTCTCTTAGGGTTAGCAGTTAGCACCAAGCTTGAGAGAGAGAGAGAGAGCTTGTTCTTCTTTTGTTTCACAAGATGAGCTATGAGTCCAGATGGCAACGGGTACGTACCCGCTGGGTACAACTAACCCATACCCGTGCCCGCGAAGAAAAAATACGCCCGCTAAAAAACCCATGCCCGCTGACGGGTACATATTTGTGCCCATACCCGTGCCCGTGCGGGTAACGGGTACCCGTGGGTTGCCCGTGCCCGAGAAGATGCAGGCCTCATGCCTCAACAGACAACAGGCAAAGTCTTTCAGCAAACCATAGATGCACATTGATTATAAACAGCAATAGAAGTACCAACAAATAGTATCAAGACATTTGCACATGCATACAACATAATTCATGAAATTATAGTTCATTTCAATAGCCGAATATCACAGGAATTGCATAAAAGGTCCTAAGTGATCAGCAGGTTAAGACCATACAAAAGGCAGCACTCAGCAGGGCTGCATGGGACATTACAAGTTCATAGATATTCCCAAACCAAAAGGCAGCACTCAGCAGGGCTGCATGGACATTACAAGTTCATACAAGTTCACAATTAACAAACGTCAACCAACAGGAGGCACATGAAATCAATTGATCCTTGTTCAGACTTGTCACTTGTCCACAAAAGGTCATCGGTCACCAGTTAGCTCTTGCTTCAATCTGGGACAGCAATATCAAATAGAGAGCTCCTACAAAGGCATAAATAACAACCTAGTTAGTAGTTACTCAATTATCTAATCAAAAGAAAAATACAATAATTATATATGTGTTACACATTACCTGAAGGCCCTCCTGGATATCTTGGAGACAAGACCAAAAGGTAGCAGGCTGCTTGTTCTTCTCATCGACTACAGAAAATTGTTGATTAGTTTGTAACCAATAATGAGAATTTGCAGAAGTAAATTCAGCAAGCTAAATATATTGAAAGCACATGTTGAATATACCTTTATACTTGTTCCTAAGCCAATCCTAGGAGCACGTGAGAGCCTCTATCATTTTCTAATTCAGGTTGAGGGGATGCAGACAGAGGAAGTGACTCCAACGGTGCTTGTGAAGCTTGAGACAGTGGAGATTGACTGCCACTAGCAATAGACATTTTTTTGAAACTGTATGAAACATACATTCACATTATCAGATCGACGAAAATGCTAAGAAAACCATACATTCACATGATAAGCCCATATACATTCACATAAAAATACAGAGTGCTAAGAAAACTATGAAAGTGTGATTTTTATTCTACAAGAACCTAAAAATAATAATCCATTCTGTGCATAGGATGCAATAAACAGATCCTAGCTAAACAAACCTAAAACTAACTAGCCAAGTCTCTGAATGCTAATAAACGAATGTGCAGAACGAAAATATGATTCCTTACCCCAGCGGACGCACAGTATTGCGACCGACAACAGTTGTAGGAGGAGAAATAGGCGGTTTCCTCGCCGATCCAGCGACCGCAGGCTTGACAGGGCGCCGGTTCGCTGCTGTCGTCAGCTTGACAGGGCGTTGGTTCCCTGCTGCCGTTGTAGGCTTGACGAGGCGCCGATTTGGCACCGCCCGCTGTGGATCTGAGGGGTCGACGACGACAGCCTGCTGGGAATCAGAAGGCAGCAGAAGAGGAAGGGGTGCAGGAGCACCCGGCGGAGATGTAGTCGGTCCTTTGCCGGCGTCCTTGTTCGCGACGGTGCTCTCGACCTCCGGATCCGCGGACGCCGGAGGGTCGGCGACGGCGTCCCTTCGGGACGACGGCAGGAGGGGTCAGTAGGTGCTAGAGCTGTAGAGTAGCTGCAAGTCTGCGATAAGGTTACGAAGAAGAGGAAGAAGCATCACCGGCCGTCGTCGTTGGCGCCGCCGGTGGTCACCGCCATGGCCTACTTGCAGCTACTCTACAGGCTCCTTGACTAGCAGAGGCATGGAGCTTGGGGGAGGCAGCGTCGGCGTTAGGCTAGGGATTGGAGTCGGGGATGTCGCGATTTTGCTTGGGGATGGGGATGGCCGGAGGGGAGGGAGTGGCGATGGAGGTTGGACAGGAAGCCGCCTGGCCCCTGGCGGAGCGCTCGCTCCGCTCCGTCGCTCGGCCTCGGCTGCGTGCGGCGTGCCTGCGTGCGTCGCGGTCTGGAGTCGCGGGCTCGCGGGTCGCGCTTGTGCGGCGGCGGCCGCCTGGTGGAGTGCGGTAGTGGGAAAAGGGAAGGAGTGAGGTGATCTAGGGTTCCAAATTTCCAATCCTATTTATACTTCTTGTTATTGGGCTGGGCTGAATCGTATTACTTGGGCTACATTACACATTGGAGTCGGGTAAAATAAACCCATGGGTTTGCGGGTATGGGTACATTAGGAACGTACCCGTACCCGCAAACCCGATGGGTATGACTTAGTTCCCATTAACAAACCCATGGGCATGAACATTGATCCATGCCTGTGCCCTAATGGGGTAAAAACCCATTGGGTTTCGGGTCGCGGGTACCCATTGACATTTTGAGCTATGAGTAAGTGGGGAAGAAAGGGGGAGCCAACTTAACCCCGCACCGGCCAGGCCTCCTCTGCCTCTGCCAACTGGCCTCCAACGGTCACAGGGAACGGCGCAAGCTAACAGACGGGAACGGAGGAAGGACGAGCCGAAACGGGAACAGCGACGCGTCCCTGCGCGGTTCCACGCGCCTCACGCACCAGCACCTACATGCAAAGGCTGATGTGCCGGGCCCGCTCACAGGCGCCCCACACGGCAGCGGCTACAAACGCAGGCTCCCACGGTCAAGCGGCCCCTGGCCAATCCCGCGAGCGCGCCGCACTCGACCAATCCGTGATCGAAAACGCAAAAAGGCAGCGGCGCCTCCTCTCTCTGGCCTGGCCTAGATAAAAGGTCCGGCCACTTCGATTGCTGAGGCACCACTAGGCCCAAGTTACTTGACCTTTTCACTTTCTATCTGTTTGCTAACTTTTCCCATGCGAAAAATATTTTAGCATTTAAGTTAGTATTTTCATAAATATTTTTCCAACCTCACCACGTCACTGAGCACTAAATATACATAAATGAGACTCATACTTAGTGTCACTGGATAGCCATTGCAACTAAAGATTTTCCCTCTTTATAGTATGGTCATCTATCATAAATCCATCCACACGACCACACCCTCTACGGTGTCTTGAGTGGTAAAACAAAATGGCCCTTTCAGATACACTTGTCTTGAGCCCATTTTATTTTTCTCCTTCTTCTTTTCTAAGTTAGAGCACATATCATCACCTAGCTCCATCACTTGTGTGTATCAACCTATCTTTACATTTTACTCGTGACAAATGTTAGTATACTTGGGTTTTATCGATTATCCAAAATCAATCGAGGCCTTCAGTACTTGGTATCAGTTTTCCCCTGGCATGGTTTTGGTTTCACGATGTTTGATTTGCTCCCGCGACAAGAGGATGGGAGGGGCTCGGGGTCGGGGTGGCCAAGCACCACCAGTCGACATGACACCTGTTCTGGAGGGGCTTTTATATGACTTGCAAACACTATGATATGGACCACAGAATCAGCAGGGCAGATCATAATGTAAACAGGGATGCATAACGATATACAGTTACCATCTACTCCTCTCTTTTGTTATAAGTACCACTGTACCAGATGCTTAAAAGTTAGGCAAAAGAGCTTTCAGGTAAAAGAAGAGACGAATCACCATCCATTGCAGTGAGAGAGCCTGTCAATTAGGACAGCACAAGTTCCCTCAAAAGAAAAAAGAAAAAAAAAGATCTGCAGAAAACAGACAGCACCAGAAACAGGAGGCAAAATGCATTACATAATTCATTCCTTCGATTGTCCAGAAACAACACAACTGAAGACACCTGCACTGCCCAAGCATGCAAGTGTTCGACACATCAATGAGATATTCAGATAACAATCTTTAGTTTACAGGAGTCCACCAATTTATCACCTGACTTGGCCGGAAAAATGCAAATAGGAACAATATCATAACCTATGCCATGCTATATTAAACCATACGAACGATACAGCAGTACCAACACAACTCACGTATCTGATGACCCAGATCATATGAACAGCTTGGTGTCTAGAACTCTATATTAACATCTTACCTGCGTGCTAATTATTATGTGTCTAGAACTCTATCTCATGTATGGTTTTCTGATGACTGCGAAATGAAGCAGAGAGCTGGAGAGTGTTGAAGCGAGGAAAAAAACACGTGAATCGGTACTTGATATCAGGTCTCGGCCGCACAAGCATCTGATACCAGGAATAGGTAACAATGACAGAAACTGTAACACATGCAGGGAAGCTGGTGCAAACATCTCTTCTACAGCTAAAAAATTTACAGGCCAATCGTTCACCGGCAGACGAAACAAACCCGCTGCGACGATCCACCTTGGTCCTGTCGGTCTGCCCGTGCGATCCCATCTACGCCGGCTTCCATCGCTTCCCCCTGCGATCCCACGCCCCACCCGGTAGCTGGCCCGCCGCCGGCCCTCCATCCTCCTCGGCTCCTCTCGACTCGGTCCCAACACATTTCTCTCGACTCAGTAAACATGTGCTAATGACAGATTAATTAGGCTTAAAAAATTCGTCTCAGAAATTAACCTCCATCTATGTAATTTGTTTTGTAATTAATCTATATTTAATGTTCATTATTAGCATCTAAACATTCGATGTGACATAAATTTTAGGAGCGACTAAAGAACCAAACACCCCATTATTCTCCTCATCTGCCCACTCATGAGGAGGATTTCTCAACACATTGTTAGCTCAGAACTTGCCTGCCAACTTGTTTAGCGCAGACAAATCAAAGGCAAATTTTTCGATTCAATCTGAATTCATCAACTTGAACAAGACTGGATGCACGCAACCCACGTCATGCTCTGGTCGGCTAAGCCAGCTCGGCCAAGGTTTTAGAGATGGGGCAGATCGAACCGCAGAAGATATAACATAGTTCCAATGCATGCTATCTGTCAAACCGCAGTTTAAACACTAACGTCTCTACTATGAAGCATGTTTTCTTCTACCATCATCTGCCACGGAAATGCAGCTGTGGTCGTGGCCATTGACGCGCCAACCAAGTAAGTGCTGCAGTGCCGAGCAAGGGCGATGGAAGGCGGTTGACACGTTCCGAAGAGGGCTAAAAGTGGTTACCGTTAAGGCCACTCTTCAATAAAATCCTATGCAGTGGCATCAAAATATACGTGCATCAATGCATGGCTCCCGGCTGCTACATCGTTAGGTAATCCGGCAGATTGTTGGGCGCGCCGACGATCCTCCCGCCGACGTCCGGGAACAGCTCGTGCCCTGGCAGCGGCTCCACCCTGCCGTCGGCTCGGACGTGCACCGGGTACCGCATCAGGTGCCCCTGCAGCGGCCCCTTGCCGTCGTCGTCCGCCGTGTACCTCCTCCAGTTGTCAGTTGCTATCCCGTTCACCAGACCAACGCACCGGGGCGACTCCGGCCGCCGGACTGCCTCCTTCCCCAGGTGCTCCTCCCACAGCGACATCCTGTACGCGTGCACCTTCCCGCCCGATGAGTCGGCGCCCGTGTGGTCCGGCTGGTACGCGCCGACGGCGATCTCCGTGTCGCGCGACCCCGCCAGCGAGCGCTGGTTGATGTTGGCGGAGCCGATGATGACGTACTCGTCGTCCACGACCATCCCCTTCGAGTGCCGCCGCCGCAGAGCTCGTGCTGTCGTCGGGCGGATCCGCCGTCGCCGCCTATTTATTGCGGTGGCCGCCGTCGCCGCCGCCGGCCGCCGCGTCCTCCACCGCCGGCTCCCGGTTGCCGAGGCAGTAGAAGTTGAGGTAGTCCTGCGGGTGCCCACCTTCTTTCCCCTCTATCGCCGCCGCGACGACCCTGTACATCATCTCCTCCCCAGTCACGCGCGCCTCCCCTGGTCCCGATCTTCACCAGCACCTGGCCACCGCCTCCGCCTCCGCCTCCGCCCCGCGTCCCGCACTCCGGACCTTCGCCGCGGCGTCCTGCGGTGCAGCCCCCGGCGCCCAGAACCCACGCCTTCGCGACCGCGACTCCGCGAACAGGAGAACGGAGCAGCGAACGGCGGCTGCTAGCCTTGCACCTAGGGTTGGGGCGGCGCAGACGGCGGCGGCAAGCAGCAGCAGGCCGAGTCGCCTAGCAGGGGAGCGGCGCAGGCAGCCGGCACTCCAGTCTTCGGCAGCGGCAGAGCAGAGGCGTCGCGCACAGGCAGCAGGTCGGCTCCGTCGGGCCACGGGCAGGCGGCTGCACCAGGCCGCGCCGCAACGGGCAGCAACGCAAGCCAGCCGGGCAGCGCCCAAACCCTATTCGGCCAACCCCCAGCCGACTGCAGCCCGCAGCAAGCGCCAGGCAGAGGCAGGCAAAAGGCAGTACCGCAGCAGGCCAACAGCATAGCAGGTAATGCTGCAGCCTGTAACTGTAAGCATTTTTTTACTATTTCCACATTATAATTGCTTAGAAATTTGATAATAAGTTATTTGATAAATTGTAGATTGTCCAAACAAACATATGAAACCTGCGACACTGGTAACAACAAGTCAAGCATGACATTCAAAAAAAAAACAAGTCAAGCACGGGCAAACGACGATATCCAGTCGAAAGGTCCAGGCATCTGATCCCTGATATCTCAATTTACTTGTGTTTTATTTTGTAAATGCCATTGTTCACAAGTCACAACTCACAAACTTTCTATTGTAGGTGGCTAATAATTAGATGCTTAGCCAATTTGGCAATTTGTGTCAATTAATTCTTTGTTTGTTTTGTTCTTAATTAAGAAAATCCAATTCAACTCCATCTAGAATAATTCTGGTTTGGCATAATAAAACTAAAAGAACTTGTGCCAACTGCCGAATGGGGGCCTGACGCTCATCCATAGTTTGGATTTGGCACTGCAGATTGGTGAACTTTGCTAACAAAATCTGCTCTTGGCAAAGCATTGTTACTTGACCGCGCCATTCTTTTAAAGTAGTTGATGATCGCATTTCTTGGAACAACCATTTTAGATATGAATTCTCGTTTAGTTAATTTGATACTACCACTGATTTGTCAGGGTAAGCGGTTTAGCTATTGGATTATCCTTCCAAGTTAGCGCTTTTCAGTATCCTTTGTGCATGAGACTTCCTCCCATTGACAATTATCCAGTTCAGCTGCAGGGGGTAAGCGGATTGAAATAATAATATCGTCAAACATAGGCCTTTAATATATTTTTCATTTTTTGACATAGATTACAAAAGCCAGACACTGCACAGCAACACTTCAGTTAACATGAAACTGGTTTTGTCTACAATGCCCTTGAATTGCTCATTCAAATTAAGCCACATGTATGCATGCAAATATTGATGTTTCCATCATCACAAATTTACTATACTATATGATGCACAGCAACACTTCAGTTCTAGATTGTGTTATTTACTGAGTGGTTTTCTTAGATGGAACTTTTTATGTGAAGTGGCACCTTCTTGTGCATCTTATTTACTCAATTATAATAGGGAGATGAATATTTCTAGAGATATCATGTTGCCTTGAGTACTAAGAGAATGTTTACAGTATTCTGTCAACCCATTTAACTTTGGCTATTAACCAAGGGAAGTGATTAAAATTCAAAGTATTGTAAGTTTGAGGAGTCTATTCAGGTAAAGGTAATCAGGGCTGATTTCATGTCACTAATGCCTGGGTATATCCACTAGATCAGAGTTGCTTATCCATGTTATTCAGATAACTCTACTGAAACATTTGGAGTATAAAGAAATTACCTATAAACATTTTTGTTAATTTAGCCCTCTCTGAAGCTGTATCTTTTTCGTTTGAGGGGTCTGAAGCTGCATCCGAAGTGCAGGCTGAGTTCTTTGGGTCTATGCTATGAGTCCCAGCTGCACAGGAACAGTCGTAACCCCCAATTGTGTTACTGCAAATTCCAAAGCACTGATATTTATCTGGATATTGGCATTCGTTTATATCTGCAAACATCGAACAAGAGTACACAATAATTGAAGATCAGTGAGCAAGTAACTTGAGGTGTAAACAAGAAATTGAACTCTGGAGAGTTGCTGACCTTGGCACCCATCTTCCAGGTAGGGGTTCCCTTCGAAGCCATCGTTGCAATTACAGAGGTATCCTGTAGCATTTGCTGAGTTAACACAGTGGCTGTTCTTGCTAATGCAGGCATATGATGATCTGTTCTTAGGCGCTTCATCACAGGATTGAATTCCAGCAACCCAGTCAAACACAGAAGGAACCCCATCCTTGAACTTCTCTGTGAACTTGTCATCCTCCAGGTGGGAAGCGTTAAACTTGAACCAATCCTGCTCGGCGACAAAGGCATAACTGCACGGATCGAATCCACTTACATCAGAATTGTCATACCTTGTATCGAAGGTTATGTTGAAGTAAGTGAGGTTTGGTGCAATGGATGTCTGGCAACAGGCCATGCCAGAGCACATGCTGCTCTGATCCACGCTCTCCTTGTCCAGGCACATAGATAAGCACCCAGTTCTAACGCTGTGCTTGTTGTAGCCTTCCAAGTATGCAAGAGTGGAGCATCCAATGGCCGTTAAACTTGTTGGCCTTGCTGGATATTGTGAAAAAGCGAGCAGTATACGCCGTGGCCCATCCATCTGTGTTGCGATTGTCCTTGTTGCCATAGTAGCACTTGGAGGCAATCAAGGTGCTGACTCGAACCTGCCCTCCTAGCAGGCTGATGTTGTAGATCTCCATTAGGCTGCTTGAGTTATGCATGAAAGTGCGGTCATCCTCGCATGAAACGTCGAACCCTTGCTCGTAGTAGCAATCGGGATCAGTACCGATGCCGAAGGGGTATGGGATGGTGAGGTTGCCGCATGTTTCTCTGCAGCCAGGCTTTTTGCCATCCTATACACTGTGCTGCTCTTGAAGGATGCTAGCAGCAGGGTGGCTGCAAATATTAGCCATGGTAACACTCGGCCCATCTCTGTGTTCTTCTGCCTCTTCTTTCTTATGAATCTATGATGTATGATGCAGGTCTCCTTTCGGGAAGAACTAAGCCATCCTTATAATTGCCTGGACTTCATTATTGCTTGTTCTATTAGGATTATATTTCGCCCAGCCATTGCAGAGATCTGGTCAGAAGAATCGGTTTGGTGAACCAAGTGGCCAAATGGAATTTGCAACCTGCAAAAAGAAAATGGTAAAATAGTTTCATCTTGGACAATAGCACCCAAAAGACTCATTCTCTATGTAGTATTTTGCATTAAGGAAAGCCCTTGGTATGTTATTCTCTTGCATGTATTGTACTTGGTCATATCCTTCAAGAGTTGAGAAATTACTTCCTTTCTTCCTTTTCAGTTGGTGCGTCATCTTCAGCCACATGCGCAGACGTTGATACCGTGGTTTGATCTTCCAGCAGTTTGCCTCGAAGCATCTTGGCGCCTGCTACATCAATATCTTATTCAGTCTGACTTGTTCTTCTAGTTCAGACACTGTTTCCGTCATGTGTACAGACTAAAGATGGGCATCATGGTCAAGCTGTTTTTTTTTTCGCAGTATGGCTATAAGAATTATAAAAGTTAATGCGCGTGGACAGTGGCCAAGCGAGAACAGATCAAATGGAAGAACGGTGTCTGCATTGTTCGTGCATGGTTTTTTTTTTTGTGAAATTTTGGTTACAGTAACTAGTTTTTGTTTTTTGGCAAATTTTAATGCTAGTTTGTTTCTGGCGTGGATGCATCCACAATTCCACACCCCAAATAAAACTAAAACATGTACAGCTTTGCCCCTGCATGCGGATCATGCCTCTGTAGCAAGTTTCTATACTGCTATATCGAGTGGAAGGCCGAGTAGACATGGGTGCTCTCTCTGCACAACATTGCATCAGTTTCTTTAGGTTAAAAACATATTAGTTACTTTTTTTATTGGAACAAAATGTATTTTAAAATTGCAACCAGGCAAAATGTATGGGCTACAATTGATGATGATGTCAACGCCCCCCCCCCCCCCCCCCCCCCCCCCTCTCTCTCTCTCTCTCTCTCTCTCTCTCTCTGGAAAGGAAAGCGGAGGAGAGCCCATCAGAAGATATTATTAAGGCCCAGGGCAGGGTGGAGACTTCCCAAGCCCGAGCGGCCCAGCCCCAAGGTGGCGGCTGTGGCTTTAGCCTGTACATTTATTTATTACTCCTATTCTAGCGTTAGCTCCTCAACCAGAAACAGCCGCCACGTCACCCTGATTGTTTTCAGCCGTCAGATCTTCAATCGTGTGGTCATGAATGCTTGAAGTGGATTCGGATGTAAGCGGCTTTTGCCGCTCTTCCTCCTCTCCCACCAGCTTCACATTCGTTTTCTCAAAGTTATTCAACTTCTCCTTCAAAGCCAGGCCACCAAATATATATGACTCCAACTCTGAGAACAAGAGAACATGGAGAAGATAGTAAGGTCTGCAGATGTTTTGTGGCAGGACATCCCGTCTGAAAAACGTACTGTAACGTGTAGGGATGACATGAACTTTTCTGCTGTCCATGTTATATGCGACGATGTTATTTTCCTCCCCAACCCCAACAAAGAGAAGCAAATTCCATTCTGGGTGAACCGTTGAGTAGTACTGATCAACATCCCAGTAACCAAATTCAATGTTAGTCTCCGCAAACACGTCCAGAGTGCTGACAGTATACTTCAATGTCTATTTATTAGTACCATAGTTTTCAAGAATCTAGATGTTAAGCTTGGGCATATCACGACCATGAACAGTACATACACACAAGTGACCCTGAGCTTGATGGATGGAACCTTCAGAACGACACGGGCAAGGATTTTTCCTCCATGTCTCTCCCTCCATATCCACAGCAAGTATCTGAGGGTAAAACCCCGAGTACCCCATAATGTGCAGACAACCGTTAATATACACAATTTCTGATGATCCCATTTCTTCTGATCTCTCAATTGTTACACAAGTATTCCTGCCCCATTTAGATTCCTTACAGATCTATGCTGCAGTTTTAGATGAGTAGATATCCACACCCCTGCACCGATCAAACGGTGACTCCTGTATATATTCAATCACATGGAAGTGTGAGGAGGTTTTTGGATAAACCCCAATCGAGCCTCACCAACAGAATGGATGCTAGGCGACAGTTCCTTGAACTCCTTGGTTGTCGAATTACAGACGACATAGCAGTATGATCCATCAGCCCCTCGGCACCAGCATAAGATGAGGCCGTTGCAGATATCTGAGACAACTACATTGGCCAAGATGAAGGGCAAGAAGGACAAGGAGGGGTGTTCACTGGTGACTCTGGTGTAGCATCAATAGCCTTGGTCGGTATCGTAGAAGAAGCTTGCCACATTCTGGGGCAGCACCTTATGGTTGTTGTAGTCCTTGATGAGGCAGTTCCAGGAGCGACAGACACATTTACAGCAGAACAAGGAGCAGGCGAGGAGGTGGCGGAGGATCTCGACAACGACATCGTCCATGAGGCTGGCCAGTGCATTCCTCTTGTTGGGGGCCTCCTCCATTTCATGAGTAATGAGATCACTGAAGAGAAAAAATAATCCAACAAAGATCCAACAGTAAAGTCCACGACTCATACCAAAGTACAACTTTAACAACCATTAACAATTTTCATGGTACGACCTCAAACAAATTTAGAGTAGCACCACATAGATATATATAACTCGAACTAGAGTAGCAGTTAATGGAGCTATAACCATTACAATTCTAGCTAAATCAAGTCTATCCATCACACTTACAATCAGTACATGAGCTCAGAGCTTCTTCCATAGGAGATAGACAAAGATTAAGAGGACGACAATTATAACAGTTTTGAAGGCAGAAGCAATAGACCTGTTTGTTTGCCTAGACAGATAGGTATAATCAAGCAAGCACTTGACAATTAACAGGCCTAGTTGCACACATGCATTTACATTAAGAATACTGAACATATGCAGAAAACTAAGACATCAACAAAAAACCAACCAGTGCCACCTCCTAGTTCTTTTCATCATCATTGGCCTAACCAGATCTCAAACACTAGAATGTTTCTTGTATAGCTCATGTTCAAGCAAGGACCAAAATAGTGAAGCAAACAGGAAAAAGCGAGAAAGGGGACCTGCAGATCGGATTTGTCGCCTCTGTCGCGACACACAACGGACACGAACGCCAATGCCGCCACGCTCCACCGGGAAGCCCCGCTGCCTAGCCTCCAAAAGGACGCCTGAGCCAGCACAACACACCGGGGATCCTCCTACGCCGCCGCCGCCGCCGTAAGTCCAATGGGCATAGATTTATTTTAACTTGCAATGGATATCTAATATATAGGTCAACCTATAGGGCATCCACATAGAGAATATACTACTATAAGGACTCAAAAGACATGTCAACACAACCAGGCATTTAGTGCAATGGTGAAGATGGTCCATTCCTTGCTCTGGGTCTCAGGTTTGACTCCTAGGTCCCAATGTTGTTTTGAATTAGATTTTATTAAACATGGGCGACACACAAGCCATCAGGTCCCATAGGTCGAATGGGGATGGAGAAAGGTCTCATAGGTAGACGTGACACGTAAGCCGTCGGGTCCCATAGATCGGATGTAGAAGGGTCCCATAGGGTCGGGTCCCATAGGTCGGATGCAGAAAGGTCCTGCATGTACATGTCGGATGTATAAAGGACCGAGTGGAGACTTTTATGATGAATTGCAAGCGTCACAGATGAGTAACTATAGGTCCCACAGGTACACATCGGACGTCTGGTCCCACAGGTCGGATGTAGAAGGGTCCCGCAGGTACACGTCGGATTGAGAAAGGACCGAGCGGAGATTTTTATGATGAATTACAAGCATCACGGATGAGTAACAAGGTTGTCCCATAGGTACACGTTAGATGGAGAAGGGTCCCATAGGTACACGTCGGATGGAGAAAGGACCGAGCAGAGACTTTTTATGATGATTTGCAAGCGTCACAGATGAGTAATTGCAGGTCCCATAGGTACACGTCGGATGGATAAAGTACCGTGTGGAGATCTATGATGAAGCCAATCATTATAGATCGAATATTGTTCATCATAGATGTGTAATTAGTTCAATGATGAAGCCTTATTCGTCATAGTTTTAAAGGAGATCGTCACAGATGAGACGCGCGAGTGATCTATGATGAAACCCTTCGCTCTTCTATGATGTTTTTTGTGACGATACCTGATTTTGTCATAGAAAGGGAGGGTTGCAGGATCGTCACCACTGATCTATGACAAAACGGAAATATTCGTCATAAAAAGCGCTCTTCTACGACGGTTTTAGATTCGTCATTAAGATTTTTGTCATAGAAGTGGATATTTCTAGTAGTGTTAGCGGCGCGATGAAAACCAGGTGATGGCCTCTCTCCCTTCTTCCTCCTCCCCTTCCCTCATCGGTGCCAGGGATGGGCGTTCATCTGCTCTTGCCACTCCCCTAGGGTAGATCTGTGCTACTCATGGAGCACGATCTAGCCTCGCCTGCTCCGCCTAACTTGCTCCGTCGTTCCAAGTCAGCTTGCCGCGCAGCAGACCTCCCCTGTTGGCCTTGACAACAACTGCGATGGTGGCGCCTCTAAATATTGGGAGGAGAAGCTCTTCCCCAACATCACCAAAATCGAGTATGAGGTCAGGCCATGAATGAAAATAAAAACTCAGGTTCTTCAATCAGATTGAGGTTGTGATGCCGTGGCGGCAACCTGCTTTAATTTGAGGTAGCTAATTTTTTTAACTTTTATTGGCAGGCAATATTTTCCTGAAATGATCATTATTCAGAAAATGCTATCCTATGTGTCAATGGCATGCGGCCCCAAGCCCAAGCATGTGATAGTAATTTCCCAATATGCGTCTTTGCTGTGGTTAGTGTGGTATTGAGTTAACTACAGCTTCAGTAATGTGCTATAATTGGCCCAACATAAATAAATAATCCTATTTCGTGATCCTAAAATTACAGTTTGTTTTATACCATCTTCATGCCATTTAGGTGCATGTCCCTTATCCCTATGTTTTACACTGCTAAAAATACAGTTGTTAAAGTATAATAACTAAAGTAGTTGTTCATCGTGCGTCCATCTGCATAGCTCTTGTTCTCTGTTATTGTGGTTTTGGCAAGAACTCAAATACTTGAATTTGAATCAAAATTATTTAAGAACCATTTCCATCTTGAGAGCCAAGTCTCCAAATATGGAAGCCTTAAAAAACTCTACTTTACTGTGCCGCACACTAACGGGCAGTTTGGACAGGCGTTCAAACAGACGCAGCAAGTGCAATGGTGGCGCGGGACAACCCAGTGATGAGCCACTTTTAGGAATGTTTCTTTTCAATGCATAGTGTACATATTGAGATCAAAATATTTAGTCGCCTGATATGCTTAAACTTAGATACCATATTGTCACATGATTTGCCAGTGCTGATAAAGTTGTTGTTTTTTGCAATGTAGTGACCACCATTACCTCAGACAGAAAGACCGCTGAAAGATCTAGAAACTACTCTCCCACTGCAAAATGATTTGGAAGAAGCGGCATCATATATGTTGATTTCAGAAAACATCATACATGTACATGGAAGCTTCTACAGCTTTTCTCTTGAACAAAAAAATCAATCCACTGAACTTACTTACATGTTCAAGAATTCCACAGGTAACTCTTTCCAACTTTTGTTATTGTAGGATATGTTAGTCCATTATTCTTCACCAGCATATGTTATTCCACAAATGGTCACTACTCAAAATTTTTAAATGCAGCCTATTCTGTAAAAGTTTTTGTGCCATGCCCTCAGAATGCACGAAACTCCGCCTATGCTGTCTCAACATAGCAGGTCACAAGTCCTGGTAAAGGAGGAGGGTTGTGATAGGCGTGGTGAGCTAATGTTAAATCTAGCCATTCGAATGGAGATGAAACCCGAAAGAAAACTGTTGGGGCATAACCCTCTTAGCAACGCGCCATATCAGAACCCGGGTATGGCGATAAATGGGCAAGGGCCGGGTCAGCACCGCCTTGGTGATGCGTTGTGTCATGATCTGGGCATGGTGTCAAGTGAGCAAGGATCAGGTCATTGCTTCCTTAGTGGCATGCTACATCGGCGCCCGGGTGTAGTGAAAAATAAGCAAGGGTCTTCATATCTGAGTCGACGGGTGCGAAGGGTAAGGAAGCTAGTTGAACCAACTAGGATCCATTTAGGTAGTTGGAATGTAGGGTCGCTTACAGGTAAGTTAAGAGAATTAGTTGATACCGTGACTAGGACGCGTGTAAATATATTATGCGTTCAAGAGACTAAATGGAAGGGTTAGAAAGCAAAGGAGGTGGACAATACATGTTTCAAGCTTTGGTAAACAGGGACATTCATGAATAGAAATGGAGTAGGAGTTTTGATTGATAAGAGCCTCAAGAATGGTGTGGTGGGAGTGAGAAGGCAAGGAGATAGGATTATCTTAGTCAAGCTTGTCATTGGTGATATGGTCTTGAACGTAATTACTGCGTATGTCCCCCAAGTAGGCCTCAATGAGAGTGCTAAGAGACAGTTTTGGGAAGACTTAGATGACCTGATTAGAGCTATACCTAGTAATGAGAAGCTTTTTGTAGGAGGAGATCTTAATGGGCATGTAGGTACTATAAGCGCAGGTTTCGAGGCAGTTCATGGAGGTTTTGGGTATGGTAGTAGGAATCAGGAGGGGGAGGAAGTTCTAGAATTCGTGGTAGCTTTTGACCTGATGATAGCCAATACTTTCTTTAGAAAGAGAGAATCTCATCTAGTGACCTTCAGTAGCAGACAACACTCTAGCTAGATTGACTTTATCCTCGCAAGAAGAAAGGACAAACGAGCATGCTTAGGTTGCAAGGTGATACTAGGGGAGTGTGTTGTTTCTCAACATAAGCTTTTGGTGGTAGACTTTCATTTTCAGGTGCGTGCCCGTAGGGATAAACCAGCTAAGATTGAAAGAATAAAGTGGTGGAAACTAAAAGGGGAGATGTTAGAGGTATTCAAGGAAAGGGTTATCAAAGAGGGCTCTTGGAAGGAAGAAGAGGACATAAACAACATGTGAGAGAAAATGGCAACCAACATTCGGAAGGTGGCCTCAGAGGTGTGTGGAGTAACCAAAGGAAGTGGAGGCGAGGCTAAAGATACATGGTGGTGGAACGAGGAAGTCCAGAGGGCTATTAAGGAGAAGAAATAATGCTATAGACGTTTGTACCATGACAGGAGTGTGGACAACATAGAGAAGTACAAGGTGGCAAAGAAGAATGCAAAGCGAGCTATAAGTGTGGTAAAATATAGAGCATATGAGGATTTTTACCAACATTTGAGTACGAAGAAAGGAGAGAAGGACATTTATAGGATGGCTAGGGTTCATGAGAGAAAGACAAGGGACTTCAACCAAGTTAAGCGCATTAAGGATGAAAGGGAGCATCTCTTGGTGAAGGAGGATGAGATCCAACATCGATGGCAAGAGTATTTTGACAAATTGTTCAATGGTGAGAATACAGACACAACCTTTCAGTTGGATGACTCTTTTGATAACACCAATAGGTGCTTTGTGCGGAGAATCCAAGAATCTAAGGCCAGAGAGGCGTTGAAAAGGATGAAAGGAGGTAAGGGCAAGGCAATGGGACTAGATGGTATCTCAATCGAGGTGTGGAGATGCCTTGGGACATAGCTATAGTATGGCTAACCAAGCTGTTCAACCATATTTTTCGATCGAACAAGATGCCTTACGAGTGGAGGAGAAGTATATTGGTACCGATCTACAAGAATAAAGGGGATATTCAAAGTTGTACTAATTATCGGGGAATTAAGTTGATGAGCCATACTATGAAGCTATGGGAGAGAGTTATCAAGCATCGCTTGAGAGCAATAACGTGGGTCTCTATGAACCAATTTAGTTTCATGCCCGGAAGGTCAACCATGGAAGCCATTTTCTTAATAAGACAAGTTATGGAGTGGTATAGGGAGAAAAACAAGGACCTACACATGGTTTTTATTAACTTAGAGAAGGCTTATGATAAAATACCAAGGAATGTTATGTGGTGGGCTTTGGACAAACATAAAGTCCCAACAAAGTACGTTGGGCTCATTAAGGACATGTACAACAATGTTGTGACTAGTGTTCTAACAAGTGATGGAGACACGGATGACTTCCCGATTAGGATAGGACTACATCAAGGGTCATCTTTGAGCCCTTATCTGTGTGCCTTAGTGATGGATGAGGTCACAAGGGACATTTAAGGGGACATCCCTTCGTGTATGCTTTTCGCGGATGATGTAGTGCTAGTTGATGAAAGCCGGATAGGAGTGAATTAGAAACTAGAGTTATGGCGGGAGACTTTGGAGTCCAAAGGTTTTAGACTTAGTAGAACTAAAACTGAGTATATGAGATGTGACTTCGGCACTACTACTCGGGAGGAGGAAGATATTAGTTTGGAAGGTCAAGTAGTACCTAGGAAGGATACCTTTTGATATTTAGGATCAATGCTACAGAGAGACGGGGATATTGATGAAGATGTTAGCCATTGAATCAAAGCAGGGTGGATGAAGTGGCGCCAAGCATCTGGTGTCCTATGTGACAAAAGGGTACCACAGAAGCTAAAAGACAAGTTTTATAGGACCACGATTAGACATGCTATGTTGTATGGTGCAGAATGTTGGCCTACGAAAAGACGACATGTTCAACAGATAAGTGTCACGGAAATGCGTATGTTGCGTTGGATTTGCGGTCATACAAGAAGGGATCGAGTTTGGAACGATGATATACATGATAGATTAGGGGTAGCACCAATTGAAGAAAAGCTTGTCCAACACCGGTTGAGATGGTTTGGACATGTCCAACGGAGACCTCTAGAGGCACCGGTGCGTAGTGGAATCCTAAGCCAGGATAGTAACATGAAGAGAGGCAGAGGAAGACCGAAGTTGACTTAGGTAGAGGCAATAAAATGAGACTTGAAAGGATGGAATATACCCAAAGACTTAGCCTTAGATAGGAGTGTTTGGAAAATAGCTATTCACGTGCCTGAACCTTGATGGCTTCTACTGGGTTTCAACTCTAGCCTACCCCAACCTATTTGGGACTTAAAGGCTTTGTTGTTGTTGTTGTTGTTGTTGCCCCTTGAATGCACGGGTCAATCCAAAGAATATGGTAATGTCACCATCTGAGAATACTGTACTTTCCTTCGATGTTGAGTTTCAGTAGAGGTTGTGGTTAAGGTCATTTTTAGCACTGGCAGTGTACTTGCCCCCCTCCCCCTTGCTCACCTTATTATTACCAGTGATCTGATGGTGTGTGAGAGATTTTATAATTTTTCCACACCAGGTGAAATGGATCCTTTATTAGGATACTATATTAATGAAAAAGAAATAGATTGCGGTATATACATTTTAATGCCATGTTGCCATACATCACTGAAGAGTCATGCACTGTGTTATTTGTGTCAAATGATTTGATCGTTCATAGCCTAGACTAAAGCAGAAACAAACATTGCAGGTCTACTGCTGCATAGAGAAGGGAGGATGCCAACCAGAGCCAATTTCATGGATAGATGGGGTATTGATTCTTTTTTGTTTTCTACTCACCTATTTTTCTACAACTTCATGGTAGAAATAGTTGGAATATATTCTTTCACGGCCTGGACTGAAGCAGGGACAAAACATGCAGGTCTACTGCTACAGAGACAAGCGACGATGTCAATCAGAGCACATTTTCATGGCAGAAATACTTTGAATTATATGCTTGCCTATTAAAACTTGGACAGAGCTTATTTTTGTACCTTGAATTATGTGATGACACAATGATTCTTCTATACTTGGAATTTTGGTTTGTTTGTTTGTCAATATATAAGACCGGGATACATTGCTACTACACTTATGCGCGTGTGCGCCAAATAAAAAAATAACTATATGAGTTTTGGTCATTAAAAAACTATTTATCAAAGTAAGTGATAGTTCAGCCATGGTGCATACAGTGCTAGGTCATCTTCAAATGATAGAGTCTCAAACAACACTTAATTGTTTCCTTTCTGTAGCCTGTAGGGTCCTTTCTTAAGAAAAAGGTTGCTTGTGCAGGGTTTCTCTGAAAGGTCAGTGCTTCTATGAATCTATTACATGAATACTGTTGCATGCTTCACATGTGTGTTCATATAAAGTTGCATGGTGATCTTCCAGTGAACGCCCCAGCTCATTTTCTAAGCTATTGATCCTTCATGGTCATTACGAAAGTTTGGTGCTTTGCATCTTGTCTTCCTTTTGATGATAAGAGATTGCTCTGCTCATTCTTTGTCCTGCTGATGCAAACTCATTTCTATGTCCGTACACTAGCAGCCTGTTCGTTTGGCTGTGGCTTGTCGTAAACGATCGTAAATTTCCTGTTGGAACAGTATTTTTCTCTCACACAAACCAGACAGCAGTACTTCTTCATGAACCAGCAACGATACGAACCAGCCAACCGAACAGGCTGTAGATGTGGTTTCCAATTGAATGGGTAGGTTAAAGTCATTCTACATGTTTCGTAAAATATCATTTACATACTCAAAGCTGATGATTAGTCATTTCTTAGCTATTTCATTTTTTAATGGAAATCCAGGCAACAAGATATTAACCTCTGCAAGTACAACTTCTGTCAATTCAACCATTTGTTTCTGAAAGTAATCTGAAAGCACCCATTTCTCCTGTATCACATGACACATGAGAGTTCATGATTAGTATTGACTGCAGCCATGCTACTTTATCTGCACATAGGTAGGTCTTTTTTGGCTACCTAACTTCAGTTGTATAATAACTTAAGTGCATGGTAAATTTGTAGGTGCCATCGTCAACTAAACTGCATGGATTAATGGGCTGCCTAGAAATATCAGTGCAAACACCAGCGGTCCTCAAATTTGTATGTGTCACTGCATAACTCCTTTACTTGATTAGTAAGCATGCGACTAGTATTATTTTCTGTGTTATACTGAATTCATTATTCAGTGTTTTTGGTACTGTAGTCCATAGACTCATTTATGCCCTTTGTTATGGTGGGGAACGTCTATCGCCGTCGTGCCAAGACCAATGGCTGAAGGAGTGGACCGCACGAGAAGCTGGTGCGCGATCACCATGCCGAGAGCACGCCAACCGCATCGCCAGGACTCGCTCCGGTTGTTAGTCGATCCAAGAGATTAGGAGAGATAATTCAATTTGTTTGATTATTCCTTAAACTTAGCAGCATGGTTGTTAGGATTTTGTTATAAGTATTGAACACTTGAGATGAATAGAGTTTCAGCCAGAGATTGAGATTAATCTCTATCGCTCCCTGGCGTTCTAGCCCTTGTGCTCTCGCTCGCGTCGCATCGCTCTAGCTTAGGCGCCTAGCACAGCGCCACCAGTCCGCCGCCGGGCGTTCAAGCCTCGTCCTTCCACCTCTCACTCCTATCTCCTATGCAACAACCCTAGCTCCAATAATCTGGTATCAATGTCAGGTGCCAGCTCCACCACCGTTTCCGCAGCCACCGCCACCACCACCGCACCACTTCCCGTGCTCACCACCACTGCCCTAACCACCACCCGCGCCTCCCACCATTTCCCAGCCACCGTCTACCTTGGTTCCCACCGTAGCCCTGAACGCGCTCACCGCGGCCATTTACGGCCTATGGCGCTAAGTGGGGGATCTGTCTCAATGCATTACTGTGGTGGAGAGCCGCCCGACCATGTCCGCACCGATGCTCCTGCCTTACGGTCTCCCAGGCTACGGTGACATCCCTCAACTGCCGACGTCCGGTCCGGTGATCTCGAAGTTGATCACCGCCCAACCCGCCATTCCTGCCCTGGCCGCAACAACCTCGCCACCACCACCGCCACCGCCACCAGCCACAGCCATTCGTTCCCATGCCAATCACGTAGATCCCTTTCCCCCATTCACCATCCCCGGTGCCATCACTCTCCTCCATCATGAATGCTCCCCTCCCAACAACGTTGGCTGTTGTCTTCATGCAGTCGCCACTACCGCACCAACCCCTACCGCTGCTGGGCGCCGCTGCTCCGCGCTTCCACAAGTGGCAAGGAGGACCCACTGGGCTAGCTTAACCACTATGACCAATTCTTCCACGGCCAATGCACCCCAGATGGTGACAAGGTCTGGCTTGCCTCTTACCACCTCACCGGCACCGCCCAGCAATGGTACTACGTCCTCGAATGCGATGTCGGTGAACCCGCCTAGGAAGAGTTCAAGCGCCTGTGCCACTAGCACTTCGGGCAACCTCTCCGTACCAATCACCTGGCGGACCTTACGCGGCTGCCCTTCACAACGTTCATTGAGGCGTACCAGGAGGCTTTCTAGGCACGCATGGCGCATGCCGGCCGGCTATCTCCCTACCAGCAGGCACAACTGTTCACCGATGGCTTGCCCGATCACATCCAGGTCGACGTGGAGATGCATGACCCCTAAGACCTCCAACGCGCTATGAGTCTGGCGCGCTCATACAAACACTGGAACGCAGCACCCCTGCTGGCCCTGCCGGCTCCACAGGCCCAACTGCCCCCGCCGCACCAATAGTAGCCTCACCGTGCTTCCACAAGCCACCAAGCCTCAAGCCTCGTCGCAGTCCTCTTCCTCGGCGCCGCCTCCGTGCCCCTTCAAGCGGCTCACACCAGACGAGATGGTGGAGCATCGCAAGCAAGGATTATGCTACAACTACAACGAGCTGTACGTCCATGGCCACAAATGCACCCGTCTCTTCTACCTTGAGGTCTCTAACTACATTGTCAAGGAGCCCAAGGATCCTGCTGAGGATGCCGCTGAACCCGCCGCACCATTTGACCCCAAAACTCCAATGATCATCCTTGTGGCCATCGTGGGCATCCGCACCGAGGACACGATGCAGCTCAACATCACTATGGGCAACGAGCAGTTCACCGCCTTCCTCGACTTTGGCTCCACTCACAACTTCATTCGCGGCGACATCGCTTGCCGTGTGGGCCTCTAATTCTAGGTTTGCCTGGGCGCGGGTGTCATCATCGCCAACGGTGACCGCATCGCGTGTCGCAGCCTCACCCGTGACATCGGCATCCGGATCGCCAATGAGATCTTCTACATCAACTGTTACTCCATACCCATTGACACATACGACATGGTGTTGGGGGTCACGTTCCTGCGCACCTTGGGCTCGATCCTCTAGGATTTTGATGATCTTTGTATGGCTTTCTGGCGCGAAGGTCGACGCATTTTCTAGCGCAGGATCGGCTTGACCTGCCATGACGTACAGTCCATGCGCCGCCTCCACGCCATCTGCCACAATGAACCGGCCATGCTCGATCGCCTTCTTCAGTCATTCGATGACGTCTTCGCCACGCCATAGGGGTTGCCGCCCGCCTAGCCCTGTGATCACCAGATTCATCTCCTTCCCAACACGGCACCGGTGGCGGTCCACCCATATCGCTATCCCCAGCTCCAGAAAGACAAGCTAGAGGCCCAGTGCGCTGCCATGCTTGAATAGGGCGTCATCCGGCCGAGCATGTCGGTTTTCTCCGCGCCCGTGCTCCTCGTCAAGAAACACAGATGGTTCCTGGTGCTTTTGCCTAGACTGCCACACCTTGAACCAATAGACGGTGAAAGACAAGTATCCCATATCCGTCGTTGAGGAGCTGCTAGGACGAGCTCCATTGTGCTCACTTCTTCATGAAGCTGGACCTACAGTCGGGGTGCCATCAGGTGTGGATGCACGCCGATGATGTGGAGAAAACGACGTTCCGCACCCATGAGGGTCACTTCAAGTTCCTCGTTATGCCCTTCAGGCTGACCAATGCATCGGCCACATTTCAAAGCTTGGTGAACATAGTGCTCTGGTCGTTCCTTCGTAAGTTTGTATTGGTTTTTTATGACATACTCATATATAGTCCATCGTGGTCGTCGCACCTTCAACACATCAACGCCGTCCTCACCGCTATCCGGGAGCACCAGCTGCGGCTCAAATGCTCTAGGTGCTCCTTCGCGTAGCGGTCGGTGGCCTACCTTGGTCACAGTGATTTCGGCCGATGACGTCGCCATGGACTGTGACAAGATTGACGTCATGACTTCCTGGCCTTAGCCGCAGTTCGGTGAGCAGCCTCCATGGCTTCCTAGGACTAGTGGGCTATTACCATCGGTTTATCTAGGATTACGGCGCCATTGCCACCCCCTCACGCAGCTCCTCAAGAAGGAGGGCTTCGTGTGGTCACCAGAGGCCACCACGGTGTTCAAAGTGCTCAAGCGGTCGATCTCCACCACTTCGGTTCTTCAACTCCCCGACTTCGAACAAGCCGTTCTTAGTGGACTATGACACATCCGGCTCCGGGTCGGGGCGATGCTTCACCAGGGGGATGGTGCCCTTGCATTCTTCAATCGCCCATTCATGGTGCGCCACCATAAACTCGCTGCCTACGAACAGTGAGTTGATCGGGCTCGTTCAGGCTGTGCGCCACTGGTGGCCTTACCTTTGGGGGCGTCACTTCACCGTCCGCACAGACCACCACGCCCTCAAGTTTATGCTGGAGCAGCACCTCTCCATGATTCCTCAACACCAATGGGTAAGCAAGTTATTTAGGTATGATTTTCAGTGTCGAGTTTCGCCCCTGGCCGCCTCAACACTAGTCACCGATGCCTTGTCCCGTCGAGGGCAAGAGGATGCCTCCCTTAGTGCGCTCAGTGGGCCATCCTTCAAGCTATATGATGATCTTCGCCGGGAACTCTAGGAGGGATGCCACACTACATGTGTTTCGCGATAGTGTGGTCGCCTGAGCACGGCGCGCCATGGTGCGTGGGGCAAGGGCTAGTGCTGCGCGGCAACCGGGTGTTCGTGCCCTGCACTTCTGCTAGCCCTGCCCGTGATTCTCCAGATGGTGCACTTGGTGGGGCACGAAGGGATCTAGAAGACTCTACAAAGGCTCCGGCAGGACTTCATGCTTGATCATGATCGCCGCCTCGTCCGTGAATTCGTGTGCGCCTACACGACTTGCTAGCGAAACAAGACGGAGGCCCTTCATCCCGCCAGCCTCCTCCAACCCCTCGATGTCCCATCGCAAGTCTAGGCCAATATTGCCATGGACTTTGTCGAGGGCCTTCCACGCATCCATGGCAAGAGTGTCATACTCACGGTGGTCGACCAATTTTCCAAGCATGCACACTTCATTCTGTTGAGCCACCCCTACATGGCAGCCATGGTCGCACGTGCCTTTTTCGACTCCATCGTGCGCCTCCATGGGTTCCCAAGCTCCATCGTGAGTGATCGTGACCCCATCTTCACAGGCCACGTTTGGCACGACCTCTTCAAGCTCGCTGGTGTCCAACTGCGGATGAGCACGATGTTCCACCCGCAAACTGACGGGCAGTCGGAGATTATGAACAAGACCATCACGATGTATTTGCGGTGCATCACCGGTGACAGATCACGAGCATGGCTGGAGTGGCTCCCTTGGGTGGAGTATTGCTATAATACATCCTACCACTCCACGCTCCAAACGACTCCGTTCGAGGTGGTATACAGGCGCCCGCCGCCCACGTTGCTACCTTATACTGTAGGATCGGCGTGCACTGATACTGTGGACAACCTCCTTAAGGACCGGGACGCGTTCCTGGCTGACATGCGTGACCGGCTGCTCCAAGCTCATGCTTATGCCAAAAAGCACTTCGACAACCACCATCGACCGCTGGAGTTCGCCATCGACGACTGGGTCTGGCTGTGCCTCCTTCATCGCCCGGAACAGTCCCCTGGTGCCTGGCAAGCTCAGCCCGTGGGGCTGTTTCAGGTGGTGAATAGATCGGTCCCATCGCCTATCATCTCCGTTTGCCAGACGACGCCCGCATCCACGATGTCTTCCACGTGGACGTCCTCAAGCCGTTCCGGGGCATGCCGCCGGCCACGACACCGACTCGGCCTCTGCTGCACAACGGGCATCTTCTGCACTGCCCGGCCCATGCTCTACGTGCTCGTCTTCGCCGTGGTGAGTGGCATGTGCTCATACAGTGGGCTGACATGGCTGAGACGGAGGCGACATGGGAGCCCGTCGATGTGTTCAAGGGCCTCTTCCCTGACTTCCAGCTCACGGACGAGCTATTTCTCAAGGAGGGGAGAGATGTTATGGTGGGGAACATCTACCGCCATCATGCCAAGACCAGTGGCTGAAGGAGTGGACCGCGCGGGAAGCTGGTGTGCGATCACCACGCCGAGAGCATCGCCAGGACTCGCTCCGGTTGTTAGTCGATTCAAGAGATTAGGAGAGATAATTCTATTTGTTTGATTATTCCTTAAACTTAGCAGCATGGTTGTTGGGATTTTGTTATAATTATTGAACACTTGAGATGAATAGAGTTTCAGCCAGAGATTGAGATTAATCTCTCTCGCTCCCTGGCGTTCCAGCCCTTGTGCTCTCGCTCGCTCGCATCGCTCTAGCTTAGGCGCCGAGCACGGCGCCGCCAGTCCGCTGTAGGGCGTTCAAGCCTCGTCCTTCCATCTCTCACTCCTATCTACGCAGCAACCCTAGCTCCAACACCCTTCAAAATGTTCACCATGTTTGTTCTGTAGATTCCAAAATAGCAGCCTATTTATTTAGTTTGATTACTTTGATGCCTTACATATTTTTAAGTATTAAATAAGATAGATATTTCCTTTTTTTTAGGTTGACCTTAGTGTGCTTCCTCAAATAACTCAAGGTTTCTTATCAATTTGGATTCAAATTTTGGATTCTCGCTTATTATTGATACTTACTATGCCGTTATATAAGTTGCCACAGCAATGCAGTGCTTCATGGTGTCACTTCTCGCTGTTGAAGATCCACGGTGGCACTTCTTGCTGTTGACATGGGTGATCAGTGCAGTTATCTAAATTTCCGCTCATTCTCTCAGTTTCTTGGGTGTTGCTTTCGTTCCACCAGGTCTGTCTTTCCGAGGTCCTTCTCTTGCCTGTTGCACGTATTCATGTGTTTGTACTCTAACTCCTTGCAGTTCTTGTCGTTTCAGTGGGTCTTGGATTGACGAAGGGACTCTAATTCGGATGCTTGCTTGGTGTGACATCTTACTCTTCATGCACCAATTTCTCCATGTTTGCTTATTGGGAAAGGCACCTACTGTCCTGCTAATAATACTATGAGGATGTCATAAATTAATCCACTCTGGGTCATAATGGATATGTATTAGTTGCTGCCGTGGTAATTCCTCTTCTTTATAGTTTGGGAACAAAGAAGTGCACAGATCTATGCTTCTATAGCAGCAAACTAAAGCATTATGTACTCCATGATATAAGAGTATGATTCAATCTCCTTCGATTAAAAAAGAACTAAATCAAGAGTTCCTAATTCCTACCTCCTGCCCTTGTGATGTGGCCGTCGTGCTTCGCTCTTGTCGTGCTACTTGAGTTCATGGGCATCTGAAGTGTGCTCATGCTAGAGATCATAATAATTTCTTTGCTGACACTCTATTTCGACTTCCCATGTCATGTTGGATAGTTTTATACATGGTACGAGTTTGGTTCAAAAATTAACAGTACATGTAATTCTATAGTTTCTGCTACTTTATATAGCCTACTATCTGTTTCTGATATTGAAGTAATCTCAGCCTGTCAAGCTGTAATTATCCTACCGAAGTAGGTGGCTTATAATTCATAAGCCATAACTTACACAATATATTTTATATCCATTTACCAGCATGATCTATATATTTTTTGCATGGTTAGGTGAACTTCGTTTTCTATGTCTGCTTCAATTGTAGGTAAACTCAGATTTGGAGATAGACCTAAAACTGCAAACACGGTCTATGTCTACTTAGTTTTTTATGCTTCTTCCAAGGGATAAGAGATGTGCCCAGGCTAAGCTCCGCGACTGCCACTGCAGTACCCTCTGCATCCGTGCATAGTCAAGTTCAGATTGTCAACAATATAAGGCCCTATTTGGGAGAGCTTCGCTCCCTGATTCTTCAGCTCTGCTCCTTGATTCTCCGATGGAGTGATTCCATTGGATTCCTAGGAGGGACACTACGTGAAAAAAGATTTGTAGGGACGCGGCCCTTTTCACTGTAAGGGCGGCTGGCTCTTTAGCCGCCCCTACAGTGGCGCTGCTAGGTCACACCCTGTGCGCTGGACACCAGCCGCCCCTACAAATGGCACAGTAGGGGCGGCTGGTGTCTCCAGCCGCTCCTACAAATGGGGGTCATTTGTAGGGACGGCTGGTGATTGAGCAGCTCCTACAGTTGGATTTTTAGGGGCAGCTCAATCACTAGCCACCCCTACAAATGTGTATAGTATACGTAGCAGCCACCACCTTCTTTCTCCTCGGGTCACTCACTCTAACCCGAGAAAAAAAGGTTGGGAGGCCTTGGGTTCCTCCGAAAAATTGCTCTACTAAGGGGGGAGGTTTTAATCTCAATTACTTTGGTGGGGAGGTTGTAGAAGGTAAGAAAATGCTATTCCAACTCTTTAATTAAAGTTTTAATGGTTGGTTAGTGAGTAATTTGATTATTGGTTTTCTCTCTCCTCCATGGTGCTTGAGCTTTGTATGTAGCAAATTAGACCCTAGATTTGAAGCTATTAGTGTAAATTAGGTAGAGAAATGAGCTTACACTCTTCATTAGTCGATTTTGCTTGATTTTAGACCCTAGATTACACCCTAGTTTGATTAAAGCAAATGCATGAGATCTAGTTCTAGATCTAGGTTTTTGTTTTTTTTTGTTTTTTAATGAAATTGGATTTTGGGTGGCATGAAAGGTAGTTTTTAGACCATTTCTTTGTGATGGTATATATTAACCATTTTATATTTCATTTCAAATATTTATGCGTTATATTAGTAGGCAATTGATTAATTATCCTCTACCATGGAGTTTATATAATCATTCTCAATTAATTAATTATTAATTTGACTCATTTCGTATATTTTCTTTGGTTGTGTTGTATTTTTAAAAGATGGAGTACAGGAACTCTTGGATGTATGATTCGTTAAGATTCGAGGCACCTTTTCATGAAGAGGTTGACAATTTTATTGAAACTACAGAGAAGCATGCAACGACGTTGATAGATAATAAGGATACAATTATTTGTCCCTGCAAGGATTGCGAGAACATGGTGGCATTTACAGATTCGAGTATCATCAAAGAACATCTGATCAGGCGAGGATTTGTTCGAAACTACACAGTTTGGATTTATCATGGTGAAACAATGGCAGTTGATGATGATGGCGATGTTCTAGAAGACGATGCCGAAACCCTGCAGTACTTGTCCCAATACTCAGACTAGCTTGCTCAACAAATGGATCATGACTTAGGCAATGATCAAGGTGGTGACATCCGCAATGAACAAGGGGTGATTTCTACAATAATGGCGGAGCACATGAGGGGGATAAAGATGACGCTGATAATTTGGATGAAATGCTTCGGGCCGTTGGACCAGAAATATTGCTACAGAAGAGAGGTCTACAAAATCTAGAAAGGGTGACAAAAGCATCGAAGGAGACTGTGTATGGTGTAGAGAAGGGTTGTCTGACACACTGGACACTGCTATGTTTTGTGCTTGAGCTACTCATCCTGAAGGCTAAGTACGGCTGGTCGAACTATAGTTTTGATGATCTTTTGCGTCTCCTAGCATGGTTGCTTCCACAGCCAAACTCAGTTCCCGCCAACACATACTATGCGAAGAAGGTTATAAGTCCTTTGACAATGGGCGTTGAAAAAATCCATGCATGCCCCAACCATTGTATCCTCTTTCGTGGTGACATGTTCAAAGATCTAGATAAATGTCATCGGTGCGGGGCTAGTCGGTACAAAGACAATGACCTTTACAGTGGGGGAGAAGCCTCCATGGGGAACAAGAGGAATGAGAAGGGTGAGAAAAAGGCGGTACAAGAATCTCAGCAACCAGAGAACACTCCATTAGGCAATGATGCAAAGAAGAGAAGAATTCCTGCCTTAGTAATGTGGTACCTGCCGGTGACCGACCGCTTGAGGCGTATATTCCTGAACCCTAAGGAAGCCGCGCTCATGACATGGTGGCAAGATGAGAGCAAGGTAGCAAATGATATGATCGCACACCCGACCGATTGTAGCCAGTGGAAAGACTTCGATAAGAACAACAAAAAGTTCAGCGAAGACCCAAGGAATGTATGGTTCGCCTTGAGCAGTGATGGAATGAATCCCTTCAACGAGAGGATGAGCGACCATAGTACTTGGCCAGTGATTCTGACCATGTACAACATCCCAACATGGAGTATAAAGGTGGGGCGAAAGACCCATTTCTTTGGCATAATTGAAGATATATGGGAACTTGACTATGGAAGGGGTATAAAGGTGGCCTTGTTTCGATGCCGTTGGATCAAGCAATATCAATTCAATGACATCGGTTTAAGAGTTGTGGACCTCCAGAACGTAGGCTATCATGATGATCCTTGGGTGCTCGCTTCACGTGTCGCACAAGTTTTCTATAGGCCCGACCCGGTAAGTACCCACCCACCGAAGAAGAGAATTAAGCACGTGGTTGTCCCTGGGAAACAACACATTATTGGAGTTGATGGTGTCAATGATGCTGAAGCCTACAATAACAACGATGAGATGTTGCTATTCATAGACTTTACTAAGAAGACCAGTCTTGTTGAAAAAAACCTACCCAAAGACATAATGCCATGGGAAAGAAAAGGTGTCAAGAGAAAAGTTGTCACGGCGGGGCCTACCTAGTGCGCGTGTCTGCAAGACTTCATCTATGTATGTGTCAATTTGTGTATGTGTGTGAGACTATATTTATGTATGTGTCAATTATCGGAGTTTTAATGAACACTAGTAAAAAAATCATGAATCTCACACATAGTTTATAAAACTACTTGTGATACATGCCATTTTGTAACTAATGTTTATTAACACTTTGTCAAATGCAAAAAAGATCAAAATAAACATTGTAGATCAGGATGAGTACAACAAACTTGTTATTCATGAATTTTAAATTTGAAACCATTTAGGTTTTCAAAAATAGGTTTAAAGTTGTCTTTTTTCAAATTCAAAATTTTAATCGTTCAAACTTTGTCAAATTGAAAATTGACCAAAATAAATATTGTAGATCTTGATGAGTACTACAAACTTGTTATTCATTACTTTTAAATTTGAAACCATTTTGGCTTTCAAATACTGGTCTCAATGTTTAAACTTTGATTTTCTATTTAAAAAATGATTTTGAAAAATATTTTTAAGGGCGGCTGGGGAACGGACCGCCCCTACAAATGTCCACAGCTATATATAGGAAGGAGCGCGCCAGTGCCAAAATTTGGCTAAGTCTTGGGCGCGCTCCTCCATTTCGACGCCGTCAGGCTGCCAAATTTCCCCACGCCGCCGCCGAGCTCCTTCACGGCGACCCCCGCCCCTGTCCTCCTCCTCCTTGTCCACGCCCTGCCCCTGTCCTCCTCCTTGTCTGTGCCCCGCCCCTGTGCTCCTCCGGTGCTCCGACCTCGAAACCCTAGCTTCGGCACGTCGCCGCCATAGGAACCGCTAGGAACACCACCACCGAGCACCTTCACGGCAACCTCCTCCTCCTCCTCTAGCGCCCCATCCCGGAACCCTACCTCCGGCATGCCGCCTTCATGGGATCCGCTCTTGGAACCCCGCCCCCATGCTGGTGCTTGTGCGCCGCGCGTGGTGCCCCTGGTGCTCATGCGCCGCCGTGGTGCCCCTGCTGGTGCCCGTGCGCCGCCGTGGTGCCCTTGGTGCACGTGCGCCTCGCTGGTGCACCATCGTGGTGCCCCTGGTGCCCGTCCACCGGTGACCTCGTGCCTCTCCTTCCACGAGCCCATCGACCTCTCCTTCTCTGGCCTAGGCACTCTCCTTCCTCGTCCTCTAAAGGTACCTGTGATGAACTATTCCCTATGATGCCTGTGATGAACTGCTGCCTGTGATGCTTTTGTTTTGTTGCCTGTGATGAGAATTGAGAACTGAGCAGATGCCACTGCCAATGATGCCTGTGATGAACTACTTATTTCCTTACTGGTATGCTACCTGTGATGCTTTTTTTTGTGAAAATTGAGCATAATGCCACTGCCTTTTGGGTGCTATTGCTGTTAACTGAGCACAATGCCATTTAGTCTATTTGAATTACTTGAGCACAATGCCATTTAGCCAAATTCAATTTTGTTAGCTGCACATTTTACTTGCTGCTACCACACTCTACTCTACTCTTGTCTCTACATTGTCTCTCTACTTTGGTAGCTGAACATTTTGGCTTCACTTTGTACTCTGCTGGTACTATACTACTACTATACTACATTTGTTTGATTGCTGCATATGATGCCTATGATGCCACTATGATGGAATGGGATAGATTTTAACTGAGCATATGCCACTGCCAATGATGAAATTTGATGAAATTTGCATGAATTTGAGATAAGAGACTAGGTGCCATTTAACTGAGCACTTGCTACATGTGATGCCATTTTTTTGCTGAGCAAATGCCAAATATACATCTTCCTGTTAACAAAGCACTTGCTGCCTATTTCTATGATGCTACTATACTGCTACTCTACTATGTGGTTACTGTTGCTGTACTATGATGCATATGTGATTTGGGAACTAGTTTTGACACTGTTTTTATCTTTGTGGCATTTGCGATGATGATTTTTTAAACTTTAAAAAAATTTGCTGAGGCAGTGGCATATGCAATGATGTCTAGACTTTTTATGCTGAGGCAGCGGTGATGATGATGAAATGTCCCTATGCTTGTGTGCTGCTAGACTAGGACAGCTTGTATCTCATATATAAGCAACCAGTGATGACAATAATGGGCAAATCTGAGCCAAATATGTAACTGATTCAACAATCTACTACTACTATCTACTACTATGTGCTTGCTGCTGCTGCTGTTCTATTGATCTACTACTGCCTACACTCTATTGCCTACTGCTGCTGCTATACTCTGAATTCAATTGTCTTACTACTGTTGCTGCTATGCTCTGAATTCAATTGTCTTACTACTACTTATACTACTACTGCCTACTCTACTACTCATGCTGCTGTCTATACTACTACACTACTACTTATACTACTACTGCCTACTCTACTACTCCTGCTGCTGTCTATACTACTACTGCCTACTCTACTACTCCTGCTGCTGTCTATACTACTACTTATACTACTACTGCCTACTCTACTACTCCTACTGCTGTCTATACTACTACACTACTACTTATACTACTACTACTACCTACTCTACTACTCCTGCTGCTGTCTATACTACTACACTACTACTAGTACTACACTACTACAGCTACTACTACTAGCTGATCTGCTACTCTACTACTACTTGCTGATCTGGTTGTCTACACTACTACACTACTGCTAGTACTAAACTACAACTCTCTCTACTCTATGCCACTACTCTCCTCTTTTACCCCCTCCCCTCTCCTCTCCTCTCCTCTCCTCTCCTCTCCTAAGACCATTGCCGATGATGAATTTGTCCAAGTCCATACTTATATGGAATATGATCTGATGAACAAGAACTTGTGAGGAACTTGGCATCATACTAGCCGCCCCTACATTTCCTTCTCCTCTCTTCTATGTTCTGATGACTTGAAGCTCCAAGTTCATGATCAAATGATGATTGACATGTTTCTGAGGCCTCTCTTCACCTTTTCAATTCTTATACTTTGTCGCGTATCTAAAGCACTCTTTATTTCTTGCATATATTGGAACAAATCTAGAAATGTCGTGGATAGCAGACGGTGTAGCCCGAAGCATCGAACATGATGAACAACCACCCAAAAGAGGGCAAGAACTCGAGGACTAGCTTAGTCAAGAGCAGTTCAATGATGAGTTACAAAAGGATTTAGAAGTGATGCTTACTCAGGAGGAGCTTTATGAGGAGGAAGGGGGACCAGAGGGAAGAGAAGGAAGAGAAGGAGAGACTGATGAAGGCGAAGAAGAGGATGATGATGAGGGTGATGCCGAGGATGCAGAAGGGGGATATTCAAGTCCTGATTTCCCTCCAACTGAACCCAGACGAAGGCCAACGGAGGACGAATTGGACAAGGATTTTAACCTGGACGATGAGGTAGGGATGATGCATTATTACCTTGAAAATTTGGCTAACACTTTAGCAGTGTTACCTCTGCTAACACATTGACCTGTCATTTATACAGGTCCCTATAAAACCTCCAAAAAGACGAGGTCGGCGTCCAGCATGTTTTGTCGTACAAGATGGAGTAGGGGAAAGGAGTGCAGAGGCAAGACCAGTAGAGACTAACAATGAGGTCTCTGCTCCATAACCTCAAGGCACATCCATAGCCTCGGGTACCGAACCAAAGAGGAAGTGAGGGGACAGAAGGGCAAACCTATATCACGAAAAGGCATTGTATGTGATAAGAGAGGTCAGGCCTGAAGGGCGGATCATCAAGCCAGAGAAGTATAGAAGCCGATTCCGTAATGCGCTCGGTTATCTAGTAAGAGATAATCTCAACCCAGCAATCCCTGATTGGAATAGTGTACCTGAGTTGAAAAAGAAGGAGCTTTGGGATACGAAGGTGGCGATCAACTTCAGGTTTCCAGAGGGCAAGAGTGAACTGGTCAAAAGTCATGCTTTCAAGATAATGGGGCATGCATTCCGACGTTGGAGGTTGGACCTGAACACGAAGTATATCCAAAAGAGGTTAACTCCATTCCACGAGTTTGGCAAAATAACTCAGAGTCAATGGGAGACTCTAGTGGCCGAGAAGACTTCACCCGAAGCGTTGGCCCTCAGTAAGCGTAATAGCAAGCAGGCGAAGCAGAATAAACACCCCCCCTCGTCTTGGCCCTAGTGGCTACGAGGGCAAGCGAGAGGTGTTTAGGAAGATGGATGAAGAGGCCGAAGCTTCTAGGAATACAAAAGTGAAGAAGTGGATGCCACGCCTCAAGCAATGGATATATGGAAGGAGTACGGATTCATCCAGCAGTAGTCTAAAGTTTCCTAATCTGGAGACCGAAGAGGTAGTATCAAGGATATTGAAATATTCTGAAGATAAGGAGAAGGGAATATTCACTCCTTCTAGAGAGAGGGATGAGCTTAGCCTTGCCTTGGGAAATCCTGAGCACATGGGCCACACTAGGGGGCTAGGGAAATTGACTACCTGGAAGAAAGGATTCGAAGAGGACATTGACATGTACAAGAAACATGGCAGAGACAAAGAGTCTAATCTTGCGCTACAAGTGAAGGCTCTGATTAATCATGTGTTGTAGGAGAAAGGTCTGTCTATGGAGCTAGGAACACTAATGGGGCCGCCAGGAGAACTGGCTTTAGTTGGCAGCCCTCCAGATGTTCCCAGCAGCCAAGGTTCCACTACAACCACTACCGCCGTTGATCGCATACAGGAGCCAACTAGCTGCAGCTTGCTTATTCCATTTGGCAGGCACCAGTCTATGGTTGAGGTGGCAACTAGTGTGGCACATCCTCCGAGAGGCAAGTGGCACAATAAGGACATCCCACAAGACTACACTAGGGTCGAGGTGCATACCGTAAAGCCCAAGTACGTGTCATGGAAGATAGACCACCCAACACCCGAGGGGCTAGTGTTACTCGGAGATGTCATGAAGCAATTCATCCTCTGGTACAAATGGGACATTGTATTGACTGCTTCTTCGTCAACTCCGTCTGATGTACATGTGCAGCGAGGTGTTGAGGATAGGGATGTCTATTCACCATCTCATGACCACCACAGCACAGACATGCCTCAATCTTCCTCGACTCATAAGGATCCTGATGAGCACGTGCCTGGCACATCACAACCTTCTCCAGCTCATGTTGAGCAAGGCCAACTAGAGATGCCACATCCGTCTCCAGCTCGTATTGAGCAGAGGCATGATGAGATGCCACATCCTTCTCCAGCTCGTATTGACCAAGGGCATGATGAGATGCCAAGGACTTCTCCAGCTCGTGCCGAGCAAATGAATGAGCAGATGGCACAAGAGCAAGATGAGGACTTGCCTGAATGGGAACTCTGAAAGAAGCATCCCATTCACATAAGGCCAGTATATACTCTGATGAAAGATGTCACTTCAGCCAGCAAGTGGTATGCCCATGACCAGTTCAAGCCTGAGAACCAAATTAAACAAGTGAAAGGGCATGCTTCTGAGAAGGACGTCACTAGCAAACTCCACCAAACGGCAAAGAGATATCCAGAAGTTGATACCATAAAATGGTCCAAGGATTACCCGGAAAAATATGAAAGAGGCAAGCTCTTTCTACCAAACCGTGTCATCCAGCGCCTGCCACATGGAATGAGAAGGTTCCATGATTAGTACTTGCATGTTGTCCTAATGAAACTAGAAATCATACAAGCATACGTCCCTACTGGCACATTTGGAAGCCCGTCCGGGCTAATTGTCTTTGACTTCAACGATGTCCAGACATGCTTTCACCTTGGAAAAATGGAAATGAATCTAATTCACACCTACGCCCTGTAAGTCCTCACCCTCTAGATATGATATGAATCTAATGTTTGAATTTTGTTGTAACTAACCCACCCTGTGATCTGTAGAATGCAAACACACATTGTGAAACAAATGCCAAGTCTGAGCTCCGGGTATGTAGACCCTCAATCTATAGCAGCAACAACTTTTAATTACCCCAAAAACTGGAAACCGGATGGTAAAGAGCTGGTTGCTGGGAAGACGGTTGCGGAGAAAGAGCAGATTCGGCAAAAGCAGATAAGGACTGAATCCATTAAGGTTGCGGCATTCATTGCACAATCTTTTAAAAACCTCCAGCATAACCAGATGATATGGCTACCATACAACTTCTGGTTAGTTCGACTCTAGACCTAAACCTGTGTTCCATATATTTTGTTCGATGCAAAAGAGCTTATGTGTTTGTTCTTTGACTAAATTCATGCAGCGACCACTGGATTTGTATTGGCGTCGATGTCGGGTGGAGCATGGCATGGGTCTTTGATTCAGCAGATTTTGAACGGGCGACATACAAGGATTTCGTAGCGATTGTCAAGACGTATACATATCAACAATCCTCATTAGCTTTTATATGTGTATATATACTAGTAACTTTCACATTTGGATACTAACAAGTTGCATATGCTAACATCATTCGAACAGGGCATTCAGGCACTATGTCACATTCCATGGAGGGAGGCATCATCCAGAAAGGAAGGAAAAGTTGGTTGTCAAAACTATGTGTGCGGTAAGTGTAACTAACTTTGGTACTTCATTACATGGCTTTCAATGGCATTACTTAACATTTCGATATGCAAAACACACAGTGCCCCAAATAGAGGCCTGGGAGTCTACATTGTGGATACTACGTATGTGCTATGATGAGTAATACAACTGCCTACCGGAGACACCCTAGTCTGGTAAGTTTGAACCACTTTGCCCGTACGTAGTATAGCTCATGTTATGAAGTACTAGGCCTAAACTTGTTCTCTTGTAGTGGAGAGAAGAGAAGCACCATAGAAGGGGCATGTACAAGGATGACGAACTCTTAGAGCTAGTCGGCGACCTTTGCAACTTCATATTAGACCAAATTGTGAATGTCAAAGGCGATTACCATGATGTACTGTCCGACTTAGGTAGTAATCCTACATATCAACACCTTCGTGAGCTTGAAAGGCTAGCTCTAGGCCGATGATAACAATTTGATGGACTTGTGATTTTGAACTTGTGGATTGGACTATGTAATGATAGACTTGTGAATTATGACTTGTGATTTGAACTTATGGATGTATATATGTATAAATGTGGTGGTTCAGATCTGAATTTGAATTATATATTCTGTGGATGTATATATGTATAAACTGTGGATGTATATATGTTGTAGACAGATTTGATTTTTAATTATTTTTTTTACTAAAAAATGCACTGTAGGGGCGGTTCTAGATTGAACCGCCTCTACAAATAACAACTGTAGGGGCTGCTGGTGCTTCCAGCCGCCCCTATAAATAACCTCTGTAGGGGCGGCTGAAAACACCAGCCGCTCCTACAAATCCATTTGTAGGGGCGGCTGGAAACACCAGCCGCCCCTACAGAGGTATTTGTAGGGGCGGTTAGGGAGCCGCCCCTACAGAGGTCCTATTTGTAGGAACCCCTGGGGGGAGCGGCTGGCGTAGCCGCCCCTACAGAAGCTCTTAAGCCGCCCCAACAGAGCCTTATTGGCATAGTGGGAGCAGGGTGGGGAGTTGATAAGAATTGATTCTCTGCTGATCCCCACCAGAATATAACAAGAAGCAGGGTGAAGCAGGGTTTTTAGCTCTCAGCTCATAGTGTAAATGGAGAAGTGATTCTCTGCTGATGCCCACCTAAATCACTTAGCATTTTGAGCGTTTGGCTGGTTGGGAGCGATTCTCTTTGGAGAAGCTGAAGTTGGAGCTCTCTCAAACGGGCCCTAAAAAAAGGTTCACAGGAAGAAGGCTGAACTATTCACCAATCTTCGGACTCAGAAACCTATACACACTCACTAAGGGCCTCTCCTTACTTATCTACACTTATCTTTTTCTGGTTTCTTGATAAAACTATACTACTTGAAAAACCAAATCATAGAAACTACACTATATGAGTTTATGTTCCGCGTTTCAATGGGACTCCCTAGCAATACGGTGCTGAATTCTCTGGCTTTTCTAGCCTGCTTTGTACATAGGTTCATACTATCTTTCTAAACCCACGTGCTCCTACAGATACTTATGCCACTAGCTAAGCTGTAATAAAAAAATGGCCAATAACTGATGATCAATCCCACGAATTTTTTTTGCTATGCCCATCGACGCGCGCGGGGGCGCGCGCCTATACTAGTACATCCCTATATTCCCGAAAGGTGACTTTCATATATTTTCATATGTCCATTTTTAGGCATTTTAGATGCCTTCCTTTTTCTTTGAGAATAGATGATATATGCTTAGATGTTTGGTATGATACTATGGTATGGTGAATTGGAGCTAGATACCTGTGCAATTCGACATTCTCTTTTGAGAAAGTCTTTATGTTCTTTGGATCACTCTTTCCCTTTTCTTTGGAGCACATGATATGATCTTGGCACCTACCAAGACCTGATCTTCAGATTCTTTTTTTTCCATCAATGCATGTATCCTATTTATTTAGTCAACTTGTTGTAATTCGGTATTGATTTTTTTTTTCATTTTGGAATATGTAACAGTAGTCAAACATATCAGCACACACCAAGACACTCAAAGTGGTGTTACTCATTTTGAGAAATTTCAAATCTTACTACGTGAAATTTTTTTCAAACAACCCCATATATTTTATTATATTATTATAATATCATTATAGTAGTACATAAAATAAATATAACCACATACTCTGCATATACTTACATACTTAGCATAATACTACCTCAGGTGATCTTGTATGATCATATACTCCGTATGCGTATATTTTATTGGGTCTTATACATTCTAAATCTAGAGATACACATGCATGTATGAGAATAGCTACTTGTTGATTCTCCTGTAGTCAAGGCCAGGTGCCCGGACCTGGAGCATTCCTTCTCCTTTGTCCTCGATGAGGAAGGGCATGTACGTCCCAAAAATCCTATCCCACACCACGAAGAAGAGCTGAGAGTAGTTGTACTTGCCACCACGTAGTTGGTGGTGCACGTCGTGGTACGCCGCGCTGTTCCAGAAGCTCAGGCGATCCCAGTTGGGCAGCAGAGACAGGCCGCAGTGGTTGTCAATGACCTTGATGGTGCAGAGCGAGAAGAAGAAGATGGAAGCCCTCGGCGACATGCCGGACACCAGGAAGGCGGCCGTGCCACCGATGGTGTCAGCGACAAAGCCCTCGACGGGGTGTCCGTACAAGGCTCCGAAGGAGTAGGGCACCACGAGACGGTGATGCCACGAGTGGAGGTTCCGATAGAGGAACCTGCTGGTGTGCATGATCCGGTGGCATGCATACTGCCACACGTCGAACCAGACCATGGCCACCGCGATTTGGCAGGCTAACTTCAGATAGGAGGTCTTCGTACTGATGACGCTCTCTTCTTTGACCTGTTGTATCCCAATTAAATTCAACAAAAATAGCTTGCTTATTGTCATTGTCACAAGCACCGCATAATAAACTATACGTCCCGTTGCAACATATTATATGTAGCAAGGAACCATGCCAAAAAGAGCCATATAATCAAGCATGCTGGCCCGCGCAATGCAATAATAAATTAATAATGATCTTAAGCATGCATATATACTACGCACGCACCTTGAACATCATCACCATGGCCACCATGGCAACCTGCACGAGCTGCTGCTTGAGGACGTTGCTGATAACCTGTCGCTTCGACACACGGTTCTTGATGTCTTCATGGCTGCTTGGGTGCAGCCTGTATTTGTCCATGTACATGGACTGGCCAAGCGTTGCATGCAGGCCACAATACGCCCAATACACCACGATGGGCACAAGGACGGCCAAAACTTCGTCAGAGAGTAGTAGCTCCATTTGTGAGTTTATTTGCTTGCCGTGTTCGATCGATCGACGTACGTACATGTGCTATGCAGGTACTGATGATGTGTGTCGATCTTACTACCGGAACGTCTCTATATATACTCTTGCTCTCTTGACTTCTATACGCATGCCAGGGAGGACTGACAACAATTATTTGACGACGACTGGGTCCGTATATATCACTACTTTTTTTTTTGTATACATGCATGCGTTCCAAACTAGGTAGGTACAGGTGCGTTGTTGTTGCCTACCTGTGTCGTGATGTTGTGTGACCAGGGACTTTGCTCACTTACTTTTATGCGTACCAGGGTTGGACTAACAATTTGGAGCCATGCAAAAGCTTGGTCCGTATATACATGCGTGTACACTTATTAGGCCCCCGGTTAATTTAACAACGAAACACGTTTCTGATTCTTGCGAGATTAGAATCCCAGCCAAACAGGTCAGGTAAGAAACGTTTCTCCTCGAGAATCACTAGAAACATTTCTCGTTTTTATGCCTAGTAAGGAGAAACAGTACTAGATACCGGATGGTTTCGCATAATTCTAATTCTTGCCCTCCTTCTATATTAGCAACCATAATTTTTAGTTAATTATTTTCAAGTGAAATAAGTTAAAAATAAGTTGTATTTAAGTTGTTCTTTGGCCACAAAAAGTTCTAAATTTTTTCAAAGAATATTTTTTATTTTATTATGATATTTTTATGGTTCCAATTCACTACTAGCCCATCAGTTTCACGAAATGATTCCGATTCGTTACCACAGACATTTCTTGAGAGACTCTGGATCCGAAACGTTTCTATGAGAATCTGGATCCCTATCAAACACATGTTTAAGAAGATCCGTGTAGACTAACTTACCTGGCTGGACTTGACAATGCATCCGTTTGGATACACATGACTAGTTACTAGTTGGGTTAAGGTTGGCTAACTAGCTGGCAAACAACTAGTTAAAAATTTAGCTAAAAAGTTGCTCATTTATTAGCCCTCCTATTTAGATACACTAGAACTAATTTAAACTAAAATTAGCTACCTAATAATTAGCTCGTGGTATCAAACATGCCCTTTTTCGATCACAACTAAAGGTGACAGCAGATCGGCTAATATACTGGTTGAGTAAATACTATTCACAAATTGTTTTTAATAGGTCAAATTTCATACTGTTTTGTATCGACGGGTAAAATTTTACATCTGTATTCACGGGTAACATTACGCTTGGATCCTTATCTATCGGGTATGATACCTGTAGGTTATCTACATTTAGATTGTCACTAGAATAAATAAAATCTTTTGTGTTTTTTTATCGGCCGGTATTATTGTATACATACTATATCTGTGGGTAAATTTTTTGTATCCGTTTTTCCTATACCGATCGGGTGCAATACCCACAGATACAATTGCCGTCCCTGGTTACAATGTACATTTTGGTTGCAGCTAGCGTGCATATACGACGAAGGAAAGCTGGTCCGTGAATCTTGTGTGGCATGTAGTAGACGTTCGGTCTTGGCATACGTGACCGGTGACCTTCTGGGAGCTTAGCTTATTCTGCTAGCTACGACTGTGAAGTTGTCAAGTCATGGACATTTTCACAGCGGGACAGGTGAAACATTTTCGGCCGGGCCAACCCATTTTGACGAGACGAAGTCAATTATGCACGATCACATTTCCCGATGTGATAGTAGTTTATTTACCTACCATCTCCTGTCCTACTCCTAGGGGTTCCAAAATTTTTGGCAAAATGGGTACTGTAGTATTTTCGTTGTTATTTAGCAAATAATGTCCAATCATAGTCTAATTAGGCTTAAAAGATTCGTCTCGTGGATTTCGTCTAAACTGTGTAATTAATTTTATTTTTTATTTATATCTAATACTTCATACATGCGTCTAAAGATTCGATGTGACGAGGAATATGAAAAATTTTGTAAAATTTTTAGGGAACTAAACTGGGCCCTAGAAGAAGACGAAATATAGAAAGCTTGCCAAAGGAAATATTAATGAATGGCTGCTAAGGCAACTGCTTAATCGCCCTGTTCACTTGGTTTATAAGTCATATTTTTCAGTCAACGAATAGTATTTTTCTCTCACAACAAATCAGCTCACAGTACTTTCAGCCATGACTTATCAGCCAAGCGAACAGGACAAATAAACGAATGGCTGCTATGGCAGCAGGTGCACAGTTAGCGCCCTACGTCTTCCTAACTCATTGCCCAGCGGCGGCGACTGGGGTTGACGGGGACTTGCCGGGGGAGTCCACCTTCCCCGTGTCAGAGGGAGTCCTTCCTCTCTCCTACTAGGCCTCTAGATACCGGGGTCTTCTTCGGTCGTCTGTTTGATGATTTTTGCCATGGTTTTCTCGCTATGTTCGCTTGAACTTATTAGCCATGGTATAATATTTTTCTTTCACAACAAATCAGCTTCAGCTGATTTATCAACCCCAAAACCATCAGCCGAACAACTTCTGGTCATTGCAGACTCATCTAGGGTTTTGAGGTCAAGGGGGGTGATAAGGGGATCCCTAGCGATCTTTCCCACCTAAAGTTGTTTGTGTCGTCGATCTCACAATCCCGTCTGTGGCGATGGAGATTGCAGAGGATTTGTCTCTCAACTTGATGGGTCCTCACGGCGAGGCCCGTCAGGAGCAATGAATCTTTTAAGGTATAACTACTGAGGGCTGGACTCTCAGGACTCTCTCGGACAGTTCAAGAGTAGGAGCAAAAAGTCCCCGCTTGGTCTTCTTATCTGAAACAAGAATGTCAGGCGATCGTGCTATGAATTTGAGGTGGAGATTGGGGCTCAAACATGCTGTTGCCATTGATAGTACTAATACAGGTGGTGGTTTTGGCTTTATTTTGGCATGAGTCGGTTGATGTTCACTTGATTGAAAAACATAGATGTTTCATTGATGTGCATGTTCGTGAATCGGGTACTTTGCCTCTTTCGAATCACCTTTGTTTATGGTGAACCCAGGACTAAAGATAGACACCTTATGTGGGAATTGATGAGAATGTTGCGTGGGGCGTTTGAGCCGTGGCTGCTGATTGGTGATTTTAATGAAGCTATGTGGAGCTATGAACATTTTTTAGCTTATCAGCATCCGGAAAGACAGATGGCTGCGTTTCGGGATGTGCTCGCTGATTGTGGACCGACAGACCTTGGCTTCGTGGGCTTGCCTTTCACGTATGATAATGGCAGGGACGACAACGCCAATGTAAAGGTTCGATTGGATAGGGAGGTGGACGGTTCAAATTTGCGAGACATGCTCAGTGTGGCTACTCTGCACCATCTAGTTTCATGATAAGTTCCATTGTAAGCAACATTTCAGTGGACTTTGGCATTTTTTTAAAAAAATGCTCAACTAAAGAACCCTAAGCCTATAGCTACACATGCATGCTAAATTTCTAACATACATTTCACAGATAAAATACCAAACCAACCATACACCCCTAGTTTAGGGTTCTAACCCTATCACACCAATATAATCAAATCTGGCCGAATGAAATGCAAGAGAAGAGGCAGGATTAGCACGGGGAAGTGATACCACGTGAGATCAGGGCTCCTTAGGGTCAGATTTGGAAGCTACAGTTCATGGGGAGTGAATGGGAGTGAAGCTACGGTTCATGTGGAGTGAATGGGAGAGAAAGAAGAGGTGGCGCACCGCAAGAGAGGAGGAGGAAGAAGAAGGGTCTGACACGTTTTAGGTTCCTAGACGTCGATGTGAGCTGACTAAACACCGAGGCACGAGGGTCAGCACTAAATGACCTCACCGAGGCTTGGTGAGGCCATGCCATGTTGGCGCTAATGTGGCAGACTTCGGTGCAACTTGACATAACATCGATGTGAAGACCTCGACATTGTGTTATTTAACGTTGGGCTTTGAAAAGTTTCTAGAAGGATATAGTTGTTAATATAGTTTTTAGAAAGGGCTAAAATGCAAAATTGAACACTGTGTGACAACAACCGTCGCTGTTGGGGGCCCAATCCATCGGGTGGTCGAAAGCCTATGTAAGAAGGTTAGGGCAAATACTCCCGCTCGGCCCATTTACAGAACAAAAGCCCAGTGACCAGTGCCGCGTGCGTCGACCGCTATAAAGCGCTAGGGTTTTACGCCTCTCTGCCGCCACTTCTCCCAACCCGACCACGCCGTGCCTCCGCCTTCACCTCGAACCCTAGGCGAGCGGAGCAAGGAAGGAAATGGTACGTGTGAGCCGCTGCTGCCGCCGCGGCCTCCCCCTATGCCTCTGTCCGTCTGTCCGCTAACATGGTGTTGTTGCTGTGGCTCGTAGGGGAAGGGTATGGGCAGCTTCGGCACATGGGCGGCGCCAGGGGTATGCCCATGTATTCCATGGAATACCCATGATTTATGTGACAAACACAAATATATGTATACATGTATAATGATACAACATGTTAGTTTGTTGAATGTTGCAAATATGTAGCCCATAAGCCCAATAGAACAACTAGTAGCAGCAACCCACGAACTCAAAAAGACAGAAACCCATCGACCGTACTCCTGTCCCTATCTCCTGCTCCCGTCTGTTGCTCGCATCGATCGGAAGGGCGGCGGCTGCACCGGTGGGCAGCGGCACGGTAGGCCGGCTCTCCCCCTCGTCCATTCAGCCCTTGCCCGGTTGGCCCCTCACCCATCGGCCCTCTGGCAGTCGGGACGCGGCAGCGCCTTGCGCCTGGAACTCCTCTGGCGGCGGCGGTCAGTGGTCTTTGCAGGCTCCCTCTCGGCTCCGGCGTCCTGGTGTCTGACCCTCCCCCTTAGCACCTCTCTCATCTGCGGCTTGAAGCAATAGCACGACAAACACAAAAAAACCCCAGATCCATTCTTGATTCTTCAGAGTAAGAATTGAAGGTTTCGTTTTCTATTTTTTGTTGCATTGTGTTCTTTTTTTGAAAGAAATGTTGCATTGTTTTTCTTGTAACGTAGATAAAGAATTTATACTTTGATTATTACCAGGGGTGACACCGGTTCACTTTGCCTGGTGCCTTGTTACTAGGGTAAAAAAATAATTTACCTAGCATATATTTTAAGAAAATTATATATATACTACTTGAGCTGAGCTGTGCACCACGATCAATTTTGTACTGGTTTTGTCCCTTATTACTATTGCATATGCATCGAATTTTTTTTATACTTGGAATACCCAGTCGTGAAATCCTAGGTCCACCACTGCTTCGGCAAGCGCTGGAACAAGACGCACATGCTCTGCATCCGCTGCAGCCGCCGCAGCTTCCACCTCTAGAAGAGCACCTGCTCCTCCTGCGGGTACCCCGCCGCCCGCATCCGCAAGTGTAAGATCCGCCTCCTCGCTTCCTCTCTTCTTCCGTTTCCCCCGCTTCTAGATCTAGCCAGTTTTGTCCTGTGATGTTGCTCCGTGTTGCCATGTATCTAGATGGTCAAACAGTGTGATTTGGTATGTTTTATTATGATCTTAAAAACTGCATGAACTTTTGAACGTTGTCACGTATGTAGTAGGGTTCATGCTTGTAACTTTCTGTTCATTATTATGCTACCGGCTTATGTGCTTTCTACTTAATGTGCTGCTGAATTCGTTTCTGCGGGAAATGATGAATAAAACATTGGTCCGTGCTTGTAACTCACGATCGCTTCCATGATAAACATTGACAGTAATTTGTTTAAGACGATTTTATCCGGAAACGGTGAAAGGTAAATCTTTTGTCGCTAGCACTTCCGCGATGAACATAGCCACTTGACAGCAAGTTCGTTAAAAAAAACGCTGACAGTAAGAGAAACACGTTGTACTGCTGTTCCTTCAGCTGCATCAGGTAACAATGTCAGTGTAAGTGCAACTGGAAATCGACCACTCATCAGTCTTGCCGACCATAGCCGAGCACGACAGAGGCTGTCCAACCACACACTATGATTAGAGGTAGAAGAAGAGAGAGAACAGAGCATACACAACAGTACAACCATCAGCGTTGGCCGGAACCCTGTATAGGAGATGGCAAATCTGAACTCATTTTGTTGAGTTGCAGTGGCAAATTATATATACAACTCTACACATCTAGTCCTAATACAGCTGCCATGCTACAACAATGACTAGATAACACAGCAGGGCTGACTCTGGCGCCTGTCCCTACATGTGGCTATAGTCCGACAGGTGAGCCATTCAGCGCCTGCCTCTACAGCGGCTATAGTACCACAACAGGGAGCCTTTTCGGCGTCGCCTTCCCTTGCTGTGTATTCACACAAGGAAACAGTATATTATCTAACAATTCTTTCCCTAATCCTACTGCTATCCCTTGTACCCTCTCCATGCCGATCATCTCCTTCTGCTCCGTGAGTCGAAGACGTCCGAGCGGCTTGGTGAGTACATCCGCAAGTTGCCGACCAGTTTCAACGAACTCAATGACGATTTGCCCTTCATCGACACAGTCCCTAAGGAAGTGGAACTTCACGTCGATGTGCTTGCTCTGGTCGTGGAGAACCGGATTCTTCGCGAGGGGCGATCGTGGGCTGGTTGTGCACCATCAGTGCTGGTGGGTGAGCTTCCGCACCGGTCAGCTCGCCCAGCAGCCGGCGTAGCCACATAATTTGGCACACCACTGTGGCCGCCGCTACGTACTCTGCCTCGCACGTAGATAGCGCCACCACCTTTTGTTTCAGCGTCAGCCATAAAATTGGAGCCGACCCGAGGAAGACAAGCACGCCAGAGGTGCTCTGTCGTCCGTCGATGTCCCCCGCTATGTCTACATCGCTGAACACAGTGAGCTGCAGCCTACTCCCGTCGGTCATTGGAAAGATGATCCCCTAATTCACCTTCCCCATGACGTAGCGTAGTAGCCGCTTCACCATAGCCCAGTGATCCTCTCTAGGATCTTCCATGAAGCGACTGACATAGCCCACGGCGAACGCAATGTCCGGCCTCATGTGGACTAGGTAGCGCAGACCGCCGACGATGCTCAGATAGAGTGTTGCATCCACCTTCGCCGCGATGCTAGCCTTCGTCAGCTTCAGCCGCTCCTCCAACGGAGTCACACATGGCTTGCCCTCAGCCATACCGCTCCGCTCCAATAGCTTCGAGGCATACGTGCTTTGACCGAGCGTGAGTTCGAGGCATACGTGCTCTGACCGAGCGTGAGTTTCTCCTTTCCCTATCTCACCTCGATGCCAAGGTAGTAGAAGAGTGCGCCGAGGTCGCTCAATCGAAAATGAGCCATCATCTCACGCTTGAAGTTGTTGATGTCCTCCGTGCGCGCATCGGTGACGATCAAGTCGTCCACATACATGCCGACGACGAGCTCATCTTTCCCCTGTCACCGCATGTAGAGCGCATGCTCGGTTGCGCACCGCTGAAACCCAAGCTCGCCCAGCATGGCATCAAGCTTGGCGTTCTATGCTCATGGGGCCTGCCGTAGCCCGTAGAGCGCCTTGCGCAGTCGGAGCATCTTGTGCTCTGCTCCCTTGATGGTGAAACCTAGAGGTTGCCTAAGGAAGACCGCCTCCGCCAGCTCGCCATTGTGAAAGGCCGATTTAATGTCCAAGTGATGGATGCGCCAGTCCTTTGCTGCTGCCAAGGCTAGTAGCAAACGAACAGACTCCATGCGCGCTACTGGCGCAAAGACTTCCTCAAAGTCGATGCCCTCGTACTGAATAAAGCCTCGGGCGACGAGGCGCGCCTTATGCTTGATAATGACGCCGAGCTCGTCCCGCTTGACCTTGCACACCCACTTTAGGCTGATCGGATGGCATCCTAGAGGTTGATCGGTGAGCTCCTAAGTCTTGTTTTCCTCTATCACCTTCATCTCCTCTAGCATCACCCGTCACCAGTTTCCATCGCGCTCCACCAGCACGAATGTGGGTGGTTCCTCTGCACTGACGAGCAGTAGCTCTTGGTCATTGAGCAGCTGACCAGCCAGTCCTGAGGGCCCTATGCCACCGCCGATGTCATCCAGCCTGCGGAACCGCACCTCCTCACCTTCGTGAAAGGCATCCATGAACTCAGTGATGTCACTTGGAGGTGAGACGAACTTGATCGGCATAGATGGAGTTCTATGTTCCACCGGAGTGCTCGGCATAGCACCTAGAGTGCTCAACACCCTAGTTGCAGTGCTCGACACTACTTCTAGACAGCTCGTCACTACTCCTACAGTGCTCGACACACTATAGGAGTGCTCAGCCTCAGTCTTGGAGTGATCGACACCACTGTAAGACCTCTTGGCTCTGCATCAGGAGTGCTCGGCACCCATCCTAGAGTGGTCGCTACCACTGCAGAACCTCCCGGCACCACTCCTGGCGTGCTCAACATCCCTCCAGGAGTGCTCGGCACTTCTCCCGGAGTGCTCGACATCCCTCCCAAAGTGCTCAGCACTGCCCTAGGAGTGCTCAGCTCTGCCGCTGGAGTGCTCGGCACCTCCTCCCCAGCATCTCCACCACTGTGGATGACCAAGTGCTCAGCGACGAAGGTGCTGGTGAAGCCGACAACTTCCTCATGCTCGGATTGTTCTAGTCCCAAGCCGCCTTCTCATCGAACACGATATCGCATGAGACAAGCACCTTGTCTCCGCGTGGGTCACAGAGCCAGTACACCTTGGTACCCTCTATATTGAAACGACCCCGATTTCCGTGAAGGGAAATCCACAGTGTCGAAGTGTAATAAGACCGTTGAAGACCATATTATCCAGATTCCAGTCGAATATCACATCCATACAACGATAATATCAGAGTACAAATAGTGCAGAATTACATAATTTATTACATCGCCGCATTGGCGGAATCAAAAGTAGCATTCATTTAGAACAGCTTGAAGATAAGATCGCCAAACTCGAGCGTAGGCACGAACCCCTCATCCATCAAACTCCTCAGAGCTATACTCCTCAGCAGAACCTGTGTGCCAAAATTTATCAGTACGATTTGTACTGGCCACTCCCATCCCTATGAGCATTGCTTTGTGGAAATTGGATGCAAGTTGGACATAGTCAAAGGAACCTATAAAGCTGGGGTTTCCTATGCATTAGCATATCAAGTAAATAATAATAGTTTATCAAGTTTTAACACCATTCCCACACACATTCCACCCCATTCCCTTTTCCGAGCCAGGTTTCGATCCTAGGATCGATATACCACCATCTCCGTATCATCACATACCATACAACGATAATATAAGAGTACAAATAGTGCGGAATTACATAATTTATTACATCGCCGCATTGGCGGAATCAAAAGTAGCATTCATTTAGAATAGCTTGAAGATAAGATCGCTAAACTCGAGCGTAGGCACGAACCCCTCATCCGTCAAACTCCTCGGAGCTATACTTCTCAGCAGAACCTATGTGCCAAAATGTATCAGTACGATTTGTGCTGTGAGTGGGTGTGCTGTGCTTGTGTGCCTAGAGACCGGGGATGGCCTTGGCCTACGCGCTCACGGTATGGAGCGCCATGGCCAGAGTAGCAAGGTCGGCGGTGAGCAGGGGAAGAATCGGGGGCTCACCGTGGGTGCTGTGAAGAGAGGATGGTGGTTGCAAGTGACGAGTTGCGGCCGTGTAGCTCCGGAAGCAGGTGCCGTGCAGTGTCATCCGCTCCGGCTTGATCCGCGGCGGTGCTCTGAACTACCGGCATGCTCCCGGTCCTCCTCCCGGTAGTGGCTCCGTTCTCCTCTCTCGAACTCCTCCTCACCTTCTATTCTCGATGTGAAGTGGTTGGCCACCAAGTGGCGGCGGGGCGATGGGACAAGCGCCTAGGGCAACCGGGATCGGGGGCTCTTATAGCCGAGCTCGGCCATGGAGCCCGCGGTTCGACGGCTGGAGATTGAGGAGGATCGGAGGCGTGCATCTCATCCAACGGCCGTGCATGGTTGCGTGGGCGCGACGCTAAGGGGACAAGGCCATGCCCCGGGGTGACCCCCTGGCCTGCCCTTCGCCACCGCTTGTCGGGCGCCGGGGTCGTGTAGGCGGTTGAGGCGTGGGTGAGGAAGACTGACACTGTAGAAGTGGGTAGGGTGGCTGACATGCGGGGTCAGCGGGCAAGTGCTGCGAGCGAGCAGACGTTGTGCTGCGGGCGTGGGCACGCGCTGGGTCGGCTCGTGGGCCGCCGCGCGCGCTGGGAAGACAGGAAGGGTGTGGCAGGCCGGTTGGGCTGGCTGGCTGGCGCGGGCCGAGTAGGCCGAGGCGGCTTGCGAGGCCTACATCCTTCTCTCCTTTTTCTATTTTGTTTTTTCATTTCTTCTCTTTTGTTTGAATTCGAATTGGTGCTAGAACTTGAATTCCAAATTGGTACACCTAATTTATTGGAGTTTTAGGAGATTTTATTTAGCTATTTTGTATAACAAAACAGGTGTTAGTTAGTTTGTTATACAAAATAGAAATAATTCTCTTTTCCAATCTTTTATTCCTTGCTTTGATTAATTAGTTGCTTCATGGTTTATTACTTCAAAGGAGTTGATAAGCATAAATAAAGCAAATAGAATTCCAGATCATAATTTGATTTAACATATATGAGATACTTTATTTGTTATCATTTAAATAAAACCACATTAACAAATGACATGCCATGCTTATGTGTTAACTTGGGTTGGGGTATAAACCTAATGCATCTCTTAGGTTGGGTTTACTATATATGACACTCATTCATCACATGGGAGTTCTAAGAAAAATTTTATTGTTGGGTATTTTTAGTGTGTGGATTTTTGGGTTGTTACATGTATAGCCCAGGAAACACCATCGGTGTGGCTCCTGTCCTCCAGCTTGGTGAGGACCGGGCTTCGTCTCCTGACGTGGCCGATGCAGCCGAATGTCCGAAGAAGGACACGCTCGGCTTACGTCCATACCAAGCCTCGACACGACGTCTTTGCCCTTTAGGGCTTTGGTGGGAGCACTATTGAGGATGAACACCGCCGTGGTCATCGTCTCCCCCCAGAACCTTGCTGGTATGCCTTTGGCCTTCGTCATAGATCGGGCAATGCCGACCACCGTCTAGTTTCGTCGCCCCACCACGCCATTCTGTTGTGGCGAGTACGGCGCGGTGTGGTCCCGCACCACACCCTAATCCACACAATACGCAACGAACTCCGCCAAAGTGAATTCACCGCCACGATCAGTCCTCAGCACGCGGAGCTTCTTGCCGCTCTTGGCCTCTACGCGCATTTTGAACTTCTTGATCGTCGTCGCCGCTTCATCCTTGCTCGTCAGGAGTTGCAGCCACATGTAGCGACTGTAATCATCCATGAGTAGGAGGAAGTACCATCGACCACCGTTTGTGGCTGGCGTGATCGGCCCGTAGAGGTCGCCGTGGATGAGCTCGGGAGCGTCCGTCGCATGATACTTGGTCGCCTTTGAGAACAGTAGCCTCCTCTGCTTCTCGGCCAGGCAGCTGTCACACGGTTCGCCTCTGTGCTCGATATGGAGTAGCCATTAGACCATCTTCTCTAGCCGATCAAGCGCGTTGAAGCTGAGATGTCCGAACCG